>NC_134688.1:138667783-139005283 GCF_050947455.1 Rhinoderma darwinii
GTTAATTTTGTTGCCCGTCTTTTAACCAGCTCAAGCTCTAATATGTCTTTCTTTCTGCATTGGTGCCCAAATCTCCATGTGCGGTCTTACTAGAGACTTATAAATTGACAGAACCATGTTCTCGTCATGTGCATCTGCCGTATGCCCCTTTTGATGCAGCCCATAATCTTAATCACCTTTGCAGCAGCTGCCTGACAATCTTTGCTACAGTTAAGTTTACTCTCAACTAAAATTCCTAAGTCATTTTCATGTCAGTTGTATCCAGTATTTTCCAATTTAGTATGTAATTTTGACATGTACTGTATTTTTCCTTACCAAGTTCATAACCTTACATTTATCAGTGTTAAATCTTATTTGCCACTTCTCTGCCCAAGCCTCCAACTTCTCCAGATCCATTTGTATCAGAATACTGTCCTCCTTTGTGTTAATTACTTTACACAATTTAGTATCATCTGCAAAAATGTAAATTTTACTGTGCGAACCCTCTACAAGGTCATTAATAAATATATTAAACAGCATAGGCTCCAATACTTAACTGTAAGGTACCCCATTAGTAACGGTAACGCAATCTGAGTTTGTATCATTAATAACCACCCTCTGTTTTCTATAACTGTGTCAGTTACTTACCCACTTACACACATTCTCCCCAAGTCCCAGAATTCTTACTTTATGTACCAATCTTTTATGTTGCACAGTATCAAATGTTTTGGAAAAATAAAGATATATGAAATCCAATAACTCACCCCATTCCAGTCTATTGCTAAAAGTCCTTTTATACCGGCCAGTATGGGATGTGAAAACGAGCACCAATCATCGAGACAACTCGCAGATCGGCGCTCCTTTGCTCTTATGATTGGTTATGGGAGATGTGCTGCCAACAACGATATTATTTATTGCTGAATAAACTATACGATCAGCCGATGGATGAGCGTTTGCTCGTTCACTGACTGATCGTTGCTCTGTTTACACGGGACCATGATTGAGAACGAGCGTCATATGAACACTCATTTACCCAATCATTGGCCCGTCTAAAAGGGCCTTTAACTCCTCATAGCATCTGATCAGATTAGTATGACAGGACCAATAACTCATAAACCCATGCTGATATGAAGTTATACCATTATTCACTCCAGGATAGCATCTCTTAGAAAACCTTCAAACATTTTACCTACAATATAGGTTCAACTTACAGGCCTATGATTGCTATACTCTCTTTTTTACCCCTTTTTGAACATTGACACAACATTTGCTATGTGTCAGTCCTGTGCAACACATCCTGTCATTATAGAATTTTAAACATCAGAAATGATGGTCTGTCTGTCTCTATGGGATAGTGTTCCAGGCATGCTCTCTGACCTGTGCAGAGGTTACCTTGCAGAGAGGGAGAGTAGGGCAGATATGACCATCACCTATTGCCAATGGTAAATCCTGTATTATCCTGTATTATCTGCAGCCAGCTGTATCATTTCTGTGTTACCGTCCCTTTCATTGTAATCCTTCCTTTGATGATAATGTGATGACTGCTGAGAAGTGATCTCTACAGAGCATAAGGTAAGAGTCTACTATGAGGCTCAGTAACCAGAGTAAAAACGGCAAAATTTCAGGATTTTTATTAAATATAGATAACGACATGGAAAATGAAAAAAACATTGCCAAAAATTCTCAAAAAATATGTTTACGCTTGGCGTTTTTTCTGCTTCCAACACAACAACTTCAAGAACTGACTGTTCACTTGCTGTCTAATATATCTCACCCCATTACATGCGCAATTGTGGTGAGATAATCAATGTTATTCACTACACATGTCAGTGGTTTTAATGCTATGACTGAACATTAATAGTACATTGAAAGAGTACAGTAGGTGGTAAGAACATGCATTCACTGTACATATTGAACATTAATATTTTGGAAAGATTACCTTGGACTATAATAACCATCAACAATCCCAAACAATATTCTTTGAGAGAAATACAAGCACAGTATAAAAATATATAAATATATCAACAACTCCACATGGAAAGGAATAGCTGCCTCTGGCTTATGTTTATAGTATGTTCTTGGTTTCGGGAAATCCATTATAGCATATCTGTGAACCTCATTTGCTTCGCCTTAGGCATTAGTGGATATTAGTTTCTTAAAATCCATTTTCACTAATAAAATCATTAAAGAATCATCATTATCATCATCATGTATTCATTTGGCCTCAAAACTCATTAGAAGATAATTAACAGACATAGGCAAGCTTTTTGCCTATGTGCATTTAGTATAATAATATTGCTGCATGAAAAATACATTTTTTGCTGAGTATTTCAGAAGGGACCATATGCCCATGTCAATCTTTGGAGTGTGAGAAACTCATTGGGGGGAGACTTAAGACTGTCGTTTCATGTGCCAGTCTTAAACTACAGTTCATCAGAGTAAAATGTGCTAAATTTATTGAAAGGCGCACACTTCTTAATAAATTTGGCATTTTTCAGGCAGTGCTAAAGACAGAAAATTAAATCTGATCCTACTATGAACAGGCGTAGATTTGCGCTACAATTTGCATAATTTTCTGTCTTTAAAATCATGAACCTAATGTAAACTTGGTGGCCCCACCGTTCCAATTAACCTCACCAACTTTTTGCACCACTTTTCAAATGTGGCGAGACGAGGAAAAAGTTACATATTATTTGCGACTTTTGTACGCTTAATAAATCCCCCACCCTTTGAGTGTAGAAGTTAGTTAAACAAAGATTTCAATTGTTTAAAAATTAATTTGTTAGTTGTAATAAAATCTCCTATTTGTACTGTATAGTGCATACACAATAATAGGTAAATGTCTTCAATTCAGCATTAATGGGACTTATTATCAGATATTTTGTATTATTGAACAAAAGTATATAAAATTAATTAAAGGAGAAACTTTAAAAAAAAACGAAATAAAATATTTACATAAATTTGCTACTAATAAGGTCTGTTCACACATGACGGTCATATTGCAGCAAAGCTGTGGCAATTTGCGGCAATTTTACAAATATTACATCAAGTAACGATATATATGACCTCAACATCCGAATACACCCTAAATTGTTTTTTCAATTAGACAAACTTCCTGATTGTTTCTCTGCTCTGTGTTGTTTTTTGGTTTCTATTAAAATTCCACATTTGATAGCAGTTCTTTGTTGGAAAGTGTCGAATTAAAAGAATAAAGATTTTAAAACATCATGGAAATTTCCATTTCCATTAGGTGTTTTCTTTATTACTGAACTTTCTATAACCCAGAGTCTCAAAAATGTAATCATATTTATTCCCACTGCAGAGAGTGCACAAAAAGTTAGTAATTGACATGAAGGTTGTTCTCTACTGCAACATACTGCAGGAAGACCGGCTATTGACAGGGGATTACACTGAAAGCTGTTGTTTCATAAATGTTTTACTCTTTATTCCACAAACATGGAGGACCTGCCACTGTAATTCATCTTAAATGATCTATCCTGTCACTCTTGCAAGTATGTTTAGTTATGAAGTAATACATTCTTTATGATAATCAATGCTGTCAATTAAATATCAGGGATCTTGTAGTGAATTGGTAGCATTAGATAGAACAGTGGTATTATTTGTGTATTCAGAGATGACACACTCAACATTTCGTTGAAATATTCATTTATTTTATACTTACTTTTGAGGAGCTAGTGGCAGTAATTTCACACAGAATTTGCATAGATAAAACTAAATTTTAACAGTAAGTAAATTACAAAGTTGTTTTATATCAGGTATACTATTAGATTAGCATATGTTGTGTGAAAAGTTAGTGTCCATTTAAAGACTTAGTCCATCTAGTGAAACCTAAAATCATGCCCTATTGTTCCAGGCAGGGGCAGATTAAGGAGGGAGAGAGGGCAATGACTGCAATGGCCCCCGTAGAACACTGCACTAATTTCTTTCAATTGGCCACGATTTATTGAATTTAACATTTCTTGCTCCCCTTCAGCTGCGGGAGCTGTCGTTTTGGGACCTGACACCGTCCAGTGTCAGGATGTTGTGTGCGACAGCGCACATAATTTGCCTGATTGCGCACGCTGTCGGGTCGTAGTGTGCGGCAAATTGTGCCTGATTGCTGAAGAGCAGGAAACCAGAGCCAGGTGTAGTGAGTAAAAATATCTGATCTGGGGTCTGATTATTTAGGCGCTTTAGATCATCTAAATTAAGGTTTGTCTAATTTACATGGTTTGGCTGGGATCTAAATATTAGGGCATCTGATTTGGGGTCTGTTTAATTTATTGGGTCTGGCTAGGGTCTAAATACTTTATGTAGTCAGATTTTTGGCCTGATAAAGGGGTCTGGTGTCTAAATAAATTAGGAGGTCTGATCAATTAAAGGGAGCGGATCTGGGGGTGTGATTAATTTACAAGGTCTGATCTGGGGACTGATTAGTTTAACGGGTCATGTCTGGGGTTTTAATAATTTAGGGGCCTGGTCTGGCGTCTGAATTTATTTGTCTTGCTACAGAGGCTGAAGATGGGCTGCAAAAGTGAGAGGTCAAAATGTCTGGGCAGCAAACTTTGCACTGGTCAGCAGTGCCGCACCTGCCATGAGGCGAGGTGAACTGACAGCCTCAGGCGGCGCCACCTACCCGAAAATGGGGGGCGGCATTTTCAGCCAGGCACGGACTGGACCGGGGTGAGGGGCCACGCAGACATAGCAGACGTGCCGCATGATGGGCACGTGTGTAACACTCCTCCTCCTCGCTGTATGCAGCACGCGCCGCCAGAGAGGAGCAGGTCTGCAGGAGGAGCAGTTGAGCGACGAGAAGTGACGAGACACACGAGGTACGTTCCTGCCTTAACTCAGTCGGCCGAAACTGCTGGGACCGGGACCCGGGAGTATACTGCAAGGGGGGGTCTGGGGATTTTACCAACAGCAAAGGGCTCTATGGGGCTGGAATAATCCACCCCATAGAGCCCTCACATCACTATAATGGAAGGATAGGGAGGTCTTAGCGTCTGACTTACTGCAGAGGGCTCTATAGGGGGGTATTCTGCCCCCCCCTTTAGAGCAGTCAGTCAGATGCTCAGACCCCCCTAACCTTGCAGTATAGTAACTAGTCAGGGCACTATAGGGGAATAATTCCCCCTATAGAGCCCTCTGCTGTCAGTAAAACGCCCAGACCCCCGCTTGCAGTATACTCCCGGCCCCCCCAGCATTGGCCGACCCCTTTTAAATTAGCAGGGGCAGGAAGCTGAGCGCAGTATAAGGGCCTGTTCACATCAGCGGTGGCTTTCCGTTCCGGGGTTTCGTCTGAGGTTTCCATCGGGTGAACCCCGCAACGGAAAGTCAAACTGAAACAACCGTTTCAGTTTCCGTCACCATTAGCGCAGTCGACTGCGCTATTGATTCCGTCGGAAATACGGAAACCTGCCGGAATGGTGACGAACAGAAACCATTAGCAATGTTTCCGTCACCATTGATATCAATGGTGACGGTAACGGAAAATGTGGTTTTAGTTTGACTTTCCGTTGCGGGGTTCATCCGACGGAAACCTCCAATGGAACACCGGAACGGAAAGCCAACGCTGATGTGAACAGGCCTTAATCCTTCCCCATAAACCTGCCCCCGCTAATTCAAATATATATATATATATATATATATATATATATATATATATATATATATATATATATGTATATATATATATATATATCAATAGAAAGCAGCAGCACTCACTAGAGACAAGTGTTTAGGTGCCAAGCAAGTCATCCAGATCCAAGGACGAAGCAGTATATAAAAGTAGAAATCTTGCAGCACTCCAAAATGTGAAAAATAAGTGGTTTATTCAGCCAACAAACAGCGACGTTTCTGTCCAACAATAGGACCTTTTGATAAAGGTCCTATTGTTGGACAGAAACGTCGCTGTTTGTTGGCCGAATAAACCACTTATTTTTCACATTTTGGAGTGCTGCAAGATTTCTACTTTTATATATATATATATATATATATATATATATAAAATGTATATAGCGCTGAATCCTGTATCCGTCAGGTCAGCGGGACTGACTGATTCAGTGTCAGCAGGTCCTGCAGGATCGAGCTGTTACCGATCACATCTAAGTTCAAAACATAGAGGTGATTGATAATAGGCGACCTAATGGATTCAGGTCTCAGCGCTATATACAGCTGCTCTGCATACAGGATACAAAGCAGCTGTATCTCAAAAAGTAACAATAATTTTCAATAAAAATTAATTTAAACTTGCACCAATCGCATTGAGATATATATATATATATATATATATATATATATATACACACACGTATGTATATATATATATATATATATATATATATAGAATGTCCACCATCCAGCAGCACCAGTCAGGAATATAGGTGGGTGCACGTCACAGGAGCCCGATTACTGCTCCCAGATCCTCAATATTCGTCCAATAAGAGACAGCACTCCAATTTGTGATAGAAAAAACTGCTTTTTATTAGCCCCTGTGCGACGTTTCGGCTCTTTACATGGAGCCTTTCTCAAGCATACAAACAGTGTAAAAGCATGTGCTATATATGGAGACCACACAACTGGTCTCATTAGGCAAGTGATTTAGCATAAAACATAAATAAGTACAAAGATACAGTATATATATATATATATATATATATACAGGTGGACATAGCCTTTAAACTGTAACTAAACTTTTATCATGACATAGTGACATGTCCGAAGTTTTCATCGGTGGGGAACCGAGCACTGAGACCCCCACCGATCGCTAAAACAAAGCAGCAGAAGTGCTCGGGTGAGCGATGTGCCGCTTCATTTATGATTGACTTTCAGCCGAGTGAGCGGTGTACGGACTCCTAGACTTTCTATTGAGCCCGTACACCACTCCAAGGAAAGCCAAACAGAATTGAAGCGGCACACCGCTCACCCGAGCACTTCTGCTGCTTTGTTTTAGCGACTAGTGGGGTCTCAGTGTTCTGACCCCACTGATCAAAACTTCTGACATGTCAACATTTTTTAGAAACGTTGTCACACTTTAAAGAGAACCTTTCACCTGCCCATAGATGTGCGTTTGAGTGCAGCATGTAATGGTCAGAGCTGCACAAACTCTGGGGCACTTTAATTTTTTTTTCCTATCCTCTTTCCTTACTTAGATATCGGTGCCGTAATATTTGGCGCACAATATTTAAATAACCCCATGAACTGCCAATGGGGCTGTAATTGGCAAGGGGACGTGTAACATCGCTGTGACACTGTCCAATCCGCTACGGACAATGTCAACAGCAAGAGCTGGAGAGCATGTGCAAGTACAAGACTGTGTGATCTCTCACGAAAGATCAGTCCTGTCATCCTTGTCTGCCGAGAGCTAAAGAGTGAGAGCATGCGAGCGCGCACAGCTCCGATGCCATCAAGTAGAAGAAGAAAAATTCACACTCTTCTTCTCCTCTTCTGTTCCGTAGTAGTGGCGGAGCTGCGCGATCGCGCGCACAAGCTCTCTCTCCAGCTCTTGCTGTGACGCTGTCCGTAGATGATTGGACAGTGCCACAGCGATGTTACACGCCCCCTTGCCAATTACCTCCCCATTGACCGTTCATGGGGTTATTTAAATATCGGGCGCCAAATATTACAGCACCGATATCTAAATAACGAAGGAGGCTAGGAAAAAAATGTAAAGTGCCCCAGAGTTTGTGCAGCCCTCCCCATTACATGCTGCACTCAGCTGCACATGTATGGGGAGGGGAAAGGTTCTCTTTAAAAGAAAGGTGTTATAATTTTTTTTTTTTATTTGATATGTTTTATTTTATGGGCCTAATTTTTCTAATTATTTTAATATGTTCCCTAAGGTAACTATTTATTCATATGTTGGTACTTTTGTGGGGGCAGCCGTCGTTATTTTTATTTTTCATACTACTAATTTTTGTTTTGCAGTATCCGCTAGACCATTTGGGCTACGTCGTAGATTCGTTGGACTACTTCGCTGATTTAAGCTTTTTTTCTTTTTTTTAATGAAATGGTTAAAGTGGATTGTGTGGAAGAGTTGTTATTTCAATAAAATAAATTTCTTTATGTCTCTGTTTTTTTAATACTTCATTACCACCTTAGTAATGGCAGCTGTCTGATTGAGAGCGTCCATTACTAAGAAGAGGCTTCGTGTTAGCCAGTAGTAAGTCTAACACTAACCCCTAGTAGTACCCACCGCCACCAGGAGTACCGGGAAGAGCTGGCTATGATCCAGCACCCGACCGTCTGAAGTGAAGGGTGGGCACTGGGGTGGCCGCAGGCTGGTAATATCAGGCTCGGAATGGCCAAAAACCGCGGCCCTTCCCATCCTGGTAATGCTAGGCTGATGCTGCTTTATTGTATCTGGCTGGTTATGAAAAATGGAGGGGCGCTCACGTAATTTTTTTTCTATTTATTTTTTAAAAATGACGTGCGGTTCCCACTATTTTTCATTACCAGCCAGATACAATAAAACAGCTGTAGCCTAGGATTACCAGGGTGGGAAGGGCCATGGTTTTTGTGCCTTCCCAGCCTGGTAAAACCAGCCTGTGGGCACCCTGCTGCCTTACCGTCGCTTCAGATGGTCGGGTACTGGATCATACTCCCCTCGCGGCAGTGAGGACCAGGGTAATAATAGGGGTTAGTGATAGCCTTTTTACTGGCTAACACTAAGCCCCTTCTTAGTAATGGACCCTCTCAATCAGACAGCAGCCATTACTAAGGCCATAATAAAGTATTAAAAAAATAGACATAAGAAAAAAATTTTTTTTATTGAAATCTAAAATCCCCCATGCAACCCTCTTACACCATTTTTTTTTTTTTAAAAAAGTAGATCATCGAAGTAGTCCAATGAATCTACAACGTAGTCCAAATGCTCCAGCGGAACCTACCAAAAAAAAGTTACCAATATAAAAATTTTAAAAACTTAAATTTGCCACAATAAAAACTAGAGGTCAAGGAAAAATAATTCCACTTCATGTAACTCTGCTTACTGTCAACTGAAAAGTCATCAGCCAGAGGGAAAAATGTTACCCCATGGCGGAGTAAAAAAAGTCTAATTCCCAGGTCAGGCTTTCTTGTACTCCACCATCAAGAAACATTTTTCCTCCTGGCGGATGATTTTTCCCTTGACAGGTAGCAGAGTTCTTCCGCAGCCTTGTTAGGGGGGCAAACTCGCCAATTTCCCAGTGCCCCCAGAATGGGCCGCTACTCTTGGGCCAGTGCTATGTGCTTGCCCCGCAGACTAAATGCCAACCCCTGGCAATTGGCTCCCTGCTCTGCCGTTTGCTCTTGTAGGCCACAGCCTTGTTTAGATCCATTAGGTAATAAAAAGGGGGCATCCAAAAGGGGGCATCCTTATTGTGGGGGCATAAAGCAAGCATTTTTACTGAGTGGGGGTATAAAGAGGCAAAATTACTGTGGGGGCATTATTACTGAGTGTGGCAGAAAAAGTGGCATTAGTACTGAATGGGGGCATAAAAGGCCGCATTACTACTGAGTGGAGACATTATTTCTGTGGGGACATAAAGGGGATATTAGTAGTACTAAGTGGGAATTCTATTACTGGGTGAGGGCCCTAAAAGTGGCTCTATCACTGAGTAAGGTATAAAGGGGACACTAACACTGTGTAGGGGAACAAAAGTAGCACTTACTGTGTGGAGCCTTTGGGGGCACAAAAGGATGTGTGTACTATTACTGTGTGGGGCACCTAGTATAGTATGTATACAGAGTTTGTGTAGAGGTAGGGAATAGTTAGGGAGTGCGCTAGAAAAGCAAGGAGCCAAAGATATATGTTTCATATTTTGCAGGACTCAGGAAATCGTGTCCGGGAGAAGTTGTCATTGCAGTCTTGGCTGGATGAAGAAGAAATGGTGAAAGTGAGCGACTTCAATCTGAGAAGACGTCACCTGTGAGTCACTCAATCTAACTATACTGTAATCACTTATATGGTCTGCAGATTTCCTGTGTATAACTGGCATCTACCTTTATATGGTCACTGTATGGTGGCAATATTGGTCTATATATAGTGTGTTTTATTCACTAACAGTATCGTGGTTTTTTCTGACACTGTGTTGTAGTAATATGTGATCTTGATTTTTTTCAGTATCAATATGGGGGTATTATTCAGCCACTATATGGTTATGGTGTGGCGGTATTATTCAGTAACAGCATGGGGGGTATTATTCAGTCACTATGTTGTTATGGAGTGGCGCTATTATTCAGTAACAGTATGCTGGTATTATTCAGTCACTATGTGGTAGTAATATGTTCTCATGGAGTGGAGGTATTATTCATTAACACTATGGTGGTATTATTCAGACAATATGTGGTGGTAATATGCAGTAATGGTGTGGAAGTATTATTAAGCCACTATGTGGTTATGGTGTGGGGGTATTATTCAGTAACAGTATGCGGTATATTGGTAATATTGGTCTTACAATCTATGTAAATTACTGTGGTGTGGGCTGTGGGGAAGTGTGAGTGTGGCAGCAGATGATCAGGCTAAGAGACAGTCCGCATAGTGGCATGTGATGTACTTTGACATGCAGGTTATACTTACGTGTGGGATGCGGGCCAATAACTTGTGTACAGCCCAGGGCCTAAGATCATAATAATCCACCACTTGCATCAAGCCAGAACAAGCAGACCACATCAGCCCAGGACGTGCCACTTCAAAACAGCTCTAAGCGCGACCTGTCCCGGACTGGCCTGCATGTAATTGCAGAGAGTGACTCCGCAACTGAGACTGGCTACCGGGGAAAGATATGGGGCTGTGCAGTGCAGACTGTACTATTTGCACTGCACTGATTGGTAGTAAGAATAATTCTTTAAATCTTTTCTATACTTCAAACAGCACTTTAACAAATAAACATCAAATGTTTTCCTATTTAAAAAATGTATATATTGCGTGTTTGATGTGTAAAGCTAGTAATGAGAAAACTCTGATAGATTTGAGGGGGAGGCACCTTTTATAGTTCGCCTCAGGCAGCAGAGGGGCTAGGTTCACTCCTGGTGGTCAGGATAGGTCATCATGGAGGTCTGGGCGAATTATGGAGAATAAAAGGAAAGGGAATGTCTACAATCAGAGAATACATCAAATGGGAGTCACTTGATTTATAGAGGAGCAGTCACCTCTCCTGACATTTCTGATATAGTAAATTCTTGTATTCCCATGAGATAAAAATTCTAGAGCATCCTTATTCAGAACCCTTTTTTGTGGCGTTCCTGTTATTCCTCCTGGAAATTTATGAATAAGGCCTGGCCTACATGGAGACTTTTTGTGACACAACTAATTGATTTTACCTATGGAGCTACATTTGCAGTACTAAGCAACAATTGAATTGCATGCAATCTTATGGACTGCAGCTACCACTCGATAATAAAAATTAGTAGTGATACAAAAAGTCTCCGACTAGCCCAGGCCTAACTGACAACTCAGTGTTTTTATTTGCCTTGTCGTTAGAATGTGTCCCTACACATTCTGATACTGCCAGTGATGATGGTACAGTATCAGGGTCACAGCCCTTGACAAGGGGAATGGAAACATCCAGTTGTCTATTTAGTTATATTTCTAAGAGGAATAACAGAGGAACAACACAATACAGTTTAAGGAAAAGATAATCTGGAATTGTTATTTTATGGGGGTATTTACTAAAACAGACATGTCAGGAGAGGTGATACTGTAGATCCTTTTTAATTGTTATGTATTCCACCTGTGCCTGTGTCTGATCATGACTGGATTCTCTTGTATGGCCTGGAGCGTAATGATACTCTGCACCACTAAATAGTCACTGTATGGTGGTAATATTGGTTATATCCATGCGTGTATAGTGGTAGCGTTCACATGACCCTGACTGAAAAAGCAAATGCAAGAAAGCTAAACTCGCTACATTGTGCGCCACTATTTTTCTACACCCTGCCCTAGGGTTCAAACCTGGATCCACCCCTGGCTTCATACCGTACACTGTACACATGGCGGGAACAAAGTACTTGGAAGAATTCCACCTTTAGCCCTAAGAACAGTTGAAATTCTGTGGCATGGTTTTAACATGGAAACATTTATTTAAGATTTTGAAGATTTTTTTGGCTGTACATTTATGCACCAACACATCTAAAGCATTCTCTGTTTTATTCAGATCTGGAAATGATAAAGGAACCAGTTGCAAATGACATGTGCTTTGTGACAAGGCATGGAAGTAGCCATTTGAATTAGGGTAGACTATGTCCATAGATGGGCATGTTCACCAACCAAACTCCACCAATTCCACAAGAAAGGCTGTGGTATTTAAGCCATGCTCAGCTGGTTTTAAGAATTGTGCCAACCAAATATTTTCTACACCAGAATCAGCCTGAATTGTAGACAGAATGCCGGATGAATCCATGGATTCATATACGTTTTGTCAAAATCTAAGTATATATCTACATGGTGCAACAGAAAATGGTTCTTCAGACCAGACAATCAACTGTCATCAACTGTCCAAATTGATGAGAATGTGTCCAGTGTAACCATAGCTTCCTGTTTTTAGCTGACCGGAGTGCTATAAGCATTTGTACTTTTTTTTGCCAAAGTCCATACACGTCAAGGTGCTGTGCATTCAGAGATGCTGCATACCACTATTGTATGGCTGTTTGAGATACAATTGCCTTCCTATTAGCTTGGACATATCTCACCATTCTCTGTACTCAAAAAGTTTTCACTCACAGAATGGGTACTAACTGCATATTCTTGTTTTGCACACCAATCCCAATAAATATTTTTCAGAGATACTCTAAGGCCCTATTCACACGAACGGGTGTCAAATCGGCTGTGAAGACATGTCCTATTTTTTCACAGGCCGTTCACAGGGTCTATTAGAAAAGCAGCCATGTGAATAGGCCATAGACATGCATTGATTTTAATGCAGCCTTATGACGGCCGTAAAAAAACGAGCGTCAAACGGCCGATGAAACCTGTTGTGTAAATAAGCCTTAACCAACCCATCAGACATCAACAATAATTGCACTGTCAAGCGTGATCAAAATTTCTCCATTCTCGTGTATGATCTAACAAACAAATAAACATTAAACATCTATGAATTATTTAAATTTACTGTACATATTATATACATATTATATAGCTGCATTAAACGAGTTATGAAATTCAGACAACCCCTTATTAATCCCTAGCAGTCAGCCATTTTTAATTTTTTCGTCAAAAGGAGTGGTGTGAAAGCAAACTTTTTAAAGTACCATATAGTGTACTGGGGAACTGTAAAAAGTTTCTTTGTGTGGATGGAAAACTGAGATTCCGCCATTTTTTGGGGATTTAGTTTTTACGTCTTTCACTGAGGTAAAAACTACAGCTTAACTTTTTTCTGCTGGTCAGTACGATTATGGCAAAGCCAAACTTACATAGTTTTTTTTTAAATGCTTTACTACTTTTTACACAAAGAAAAAATAACTATGCCCTTAACCACAGTACTATTATGACGGAGTAATGAAGCTGGCACAGGCGGACTTCCTCTGTTGGCACATCGGCACCCCTGCAACACAATCTTGGGGTGCCGATGGGTTGCCATGGCAGCTGGGCATCTAGGAATGGCCCACAAGTCTGCCATATATGACAGCCTAAGGGCATGCCCAGACGTGGCGGAGTTCTTCCGCCACTGTCCGCATCAATGGCGCACATAATCTGCATTGCAGATTGCGTTGCGGCTTTGCCTAAAATGGGCATTAAATTGATGCGGACTAGCCATTGCGTATTGAGGGGAAGAGGGCTTCCCTTCTCTCTATCAGTGCAGGATAGAGAGAAGGGACAGCCCGTTCCCTAGTAAAAAGAAATTCATACTTACCCGGCCGTTGCCTTGGTGACGCATCCCTCTTTCGCCATCCAGCCCGACCTCCCTGGATGACGCGGCAGTCCATGTGACCGCTGCAGCCTGTGATTGGCTGCAGCCGTTACTTGGACTGAAACGTCATCCTGGGAGGCCGGACTGGAGGAACAAGCAGGGAGTTCTCGGTAAGTATGAACTTCTATTTTTTTTACAGGTTGATGTATATTGTGATCGGAAATCACTGTCCAGGGTGCAGAAACAGTTACGGGAGCCCCATTGACTTCGTCAGTCTGGCTGTAGACCTAGAAATACATAGGTCCAGCCAGAATGAAGAAATGTCACGTTAGTAAAACCAATACGCTCCGCAGCACACATAACATCTACATAACATCTGCGGACTTCATTGCAGAATTTTGACTCTCCATTGAAGTCAATGGAGAAATTCCGCAATGAGTCTGCAACAAGTCCGCTACACGTCCGCAACAACCATTGTATGCTGCGGACACCAAATTCTGCACCGCAGCCTATGCTACGCAGCGGAATTGTCCGCAACGTGTAAACTAACTCAACCACAAAGCTGTGGAAGGCAATGGAGAAACGTGTACGCTGCGGATTTCCGCTGCGGACTGTCCGCAGTGGAATTCCAGAGCAATTCCGGCACGTGTGGTCATGCCCTAATAAGCCCTGACTAAGGCAGGGCCCTAATAGGCTACCTGCCAATGTAACACAGAGGGGCATAATATAATTGCAATACAGGAGTATTGTAATGTCTTATAGAAGTGATGATACAATAACCGTGTTCAATTCCAATAGAGGGACTACATTTTTTTAATAAAAAATAAATATATATATATTTTCCAAAATGCATTAATATGGGAAAAATGTATAAATGAAAAAACGACATGTAATTGGTATTGTCGCATTCGTAACGACCCTTATTATAAAATTAAATCATTGCAGAAACCACGCCAAGGTATCACTTTTTTGCAACGAGCTTTGCAATTCTGCCCGCTAAAAATTTGGGGCGGTTTACCAATGCAGACAATTGGATACTTGTTACAAGCATTTTTCATGTTCTAATGTTTATTCTAGGTAGTTATAAAAAAGATTAAATATATAAATGAATAGTAATTTGATAGCAACATGATATTTTTGAAATGTCTTTGTCGGAAGATCAATAAAATAATAATAATAATAATAATAATAAGAATAATTATTGTTGTTATTATTTTAAGTGAAGCTTTTAATTTTTATAAAAACCTTGTCCAACATCTTCACAACTAAAAGCATTGCTTCTGAAGTACTAGTATATTATACTAAGTAAAGCTATGCTTCAGAACCAAGTTTACAAATTGTGTTCATCCATATTGTCAATTAACCTTCAATGAGTAATTCCCATGGCAATATAGAGCTGAGTTAGTGGCAAATGAAGGCAATTTAAATCTTATTACAGAAACATTAATTATGAATAAAAGGTCTAATATATTTTATTATCTCTCTCTTTGTGAACTTCAATAGTCAGGTAATGATTACCTTTGTAGTGAAAATAAACCACATTAAAACAATTATCTCTCTGTTATTTTACCTGTATATAGTTTCAGTTCTTGTATTTTCTATAATAGCCAAGAGTGAACATGAATTAAAGAGACAAATGCACACAAAAAAATGTATAATAAAAACCTGACAATTCCTAACTTTAATATCACTTTTTTTCTTTGATTATATTTGATCATATATTCCAATAAAAACTGTGAAGATGTAGCAAAAATTCTTCTACATTTGTCCCAGGAGATCAGCCATTCCCCCCCATAGGAGAGCAGGAACACTAAACTGTGCTCTTGGCTAAGCCCCACCTTCAGTTTCTTTAGTTTTTGTTTACAATTCCCTTAGTGCCATGTGCCGTAAATGTGCAGTGCTGGGAGCCAGTATTTAGTGCCTAGGGCAGTACATTTATGGTGCTGTGATCGCATAGGCACAGCGGTTGTGCCCACACAATCACCTGCAGGGGCCCGGCGTTTGCTGTGCCCTGAAGAGCAAAATTAGCTGCATCATTAAGGCTATGTTCACACGCTTATTAAAAAATGTCTGAAAATACGGAGCTGTTTTCAAGGGAAAACAGCTCCTGATTTTCAGAAGTTTTTTAAGCAAACTTGCGTTTTTCAATGCGTTTTGTACGGCCGTTTTTGGAGCTGTTTTTCTATAGAGTCAATGAATAACGGCTCCAAAAACTGCTCAAGAAGAGACATGCACTTCTTTTTCGCGGGAATTTTTTTTACTCGCCTGTTTTTCATAAAGGCCGCGTAAAAAAAGCCCCGTCGGAACAGAAAGCCGTATTTCCCATTGACATCAATGGGCTGATGTTTGGAGGCGTTCCCCTCTCTATATTTCTGATGTTTTTTGGCCGTTTACGGATCAAGCAAGAAAACATGTATATCAGACTGTACCTCAAATATTATGAAATAATTTTATTACAACATTACAAAAGCAGACACAATTTAAAGACATTTAAAAATGCACAACCATGTGGCGGACCCAAGTCCAGACAAATCACTCATGGAGAAGCCAATACAAATAATTATAAGTTATGAATCATCAATAAGAGCAAATAAGCCCACAAACAAATATATGTCAGGGGCCAATCCCCTTAACCCCTTAACGACATCCGACATAATATTATGTCGCTGTTGTTAAGTACGTAACGCAACAAAACGCATGAGTATGTTGTGTTGCAGGTGCAGGCTCAGAAGCTGAGCCCGCATCATCGCCAGTGGGTGCCAGGTGTATATTACAGCTGACGCCCTGCTGCATGGCCAGGACCGGAGCTAGTCTCCGATCCGGCCAATTAACCCCTTAGATGCAGCGCTCAAAAGCGAGCGCTGCATCTATAGTGCTTCCTAGCAGATCAGAACCCCGCAATGCAAATTGAGGGGTTCCGATGGCTGTCCTGGCAGACCGGAGGCCCAAAAATGGCCTCCTGTCTGCCAAGTATGGAAGCTAGCTAGGTCCCACGCGGAGGCGGAGCCTAAAAGGCTTCCGGCCGCAAAACAAAATTGGCGCAGGCTCCGAAGCTGCGCCTGCGACATCAGCTGCCCATGTCGACTGTATGTTACAGCTGAGACCTTGCTGTAATGACAGGGAACGTAGTTAGCCATTAACGGATCCCTGACATTAACCCCTTAGATGGCGCGATCAAAAGCAATCGCGGCATCTTAGTGGTTTGTGGTGATCGACATGATGTGATCGTGAGGATGCCGATCATTACTTTGGCAACAAGAGACCTAACAATGGCCTCCTGGTCTGCCACGTACAATAGCCTATTTGACCTCGTCCAGAGACGGGACCTAATAGGCTTGCTGTCAGTGAATGACTGACAGCTCTAATGCATTGCACTACATAGGTAGTGCAATGTATTAGAGTAAAGATCAGAGGTGCAGGCCCTCAAGTCCCCTAGTGGAACAAAAAAAAAGTTTAAAAAATGTGTAAAAATAAAACTTTTAAGTTAATAAAAATAAACACTGCCTTTTTTCCTATAGTAAGTCTTTTATTATAGGAAAAAAATGAAACCGTTAAAAAAATACACGGATTTGGTATCACTGCGTCCGTTATGACCCAAACTATAAAACTATAATGTTATTTTTCACGCACGGTGAATGCCGCAAAAATAAAAAAACAAAAATCAGTGCCAGAATCGCTATTTTTTTATCACCACCCCTCCCAAAACATGGAATAAAAAATGATCAAAAAGTTGCATGTGCCCCAAAACAGTACAAATAAAAACTACAACCGGTCCCGCAAAAAACAAGCCCTTACACAGCTTTTTTGACTGAAAATAAAAAAAAAAGTTATGGCTCTCAGAATATGGTGACACAGGAAATAAATTAAAAAAATAGAAAAGTGATTTTATTGTGCAGATGCTGCAAAACAAAAAAACAAACAACTATATACATATGGTATTGCCATAATCGTATCGACCAGCCGAATAAAGTAAAATTGGCATATATAGCCCACGGTTGACACTGTAAAAAAATAAAATAATAAAAAACATTTTCAGAATTGCTGGTTTTTGGTTACCCTGCTTGCCAAAAAATGGAATAAAAGGTGATAAAAAAAATTGCATGTACCCCAAAATAGTACCAATGAAAAGTACAGATTGTCCGGCAACAAATAAGCCCTCACAACGCTCCGGTGGAAAAAAAATAAAGGCTCAGAATATGGCGACGCAGTGCGTTCCAAAAGCGGATAAGATTGGGCACCTTTTATCAGTGTGACACTGGCCACACATCTATGAAATATTACTTATTTACCATATTATTATATCCTCTTGGGATGCCCTTATGTTCTCTGCACAGATTACATATGCCCACAGATTACAAACTAAAATACCATTAAAATCCCAAACAGAACTACTACCAAGCAAAATTTGCGCTCCAAAAGCCAAATAGCGCTCCCTCCCTTCTAAGCCCTACAGCGTGCCCAAACAGCAGTTTACTTCCAGATATATGGCATCACCATACCCGGGAGAACCCGCTTAACATTTTACTAGGTATTTCTCTTTGGTTGTACAAATTGAGCACAACATATTGTGCACTAACATGGCATATCAGTGGGAAATTGCAATTTTCACTTTGCACCATCCGCTGCGCATTAATTTCTAATGAAAAAACTCCTGTGGGGTCAAAATGCTCACTACACCCCTTAAAATGCCTTGAGGGGTGTCGTTTCCAAAATAGGGAGCCCTGCAATTGTGGGCCAATGCTGTGAAAATTATCAAAATAGACCTCAAATACGCATGGTGCTCTTCACTTCTGAGTCCTGTCATATGTCCAGGCAAATGATAAATGCCCTGAGGGGTGTAGTTTCTAAAATGGGGTCACTTCTTGGGGGCTTCCGCTGTACTCTGATACCTCAGGGTTTTGCAAATGCGACATGGCACCCAAGAACCAAGTCAGCAAAATCTGCATGCCAAATAGCGCTCCTGCCATTCTGAGCCCTGCCGTGTGTCCAAACAGCAGTTTATGACCACATGTGGGATATTTCCGTAATCAGGAGAAATTGCTTTTCAAATTTTGGTGTGCTTTTTAGTCTTTATTCCTTGTAAATATTGAAGATTTCTACATTTTATCGGAAAAAATTTAGATTTTCATTTTTGCATCCTAATTCCACTAAGTTCAGCAAAAAACCTGTGGGGTTAAAATGCTCACTATACCTCATTATAAATTCCTTGAGGGCTGTAGTTTTCCAAATGGTGTCTTTTTGGGGGGTTTTCACTGTTTTGGCACCATAAAACCTCTTCAAACCTGACATGGTGCCTAAAATATATTCTAATAAAATAGAAGCCCCAAAATCCACTAGTTACTCCTGTTTCCGTCCAGTAGCACACTAAGGCCACATGTGGGATATTTCTAAAAACTGCAGAATTTTGGCAATAAATATGGAGTTGCATTTCTCTGTTAAAACCTTCTGTGTTACAGAAAAAAAAGAATTAAAACAGATTTTCTGCAAAAAAAATTAAGTTTGTAAATTTCACCTCCACTTTGCTTTAAGTCCTGTGAAACACCAAAAGGGTTAAGAAACTTTGTAAATGCTGTTCTGAATACTTTGCGGCGTGCAGTTTTTAAAATGTGGAGTTTTATATGTGGTTTCTAATATATAAGGCCCTCAAAGCCATTTAAAAACTGAACTGGTCCCTGAAAAAATAGCCTTTTGAAATTTTCTTGAAAGTGTGAGAAATTGCTGCTAAAGTTCTAAGCCTAGTAACATTCTAGAAAAATAAAAGAAAGTTAAAAAAAAGATGCAAACATAAATTAGACATATGGTAAATGTTAACTAGCAACTATTTTGTGTGGTATTACTATTTGTTTTTTTCAAGTAGATACATTTAAATTGAGAAAAATGAACATTTTTGCAAATGTTCTCAAAATTTTGGTATTTTTCACAACTAAACACTGAATGTATCGACCAAATTTTACCACTAACTTAAAGTATGTGTCACGAGAAATCAATCTCAGAATTGCTTGAAAAAATAAAGGCCTTTCAAAGTTATTATCACATAAAGTGACACATATCAGATTAGAAAAAAATGGCGTGGTCCATTAGGCGAAAACAGGCTGTGTCCTTAAGGGGTTAAACAATCTGAAACTCAAAATATTAAACATATCCTATGCAATACCAGGAGTGCAAACAGAGGTGGATATAACAATATATATGCTCCCACAAAAATTTTTGGTCCTGAAGCAGGAAAGTCAGTTCAAAACTCTGACTGCATGAGGTTGGGAAGACCACACGCGTATCGACGTGTTACTGGCTTTATCATGGGTCATGATTGTTTACAGCGGCCACATGTAACGAAACAATGTCATCTCAGAAGGCTGCCAGGGACACATTGCTACAGGGGACCAGGTGAGTATGGTATCTCCTCTTCTCTCATTTTCCTTTCTCAAATCTGTAAAATGGCAGACATTCTGCCAATTCGTGTGCGAACACTTTGCCGAATCTGAAACTTTTGGTAAATTCTGACCGAATTTGATTTGTTTAGAATCGGTTCGCTCATCTCTGCTCAGGACCTAATATAGATGAAAACAGGCAAGAACTGTTGGAACCATGTGTGCCTGCTTAGATAAAAAAAACATGTAATGCAATTAAATGCACTCTAAATAACATTTTACCAAATGTTAAAATAGTATAGTTAACTCTTGACACCACCTTGAGCTTTTATATATTCCTGCATAGACATCAAACACGGAACGGTACGGTTGGAATTCAATAAATCTAGTACTTTCATGTTCAGGAGAATAGCAAGGACATTTTGGCAAACATTTATTTGTATATTTGTCAGAATGCGTTCTAGATAAGCCAATTAAAATAAACAATTTGACATGCAGTGAACGGAAAGACTTTGCTGTACTGTTTTCAAAGAGCGCTGTTACTTAGACTGTAGTGAAAACTGAAAAGGTCATGCTAAAACATTTCTCCCCCAAAAAACAACAACTTGCCTTGTTTGCTTGCTCACAGAATTGAAATGATTGCATTAATTCTACATTTCAGGCAAACATTTTCTTTTGTGAAACCCAAATTCACTTTATTTTGCTAGACATTCTGTTATAAAAAGAAGTTGCAGTAAATGGTGGACAAATAAGCCAACCAAACAATAGAATAACATTATTAAAAGGAAAACACGTAAAATACCATAATAGTTTGAAATTAAAAAAAATAATTCCCAGGGTGTTAGATATCTATGAACCCCTCTGTACTTGTTAAGGAATATAAATGACACAATACTAATCGTTTCTTGAATTCTTATTATGGATGATTTGTAATGATTTGTAATGATGAAAAGTCATGTGGAAGAAAATGAAATCCATTTTATACATCAACTTAATGTCCATTTAAGTAAAAAATAAAGGAAATCTCCATTCAGGAGTCTGAAAACCACCTTTTAGTTGAATAAATCTTTTAGGTCCAACGGTTGTGAGATAGTAGAGGATTAGGGATTCTGCGCTCACCTAGCCCTGTCTTCCTTGTCTTCCTGATTCACAGACTAAAGGATCTACAGTATTTACTATATATCAGATCATAGAGCATTTCCACTTAAAATGTATTGGCGGATGCATTAGAGTCCTTCCCTCCTATTCACTTCTGTGTAGATGGCTATCATTAGGGATATCCCTTCTTTTGCTCATGGAGCTGTTGCCATAATGCACCAATGCTGCAGTGGGGTTATGAGTATTGACATACCTTTACAATTACCTCACTTACTGCCTATTTTTGCAAAAAAGCTTTTTAAGTCCGTAGTGACTTTTGGCAGCGGTGGTCAATGTATTCAACAATTGCAGCAAAAACACAGCTGCCAATGTCAATGACAGTCCGGTGCCTATTAGAAAAGGCAGAAATATTTTTCTACTACTTTTACATCGTCATATGAGGTGCAGGCTAAGGGCTTATACACACAGCATGGCTCCGTCAGACTTCCTGTGCATGGAGATAATCTCTCCTAGAAGCAATACATATAAAGTCCAATGGAGCATGCCATGGAATACGGAGGCACAGCATGGGGCTCATGAACGTTAATGGCATTCCTATTACGACTACATGCAAAATGTGTGCATGAGCTTCAATAGTAATGGTGCCACTACTTTTTGCCGTGCACCCCTGATGTTGCAATGGAGTTAGGTGCAGTGATGAATCTTTTTGGGGGGCTAACATGATGTTGCAGTGGAGTGGCGTGTAGTTAAACTTTTGGGAGGCCAGTATTAATGTAACTGTACTTTTAAAACTCGTCCCCTTTGCTTTTGTGTGGCAATAACAGCACAGAAATCAGTGCATTTCTACTACGTAGGGACTATATCCAGGCCTAGATCAACAAAGCACATTTAGATATGTAAACTTAAAGTAAGTTAATTTTTAAGGTCTGCAACTGCCAAGGGTCAATTCATTATGTTGTGCACTGCCCCAAGAGGGTGCATGAGATGTAGTAGAGCCAGTGCCGCATCTGCCATGAGGCCAGGTGAGCCGACGGCCTCAGGCGGCACCACCTACCCAAAGGGGGGGCGGCATTTTCAGCCCGGGACGGACTGGACCGGGGGGAGGGGCCATGCAGACGCACATAGCAGACGTGCCGAACGTCTGTAACACTCCTCCTCCTCTCTGACGCTGCGCACAGCACATGCAGCCAGAGAGGAGCAAGTCTGCAGGAGGAGCGACGAGCAGCACCAGAAGCACGAGGTAAGTTCCTGCCTTGCTGGTACCGGGACCCGTGACGTGAGTATACTGCAAGGGGGTGTCTGGGCATTTTACCGACAGCAGAGGGCTCTATGGGGCTGGAATAATCCACCCCATAGAGCCCTCACATCACTATAATGCAACGATTAGTGTGGGTGGGGGAGGGACTGAGCGTCTGACTTACTGCAGAGAGCTCTATAGGGGGGGATTCTGCCCCCCCCCCTTAGAGCAGTCAGTCAGATGCTCAGTCCCCCCTAACCTTTCAGTATAGTAACTAGTCAGGGCTCTATGGTGGGGGGATAATTCACCCCTATAGAGCCCTCTGCTGTCAGTAAAATGCCTGGCTTTGTAGCTTTCCTGTGCTTA
Organism: Rhinoderma darwinii; assembly: GCF_050947455.1. Classification (NCBI taxonomy): domain Eukaryota; kingdom Metazoa; phylum Chordata; class Amphibia; order Anura; family Rhinodermatidae; genus Rhinoderma; species Rhinoderma darwinii. The sequence goes on from NC_134688.1 coordinate 138,690,661, forward strand.
ATTAGCGTGGGAAAGCTACAATCAGAGCTGTGACTGGTGAGTCTCACAGTCACTCACAGTGCACACTGCATGCAGCAGCTGCGGCAGCCAGTCTGACTGTGAGTCTCTGACCAGTCACCACCCACACGCAGCAGAGACAGGAGAGACTAATAGTAAACCCTCAACTACTACAGTTTCACAGGCATTGACTATGACAGCTTCTATAGCGTGGTGGTTAGCTTGTCCGCATTACACATGAAGGTTCCTGGTTCAAATCCCAGCTCGTTTTTTTTTTTTTTTGTAATATTATCTTGTATTGGGCTTTGTTCACACTAGCATTAATATATGTTTACCGCTCTTCCGCCAGAGGGAGAGGATCAATACGTTAAACGGAAAGCAACGGCTCCATTAGAATTACCATTGCTTTCAATGGTAATTCTTTTGTATCAGTTGCTTTCCGTTTGTCTCCGTTCGCTAGGTTTCCGTTCTTTTGAACGGAAATAAAAGTTCTGCAGACTGCACTTTTGTTTCCTTTAAAAAAAACGGAAACTTAGCGAACGGAGACAAACGGAAAGCAACTGATACAAAAGAATTACCATTGAAAGCAATGGTAATTCTAATGGAGCCGTTGCTTTCCGTTTAACGTATCGATCCTCTCCCTCTGACGGAAGAGAGGTAAACGTATATTAATGCTAGTGTGAAAGAAGCCTTAGGGCCTGTTCACATCAGCATTGGCTTTCCGTTCTGGGGTTCCGTCGGAGGTAACCCCGCAACGGAAGGTTAAACTAAAACCACAGCTTGCGTTTCCGTCACCATTAGCGCAGTCGACTGCGCTATTGATTCCGTCACAAAAACTGAAACCTGCCGGAATGGTGACGAATGGAAACCATTAGCAATGTTTCCGTCACCATTGATTTCAATGGTGACTGAAACGGAAGCTGTGGTTTCAGTTTGACTTTCCGTTGCGGGGTTCACCCGACGGAAACCTCCCACGGAACCCCGGAACGGAAAGCCAACGCTGATGTGAACAGGCCCTAATCCTTCCCCGTAAACCTGCCCCCGCTAATTAAAATAAATATATTATATAATATATCCTGTATCCGTCAGGTCAGCGGGTCCTGCAGGATCGACCTGTTACCAATCACATCTAAGTTCATAACTTAGATGTGATCGGTAATAGGCGACCTAATGGATTCAGGTCTCAGCGCTATATACAGCTGCTCTGTATACAGGATACAAAGCAGCTGTATCTCAAAAAGTACAAATAATTTTCAATAAAAAGTAATTAAAACTTGCACCAATCGCATTAATAGATATCTTTATATATCATAGTGACATGTCCGAAGTTTTCATCGGTGGGGGACCGAGCACTGAGGCCCCCACCGATCGCTTAAACGAAGCAGCAGAAGTGCTCGGGTGAGCGCTGTGCCGCTTCATTTATGATCGACTTTCAGCCGAGTGAGCGGTGTACGGACTCCTAGACTTTCTATTGAGCCCGTACACTGCCCGTACACTGCTCCAAGGAAAGCCAAACAGAATTGAAGCGGCACACCGCTCACCCGAGCACTTCTGCTGCTTCGTTTTAGCGACTAGTGGGGGGTCTCAGTGTTCGGACCCCACTGATCAAAACTTCTGACATGTCAAAAGTTTTTTAAAAAGTTGTTACACTTTAAAGAGAATCTTTCACCTGCCCACAGATTTGCATTTGAGTGCAGCATGGAATGGTCAGGGCTGCACAAACTCTGGGGCACTTTACTTTTTTTTTTTCCCTACCCTCTTTCCTTACTTAGATATCGGGGCCGTAATGTTTGGCGCCGATATTTAAATAACCCCATGAACTGCCAATGGGGCGGTAATTGGCAAGGGGGCGTGTAACATCGCTGTGACACTGTCCAATCAGCTACGGACAATGTCAACAGCAAGAGCTGGAGAGAGGAGAGCATGTGCGCGTGCACACGCTCTCACTCTTCAGCTCTCGGCAGGCAAGTACAAGTCTGTGATCTCAGGTGAGAGATCAGTCTTGTCGTCCGAGAGCTAAAGAGTGAGAGCGTGCGTGCGCGCACAGCTCCGATGCCATGAAACAGAAGAAGAAGTATTCACACTCTTCTTCTGTTCCTCAGTGGTGGCGGATCTGCGCACGCGCTCTCTGTCCAGCTCTTGCTCTGAAACTGTCTGTAGGGATTGCACAGTATCACAGCGATGTTACACGCCCCCTTGCCAATTACCTCCCCATTGACAGTTCAGGGGGTTATTTAAATATCGGGCGCCAAATATTACAGCACCGATATCTAAATAACGAAGGAGGCTAGGAAAAAAATGTAAAGTGTAATTTTTCTAATTATTTTAATATGTTCCCGAAGGTAGCTATTTATTCATATGTCTGTGGGGGCAGCCATCTTTATTTTTATTTTTCATACTGCTAATTTTTGTTTTGCAGGTTCCGCTGGACCATTTGGACTACGTCGTAGATTTGTTGGACTACTTCGCTGATTTAAGCTTTTTTTCTTAATAAAATGGTTAACCCCTTAATGACCGGGCATGTTTGTACCTTAATGACCAAGCCAGATTTGTCAAATCTGGTATGTCTGACTTTATCAGAGAATAACTCTGTGAAAGTTTTGAATATCCAAGTAATTCTGACATTGTTTTTTCGTCACATGTTGTACTTTATTTTAGTGGTAAAAGTAGACTGATACGATTTGCGGAAATTAATTAAAAAATAGAAAAATGGAAGAAATTTTGTAAAAATTACCATTTTCCCCTATTTTTAACTGCAATATGTCACATATGTACACACATACTGTACAATTTTTTTAATTAAATATATATTTCTATCTCTTTACTCCATTTTGGCAGCACTTTTGAAAAAATAAAATAAATTTTCAGCAATTTAGAGGACTTACAAATTGAATAATAATTTTTTAAATTTTGAAGTACATTTTGTTTTCCTGCACCAAGCCAGGTTTTCAGAGGCTCATAGGTCTCAGAGTGATGGAAACCCCCACAAATGACCCCATTTAGAAAACTAGACCCCTTAAGGTATTTACCTAAGGGTATAGTAAGTATTTTGACCCCACAGTTTTTTGCTAAATTTAATACATAGCAGGTGAAAAAAAAAATAATGTAACTTTTTTTCATAAAAGTATCAGTTTGAAGACCAATTTCTTTGTAAAGCGACCATGAGAATGAAGAAACACACCACAAAATCTATCACCCTGTTTCTCCTGTTTTCAAAAATACCAACATTGTGGCCCTAATGCGCTGCCTGGACACACGGCAGGACCCAAAAGGAAGGGAGCACCCGGAGGCTTTCAGGACTCATATTTTGCTTGAAAATGTTTTAGGCCCCACTGTACATTTGGAGAGGCTTTGAGCTGCCAGAACGATAGAAACTCCCCATAAACGACCCCATTTAGAAAACTAGACCCCATAAGGTATTTATTTAGGGGTATAGTAATTATTTTGACCCCACAGTTCTTTGCTAAATTTAATGCATATCAGGTGAAAAAAATAATAATTTCACTTTTTTCATAAAAGTATTTGTTTGAAGACCGATTTCTTTGTAAAGCGACCATGAAAATGAAGAAACACACCCCAAAATCTATCACCCTCTTTCTCCTGTTTTCAAAAATACCCACATTGTGGCCCTAATGCGTTGTTTGGACACACGGCAGGGCCCCAAAGGAAGGGAACACCCGGAGGCTTTCAGGACTCATATTTTGCTTGAAAATGTTTTAGGCCCCAATGTACATTTGGAGAAGCTTTGAGCTGCCAGAATGATAGAAACTCCCCATAAACGACCCCATTTCGAAAACTAGACCCCTTAAGGTATTTATCTAGGGGTATAGTTAGCATTTTGACCACACAGGATTTTCGCTAAATATATTGAAATTAGTCTGTAAGAATTAAAATGTACTTTTTTTCTGAAACAACATAGAAATTTTTATTATTTACAAGGAATAACGAAGAAAATGCACCCCAACATTTGTAAAGCATTGTCTCCCGATTACGACAATACCCCATATGTGGTAATAAACTGCTGTTTGGACCCACAGCAGGGCTCAGAAGGAGCGCCATGTCGCATTTGCAATGCACTGGAGGGACCAAAACAGTGGAAACCCACCAAAAGTGACCCCATTTTGGAAAAACCTTCAAGGAATTTTTCTAGGGGTATAGTGAGCATTTAGACCCCACGGGTCTTTTGCAGAGTTTATTAGAATTAGGGCGCGAAAATTAATATCAACATTTTTTCCACTAAAATGTTGCATTTTCTCATTTTCACAAGGGATAAAGGAGGAAAAAAACAACCATTTTTTTATAAAGCAATTTCTCCCGAGTACGGAAATACCCCACATGTGGTCATACGTTTTTTCATTAGAAATGAATTAACAATTTCAGGACTGATCCATTTTTTGCTTTCATATTTTAGATTTTCACTCCCCGCTTTCCAAGAGCCATAACTTTTTTATTTTTCCATCAATAGAGTGGTGTGAAGGCTTATTTGTTGCGGGACAATCTGTAGTTTTCATTGGTACCATTTTGGGGTACATGCGATTTTTTTTGATCACTTTTTATTCCATTTTTTTGCAATCCTGAGCAAAAAACAGGAATTCTGACACCGTCTTTTAGGTTTTCTTTTTGCGGCGCTCACCGTACGCTATAAATGACATTTTTACTTTATTCTGCGGGTTGGTAAGATTACGGCGATACCATATGTATATAGGTTTGGTCCTTTTTTTTAGCGTTTGCGCAATAAAATGACTTATTTATAAAAAAAAAAAATTCTGTGTCACCATATTCTGAGAGCCATAATTTTTTAATTTTTTAGTCAAAAAAGCTGTGTAAGGGCTTGTTTTTTGCGGGACGGATAGAAGTTTTTATTGGTACTATTTTCGGGTACATGCGACTTTTTGATCAATTTTTATTCTTTATTTAGGGAGCGGTGGTGACCCAAAAAATTTCGATTCTGTCGTAGTTTTTTATTGATTTTTTTGGGGTGTTCATCGTGCGGGAAAAATAACATTACAGTTTTATAGTTGGGTTCGTTACGAACGCGGTGATACCAAATATGTGTACTTTTTTAACGTGTTCATTTTTTTTTCTATAATAAAAGTCTTATTATAGGAAAAAAAGCATTTAGTGTTTATAGAACTTATAACTTTTATTTTTACACTTTTTTTAAAACATTTTTATTACTTTTTTTTACTTGTCCCACTAGGGGACACTTAGACTTGCAGCTTTGATCGCTGCTAGAGTACATTACACTACACACGTAGTGTAATGTACTCTAACTGTCATTGTGACGTGACTGTCACACTGACAGGAAGCAGAGGAGGAACGGCCGGAGGCTGTTCCTCCGAGGCTTCCGTGCATGGCAACCCGGAGGTCATTATCTGACCTCCGATTGCCGTGACAAGCATCGGTAGCCCCCACGATCACTTCGTGGGGGCTGCTGATGTGCTTCAAACCACTTAAATGCGGCGACGGCAATCCATCGCCGCACTTAAGGGGTTAACTGCCGAAATCAGCGGCGATGGTCCGCTGTCCGGCAAGACTGATGTCTCAGCTGTCGGGGACAACTGTCAGCGCGGGTCTGTCACTCTGTGTTTACACTGAGTGACAGTTTGAAATGCGGACGAAAATGAACGTCATGGTGCGGGAACTAGCAGCCGACCATGACGTTCATTTTCGTCCTTGGTCGTTAAGGGGTTAAAGTGGATTGTGTGGAAGAGTTGTCATTTCAATAAAATAAATTTCTTTATGTCTCTGTTTTTTAATACTTCATTACCGCCTTAGTAATGGCTGCTGTCTGATTGAGAGCGTCCATTACTAAGAAGGGGCTTAGTGTTAGCCAGTAATAAGGCCATCACTAACCCCTATTATTACCCCGGTAGCCACCGCCACCAGGAGTACCGGGAAGAGCTGGGTACGATCCAGCACCCGACCATCTGAAGTGAAGGGTACTTGGGTGGCCGCAGGCTGGTACTATCAGGCTAGGAAGGGACACAAACCATGGCCCTTCCCACCCTGGTGATGCTAGGCTGCTGCTGCTGCTTTATTGTATCTGGCTGGTTATGAAAAATGGAGAGGATCTCACGTCATTTTTTTTTCAATTTATTTTTAAGAAATGACGAGGGGTTTCCCCAATTTTTCATAACCAGCCAGATGCAATAAAGCAGCTGCAGCCTAGCATCCCCAGGGTGGGAAGGGCCACTTTTTTGGCCCTTCCCAGCCTGATAATACCAGCCTGCGGCCTAACCGTCGTTTCAGGTGGCCAGGTACTGAATCATACTCGACTCTTTCCGGTATCCCTGGCGGCAGTGGGAACCGTGGTAATAATAGGGGTTAGTGATAGCCTTTTTACTGGCTAATGCTAAGCCCCAGCCTTAGTAATTGAACGCTGTCAATCAGACAGCTGCCATTACTTAGGCCATAATAAAGTATTAAAAAAAAACAGACATAAGAATTTTTTTTTATTGAAATCAAAACTCCCCCATGCAACCCTCTTTCACAATTTTTTTTTTTTAAAAGTAGATCATTGAAGTAGTCCAATGAATCTTCGACGTAGTCCAAACGGTCAAGCGGAAGCCACCAAAAAAAAGTTAGCAGTATAAAATGTAAAAAAATAAATAATTTGCCACAATAGAAACCCCTGATCCGCCGTTTGCTCTTGTAGGCCAAAGCCTGGTTTAGGCCTGAGGCCTACAAGAGATCGGGAGCACGCTGATGACGTCAACTGCCCGGCACGATGACGACACTGCATCATGCCGACCACGCCGGGCCACTGAACTCGGTTAAAAATCATAAGTCAATTAGGTAATAAAAAGGGGGCATAGAAGATGTTAAACCATTTTCAGTGTTAATGCTGCGTTGCTGATCTATGATACTAAAGTAATAGGGTATGTGCACACACACTAATTACGTCCGTAATTGACGGACGTATTTCGACCGCAAATACCGGACCGAACACAGTGCAGGGAGCCGGGCTCCTAGCATCATACTTATGTACGATGCTAGGAGTCCCTGCCTCGCTGCCGGACAACTGTCCCGTACTGAAAACATGATTACAGTACGGGACAGTTGTCCTGCAGCGAGGCAGGGACTCCTAGCATCGTACATAAGTATGATGCCAGGAGCCCGGCTCCCTGCACTGTGTTCGGTCCGGGGCTTGCGGCCGAAATACGTCCGTCAATTACGGACGTAAATAGTGTGTGTGCACATACCCTTATAGTAAAAAGAGTTATTTAAATCTTTTCTATACATTAAATAGCACTTTACAAATAAACAACAAATGTTTTCCTATTTAAAAAAAAAGTATATATTGCGTGTTTGATGTGTAAAGCCAGTAATGAGAAAACTCCGATAGATTTGGGGTGGGGGGGCTCCTTTTTATAGTTCGCCTCAGGCAGCAGAGGGGCTAGGTTCACCCCTGAGTAGAGCACAACCCCACCTGTACCTGACTTTGGAGCTGATCACTTAATTCAAAGGTGTCTACATTTTCTGTTTAATTTCACAAATTACTTATTAATCCTTACACCTCTGTGTGCAATGATAACCGCAAAAAATTTAGAGTGGACAACAGCAGTTCTACACTGTGTAAGGTCCCATTCACATCACCATTTTTGCCCTATGTTTATCGTGTACTTAGGGAAAGCTCTCTATGTACTCGATAAACATGTTCATAGGACTCCATTATCCCGACGGAGACCAAAAGAGTGTCCTTTTGGCCTCCGTCGGGCTAGTATACGTAGGTATATCTTTTTTTTTTTTAAGGATGAAATAGCATAGTAGACTACGCTATTCCATCCTGCGGGATCCCACAAAAAAAGTATACCACACGGTATACATTTTTAACATAGGAACCTATAGTTGACAGATGCCAATTTATGGCATCCATCACATGTATGCGTTAAACGTATACCTCTGGGAGCTCCTGACATCACTGTCCATATATGGAGAAGGACTTATGGCACAGTTCTGGAGTTCCCGGGCTGAGTGCTAGTAGAGACTGCCTCGGGACTCTGGCCCTGAGAAAGCTTCTGACGTCACTGTTCATATATGAACAGTGACTTCAAGAGATTTTCCAGGGCCAGTCCTTGGGCGACGTATCCCACTAAATGCCATACAGTGGTATATGTTTTCGCCTTTCATAGGAGTCATACGTCGGGAGGTGTAAATACATGACAGTACAGATGATTAGATAAATCATTGCTCTGTATGTACTTGTCAGTTATATACATATTTACTGATACAAGGGCAGATTAACCAGTTCACGGCAGGTTGCAAACAAACCATAATGTTATATGGGGAGGTAGAACAGGTGCAAAATACTGATGAACAGCTACTCACACACCTATCATCCATAAGAAGGATGACTGCCTAGTAATATAATTGCACATGGATAAGGCTTCTATAAGGTGCCAGTCATACAGTTACGTGCAAAAAAGTCCTGGCAGTGACAGATTGATTTGTTGTGTGCCATTTTTCTTGCTCTATGATCTTCTGTATTTGTTTTCAAGCCCTTGGGTATTTGATATAATTTCCAATTATATAAAAAAAAATTTTTCCTATTAGCCAGTGTTAGTGGCAGATGTGGTGTACAAATAAATGACATCAAACAATTAGTTCTTCTGGATGAAACATCAGACATCATTATAATGTTATATTGGTGGATACTGAGGTGTAGCTAAGCTTTCTGTAGTATCTGTAAATACACTAGACAAGGCAGGATGGCTGTTTGTCAGTTTCCCATCCCCCTAGCTACACCTCGGGGTTGTTTATTGACAGTACAACTTTAGTAGATTTTATACAAGAATACAAGGCAATGCAAGGAATTGTGTTTTGTAAATTGTTCCCATTGTAGGAAAATATTGATGCCTTGTGAAATTGAACTATCTAATAATTTAAAAATAAGCTCAGTAATGTGACTACACCTATTATTATTATTATTATTATTATTATTATTATTATTATTATTATTATTATTTTGGTCATCTTGGTAATTTCCTACTTAAGACAAAGTTATTCAGCATCTCCTAACAAAGTGAAATAAATGTACAAGTGCAAATCTGCTTTGACCGCAACACAAAGCAAACAAACACAAAGATATATGCAAACTTTTAAAAAATATATATTTTAAATTATTGCAATATATACTATCCTTATAAATGTAAGGTTCTTGGTGCACATTTTGATCAAGTTGTGTGAGCCCACCTGCCACGACAAGGCGATCTCATTCAGATGGGTCCCTACTCTAAACATTATACCTGTACAACAGGAGCCTCACCTCTCTGTCTTTTGGGTCTAGCCCTCCATGATGTACCAGATTTATTCTATACTAATTAAGAACAGCCATAGCCAGGTGGAAGGAATGCACAACCAGGGCCGCCATCAGGAATTTCAGGGCCCCATACAGCTAAATTGTCTGGGCCCCCCTACCGTGGCACCGCCTGTTAACGGTACTCCGTCCAGCACTAGATCATGCTACCCCTTCATTTCTACTTGCTCTCTGTGAATCGTCGACACAGATGTAGCGCAATTCACAGTATTGCAGCCTTCTCACATTCACTTCATTGTGAGAAGGCTGCAATACTGTGAATCGCCGCTACATCCGTGTCAACGATTCACAGTGAGCAAGTAGAACTGAAGAGGAAGCAGCGCTCGGACCGACTCATAAACTACTGATGGCCCATCCTGAGGATAGGCCATCAATTTTTAGGGACTGGAAAACCCCTTTAAAAGGAACCTTTTAGGACACTCATGCTGCCCTAACAATGGACACAAGCCAGTGCTAAAGCTATGACTTCTCTAAAATGATGCAGCACTTTAGAGTAACACATAGTTTAGTTTAAATCACCTTTCACTATATAATACTGCCCGCAGTTAGGGCAACATTAACAGGCCGACAGGTTCACATAAACAAAATAGAAGATACAGGATTTGTTTGGGTACAATCTTAAAACCCCATCTATGATCAAAAATAGATGCATAAGAGCAAAGGAGAAAAAGGTTGTTAAAACAGTGGCATAACAAATGCGGTCACAGGGGGGTGGGTCGACCTGGAATGGCTGAGCCCCCACTTAAAACCGAATTCTCGTATTTAACGAAGTGTTAGGACGGTGTATGCTGCGTCTCATATAATTTCCTGATGCTGCCCGGCCGGATGTGGCAGTGGGCCTTGTATACCAGGCCATGAAGGCAAGAGGAGCGAGTAGTGGGGAGTACATTTTTTTTATATTTTTATGTTGGTTCCGGGGTCCATGCTTAAGGTGGACGAGGCTATTCAAAAGTGCGGCATGGGGCCCAGTACAATGTACTTACACCCCTGTGTGTAAATATTATTCTAGTTCTATATGTAACCCATTTATTCATTTTACACTTACCTTTGCAGTCTTCTCTTCTCTTCTCTTCAGCAGGGGGGCATCAAGCTCACAAGGGCTTACCACACACTGAAGCTGAGCCGCTCCCTCTGCACTATCCAGACACAGCAGTTGGAGTCGCTGGGATTGCTCTTCAGTGCTTTGGACCTTTAGAAATAATAAAAATTATTAAGCGAAAGAAAAAATAAATATATATACATTTTTTAAAGAGCTTCGTCATTAGTTCTACAGAGTTTTAAACTTTAGGGTTAGCGCTTATGACGTTGAGCGTGACGTCAAGATGTGCTAGATTGCAGCATGAGACCACTGAGCAACGTAAATACACCACAGCTAGACGCAGGGGCGTAACTAGGAAAGACTGGGCCCCATAGCAAACTTTTGACTGGGGCCCCCCCTCCCCTGGGTGTCACACAACCCCCCCCTTGTAGATAGTGCCTTTTTTACAGCCCCCCTGTAGATAATGCCATACAGCCCCTCTGTAGATAACGCCATACAGCCCCCTCTGTAGAGAACTCCATGCAGAGTACTCCCTGTAGGTAACGCCATGCAGAGTCCCCCCCTCTGTAGGTAACGCCATGCAGAGTCCCCCCCTGTAGGTAACGCCATACAGAGTCCCCCCCTGTAGGTAACGCCATGCAGAGTGCCCCCTGTAGGTAACGCCATACAGAGTCCCCCCCTGTAGGTAACGCCATACAGAGTCCCCCCCTGTAGGTAACGCAATACAGAGTCCCCCCCTGTAGGTAACGCCATGCAGAGTCTCCCCCCTGTAGGTAACGCCATACAGAGTCCCCTCCCTGTAGGTAACGCCATACAGAGTCCCCCCCTGTAGGTAACGCCATACACATTCCCCCCCTGTAGGTAATGCCATGCAGAGTCCCCCCCCCCCTGTAGGTAACGCCATGCAGAGTCCCCCCCTGTAGGTAATGGCATGCAGAGTCTCCCCCCTGTAGGTAACGCCATGCATCCCCTATAAACAGGATAGGGGATACATGTGTGATCGCTGGCAGCGATAGGGAGAACGGGGGACCGAAAGTCCCCCAAGTTCTCCATGACTAACCTCTGACTTCCGGAGTCTGCGCAGCTCAATAAAAATGAAAGGAGCGCTGGTCATGCATGCGCACAAGCACGACCGGCGCTCCATTCATTTCTACGGAGCTGCCGACACAGACCCCGGAAGTCCGAGGTTTGTGATGGAGAACTTCAGGGGACTTTCAGTCCCCCGTTCTCCTTATCGCTGTCAGCGATCACACACGTATCCCCTATCCTGTGAATAGGGGATACATGTCTTTTGTTTAATGGCAGAGCGGGGAGATACCTCCCTGCTCTGCCGTAGTGTTCAGTGGTGTCGCACTGTAGCAGCCATAGCGGCTGCTAGCGGAGCCTCCAGCCATGGTGGGGGCCCGTGATGGCGGGCGACATGGGCCCCTTCATGCCATGGGCCCCGTAGCAGCCGCTATGTCTGCTACGGCGGTTGTTACGCCACTGGCTAGATGCTAATTGGAGCTGCTGCTTACTGGTTAAAAAGCAACCATTCAGTCCAAAAAAACAACAAATTAAATACTGCAAAATTATTGTTAATGTACCTGTGGCCTCACTTGCTTCTGGTTCTGCTTACTTATTCCGGTCCCCGTTTTCCAGAATCCAAGATGGCTGGTGCTGTCTCAGACTTGTATATAGAAAGCATTACCTGCAAATCTGAGACACGCACCTTCTTCACTGCTCTCCAAAGGACAAGCACCGATGATGTCAGCGCTGTGTCCATCTCTTCTGACACGTGTCCTGCTGGCTTCTTGACAGGGGTTCCGGCTGCAGCAACATCCTCATTGACAGCGCGTCAGTGGAGGACGGAGCAAGACAGCGCCAGGGTTGGCATGAATCATCTTCTGTATTTAAGGAGTCTCTGTCACCAGATTATAAATGCCCTATCTCCTACATAATCTGATCAGCGCTGTAATGTAACAGTGGTTTTTATTTTGAAAAACTATAATTTTTGACCAAGTTATGAACAATTTTAAATTTATGCTAATTAGTTTCTTAATAGACAACTGGGTGATTTTTTACTTTTTACCAACTGGGCATTGTAAGGAGAAGTGTATGACGCTGACCAATCAGCGTCATACACTTCTCATCGTTCTAGCCCAGCTTCTTTAACTGCAAAGCGTGACCTCGCGAGATCACGCTGTGCTGTGAGTAAGTCCCACAGAAACATTACCGAAGTTGTGGCAGCGTGAATAGACATCACGTCCTGGCAGGAGGTGATGTCTATTCACTCTCAAGACACTTCGGTAAAGTTAATGTGGGAGTATGTGACAGCATAAATCTAAAATTGTTCATAACTTGGTCAAAAATGATTGTTTTTCAAAATAAAAACCACTGTTCTCTACATCACAGAGGCGATCACATTATGTAGGAGAGACGGCACTTATAATGTGGTGACAGAGCTTCTTTAAGTATATCACATTGTATGCTTGTAACGGTCTTATATGTTTTATTGTTTTTTTTTTAAAGGTTTCCGTGTCTTGGACTTCGTTGGATTGTTGTGGGATCTAATTTTTACCAATAAAATGGTCAAAGCGGGCTGTAGTGGGAGGGCAGTTTATTTCATTAAAGTGTTTTTTATATATTTTTCAACTGTGTAACAGAACTAGTAATCGATGTGTCTGACTGACACCTCTCCATTACAATCTCTAGGGCTTGGTGTCAGTCAGAGGTGTGCTATGTCCACCTTTGACTGACACTAATCCCACCAATTAACTCAGTACCCAACACACCAGGGGTACTGGGAAGAGGCGAGAACCATCAGGAGCGGCCCAACCAATGTAATGGGCAGCCACAGGCTGGGGTTTTTAGGATGGGTGGGGACCAATAGCTATGGACCTTCCCATCCGGATAATTAGACTGCAGCTATTGATTTTCTCCATGTTTTTTTTTTTATATATATTTTTTGTATTTATAGCATAGTGTAATGCTTTTCTTAAAAAAATATAAATGATTAAACAAAAAAACATGTGGGGTCCTCCTATTTCTCTATCCAGCCAAGAAAAACCAACAACTGCAGTTTGAAATTATCAGGATGGGAAGGTCCATGGCTATTGGTTCCCTCCCATCCTAAAAACACGAGCCTGTGGCCGTCCCAGGGGCCACCCAATAGTCCTCGGCTCTTCCCATTACTCCTGGTGCGTTGGGTACTGGGGAAAAGGGGTTGGTGTCAGCCAAAAGTGGATATAGCACACCTCTGGCTGACGCCAAACCCTAGCAATTGTAATGGAGAGGTGTCAGTCAGACACCTCGATTACTAGTTTTGTTATACAGTGGAAAAATGTATAGAAAATACTTTATTGAAATAAACTGTGCCCCCCTACAGCCCGCTTTGATCATTTTATTGGTAAAAATTCGATCCTACGACGATCTTACATAGTCCAAGATACTGAAACCTGTAAAAAAAACACAGACAATAAAACATATAAAACCGTTACAAGCATACAATGTGATATACTTACATACAGAAGATGATTCATGCCAACCCTGGCGCTGTCAGTGAGGATGTTGCTGCAGACGGAACCCCTTTCAAGAAGCCAGACGTGTCAGAAGAGATGGACACAGAGATTCCGAGAGCAGTGAAGGAGGTGGGTGGCATTTCTCAGACTAGCAGGCAATGCATTCTATATGCAAGTCTGAGACAGTAGCAGCCATCTTGGATCCCGGACAACTGGGACTAGAACAAGGGAACGGAGCGGCAAGCAAGAAAGTGAGGCCAGCAGGTGGTTTAACAATAATTTTACAGTTTCATTTAATTTTTTTTGTGTTCATAAGAATGAGGGTCCCAAACCCCCAGATCCTCCTCACTGCACCCCCCCCCCACAGTGAGGGGGACATTGAATTGAGCGGCGGTCAAGCGTGCACGCTTCCATTTCATTCAAAGTCTATGGGAATGACGGAAACAGCAGAGTACATGCTTGACCGCCGCTCCGTACAAGCTCCGTCTGCATTGGAGTGCAAGTTTTATTTTACTCAAAATGCCCAAAATGTTAGGCTGGGTTCACACCTGCGTTCAGCTTTCCGTTATTCTCCTCTGTCAGAGCAGAGCAACGGAAAAATAAGAAGCGCCTGTTCCGCTGCACAACAGACAACACCTGCCGCCAACTAAACCAATTGACTTTAATGGGTTTTGTCGGATTTCCGTTGGGGTGTCGGTTGTTTTAACGAAAACAATAGTGCAGCATGCTGCACTACTGTATCCGGTATACTCTGTCAGATCTGCAACGGAGCCTCCAACGCAGCTGTGAACAAATTCTCAGGCTCGGTTCACAAGAGCATGTTACTTCCGTAAAGGACGGAACGTATTTCGGCCGCAAGTCCCGGACTGAACACACTGCAGGGAGCCGGGCTCCTAGCATCATAGTTATGCATGACGCTAGGAGTCCCTGCCTCGCTGCGGGACAACTGTCCCGTACTGTAATCATGTTTTCAGAACGGGACAGTAGTTCCACGGAGAGGCAGGGTCTCCTAGCATCGTACATAACTATGATGCTAGGTGCCCGGCTCCCTGCAGTGTGTTCAGTCCGGGACTGGCGGCCGAAATACGTTCCGTCCTTTACGGACTGAACATGCTCGTGTGAACCCAGCCTCACACAAAAGTTTTGTATTTTTTTAAGCTGGTTCACAAAAAAAAATAATTACAAATTCTACTGGACCAACTGCCTATTTAGAGACAGGCAGCAGCTCCAGGAGTGACATCATAAGAGTAGGAACACACTAGGCGGATATGCTGAGTAAAACTACACAGCTTATCCGCCCCGGTAGCCGCAGGGAATTCCGCCAGCAAATCCGCACCAAATAGTGGCGCAGGTTTCGTGAGGCATGTCCGCTGCGGGAATCCTGCAGGGGAAAAAAAGTTTAGACTTGCCCCGGCCGTAGTTTAGGCGACGCGTTTCTCTCTTCTGAACGTAGCCCCTCCTACTGGGATGACGCTGTAGACCATGTGACCACTGCAGCAGTCACATAGGATGAAACGTCATGACAGGAAGCCGGGCTGCGCTAAGAATAGAGGATGGCGTCACCAGGACTACGGCCGGGGTAAGTCTAAATTGACATGCTGCGGCTTAAAAAACAACACCGCAGGTCAATTTTTTTTTGCAGCGTGTGGATGAGATTTGTTCAAATCTCATCCACTCTGATGCGACTGTAATACGCTGCGGATTTTCCGCAATAAAATGTGTTGCATAAAATCCGCAGCGTTCATGCCTAGTGTGTTCCTACCCTAACAATAAGGCCCAGTTCACAGAGTTTTTTTAGCCTTGATATTGACTCGGACACTGCGTCAGAATTAGCACCCAAAAACGTCCAAAACCGCCTCCCATTGATTTAATCTGAAATCAATGGGAGCCAGTCGCGGAAAAAATAAAAAGCAGCATGTCCTTTCTTGCCGCCGTTCCGCCTCTGACCTCCCATCGAAATCAATGGGAGGAAGAAAATGCATTTTTCACTGCGTTTTTTGTCTGCTGTCTTCAATCGCCGCGGGCAAAAAACGCGGCAAAAAACGCGGCAAGATAGTGTGGGCAGGTCAAAATCTGCCTCAAAATTCTTTAAGCAATTTTGAGGCAGATTTTTTCTGCCTGCAAAATACTCTGTGTGAACAGGGCCATACACCGCGTTCCAAATTATTATGCAAATGTTATTTCTCGCTGATTTTCCTAAATTGTCGATGCAAATGGCAGTCAGTATAATCTTCAAGCCATCAACCGTTGAAGTATAATGCAAATTTTATTGAACAAATCTCCTAATGATAACAGGTTTTTTTTTTAGAAGTAAAAAACTCAAAATGCACTGTTTCAAATTATTATGCACAACAGAGATCAAAACATTTTAAAGGTTGTAAAGAGAACTAAAATGGTCATTTGTTGAATTTGCAGTATCAGGGGGTCATATTTACAGAAATCAAAAGCTCGTTCAATCAAAAAAAAAAACTTAGCAGGCCAAGTTACATGTTAACATAGGACCCCTTCTTTGATATCACCTTCACAATTCTTGCATTCATTGAATTTGTGAGTATTTGGACAGTTTCTGCTTGAATATCTTTGCAGGATGTCAGAATAGCCTCCCAGAGCTTCTGTTTTGATGTGAACTGCCTCACACCCTCATAGATATTTTGCTTGAGGATGCTCCAAAGGTTCTCAATAGGGTTGAGGTCAGGAGGACATGGGGGCCACACCATGAGTTTCTCTCCTTTTATGCCCATAGCAGCCAATGACACAGAGGTATTCTTTGCAGCATGAGATGGTGCATTGTGATGCATGAAGATAATTTTGCTACGGAAGGCACGGTTCTTCTTTTTGTACCACGGAAGAAAGTGGTCAGTCATAAACTCTACGTACTTTGCAGAGGTCATTTTCACACCGTCAGGGACCCTAAAGGGGCCTACCAGCTCTCTCCCCATGATTCCAGCCCAAAACATGACTCCGCCACCTCCTTGCTGACGTCGCATCCTTTTTGGGACATGGTGGCCATTCACCAACCATCCACTACGCCATCCTTCTGGAGCATCCAGGGTTGCACGGTACTCATCAGTAAACAACACGGTTTGAAAATTAGTCTTCATGTATTTCTGAGCCCACTGCAACCGTTTCTGCTTGTCAGCATTGTTTAGGGGTGGCCGAATAATAGCTTTATGCACACTTGCAAACCTCTGGAAGATCCTACACCTTGATGTTCGCGGGACTCCAGAGGCACCAACGGCTTCAAATACCTGTTTGCAGCTTTGCAATGGCATTTTAGCAGCTGCTCTCCTAATCCTATTGATTTGTCTCGCAGAAACCTTCCTCATTATGCCTTTATCTGAACGAACCCGTCTGTGCTCTGAATCAGCCACAAATCTATTCACAGTACGATGATCACGCTAGAGTTTTCTTGAAATATCCAATGTTTTCATACCTTGTCCAAGGTATTGCACTATTTCACGCTTTTCGACAGCAGAGAGATCCTTTTTCTTTCCCATATTGATTGAAACCTGTGGCCTGCTTAATAATGTGGAACGTCCTTCTTAAGTAGTTTTCCTTTGATTGGGCACACCTGGCAAACTAATTATCACAGGTGTCTGAGATTGATTACAATGATCCAAAGAGCCCTAAGACACAATACCATCCATAAGTTTAATTGAAAAACTAATAATTAAATGTTTATGACACTTAAATCCAATGTGCATAATAATTTGGAACACGGTGTACGTAATCAGCACTTTGAGACACTTTATTCACTGTGTCAGAAGAGCTGCTGGCTCCCACTCCAGTCCTCGTTGTCAGGCGATGTCTTCCAGGCTATGTCTTCGGTTCAGACGTCCAGCCCTTCACCTCCAGCCAGGCTCCAGAAAATGGCGGGGATCGTAGAACGCCTGCCGCCGCGCTCCAACTGGACTCCTCCCCCTCTCCTTACGCAGCTACGCTCTGGAGGAGGAGGAGGAGGCCCAGGTAAGTTGTGTGTGCGCCGCTGTCCTTGTGTGCCCGTCGGTGCGTCTCATTTGCGGGCGAGCGCGCTTGGCGTGCGTGCTTGATGTCCGCAAGCATGCCTCCGTGAGCGAGCAAACGGGCACGCGCGCGCACAAACGGGCGGTGTTTGACGGCCCCCATGACGAGAGGGGGGCCCGCAGCTCACGACATTCTTTTGGTGAAAAGAACAGGCCCCTTTGGAGGGGCCTGTTTTTTTCTACCAAAAGCAAGTCGTGGCAGTTACCGGTCCCCCCTTTCAATTAGGTTTGGCCGGGCCCTTTACAGAAGTACCCCTAATACCCCCCTGATGGCGACCCTGTGCACAACCAATATGGAGGCAGTCACCACCACCCAAATGTACAATGCAAGAGACAAAGTTATTCAGCACCTCCTAACAAAGTGAAATAAATGGACAAGTGCTAATCTGCTGTGACCACAACGCATCTTTGTGTTTGTTTGCATGTTCAGGGCATATTTAGTGGAGGCTTTCCTCACAATGCAGAGATTTCTAATACAGTTTTTTTGCCAGAATGTCCGCTGCTGAAAACCGCACTGTAAAAACAAAAGCATATACTTACCCAGTCATGGCAACAAGTCCCTCTGCCGTCCTGCAGTCCGGCCACCTGGGATGCCGTTTCATCTCATGTGACTGCTGCAGGCTGTGAATTGCTGCAGCAGCCATCCCATGAGGCTAGCCTGGACGATTTTTTTTTCTCAGTTGTGATTTTTGTGGCGGAATTGCAGCTATTTGTTGCTGGTTTTACCTAATTGAAATCAATGGGGAAAACCCACAACAAGAAAACAGAGATTCTGCAAATACAATTGACATGCTGCAAACTAAAAAGAACAGGTTAATTTATGAGTGTTTTTTTTTTGTGCTTATTTACGCAGCGTATTATGCTGCGGATTTTCAACAACTAAATCCGTTGCGGAAAATCTGCAGTATTTACGCTACGTGTGAACATACTCATACTATTGCTCCCTGTAGACATAGGATTCTGCAGAATTACTGTTTATAAATCCTCTCACATGAGTTTTCATACACTGTATAGAATCATATTATTCAACGTTGCGTACAGGAACAGACCACACATAGTCATATTATTTAATGTTGCGTACAGGAACAGACCACACATAGTCATATTATTTAATGTTGCGTACAGGTACAGACCACACATAGTGATATTATTCAATGTTGCGTACAGGTACAGACCACACATAGTCATATTATTTAATGTTGCGAACAGGTACAGACCACACATAGCCATATTATTCAATGTTGCGTACAGAAACAGACCACACATTGTCATATTATTCAATGTTGCGTACAGGTACAGACCACACATTGCATAAAAATACAGCAGTGATCTTGCAATGTGATTATATATTGAGGAAACCAAATGAAAAATGATGCATGTTTAAACTTTGAATTACTATGGTCCATGCTAGCCTGTGCCAAGATACAAAAATATACCAGGAAGAGGCTGGTCAGCAATGAGGGGTATGGCTCAGTGACCAGAGTCAGGACCCCTTATTTTAAGGCTTGAGTCGGAGTCCCATCAATAAGATATATAATGTACCATTAATTATGTATTATAAAATTAATACAAAAACAATAAAAAATTAACAATAAATATTAACACAACACAAAAATGTAAATTAACTTTGACAAATAGTAAATAAATAGAAACATAAAGAAATTCCTATTGAAGTAAAAATATTAATTCAATCATCTGCTTGGTATTTTAGGATATTCACTAAGTAATGCATTCTGGGGACTACACTGCCATCATGTGGCCAAAATATTAACCACGTGTGAAAAAGGGCTTTGGATATGTCTGATGTTCTTCTTTAAGTACAAAAATAAAACTTAAAATCAATCAATCTAGATCCAATAGTTTGTGTTTCTTATCTTAGTTGTTTCATCTTTTAGTTAATACATTTATTAATAAATAAAAACATTTAGTGTAATAGCTAGAACAGGCAAATCATTTAATGACATCCAACTTGTGGCAAAGAGCTAAACCTATAGAAGGTGTTGTCAGAATAAAAGGCCAAATTATCTGCCACAACAGTAAATGTAGTCAAATATATTTTTATTACTTAAAAGGATATTTCCATCTCAGACACCTGCATTTTTTCCGAGAATGGGTGTCCCCGCCTAGTGAGGTGGCCACTGGCTGTTACGTCCATGTGAAGACTCAGTAGCAAGGTGGATGGGTAGAGCTTGTTCAGCTTTGCTGTTTCCGGAAATCCCATATGAAGTACATATTAATGGGTAACTAAAATTTAAAAAAAAAACTTTTATCATGTCAGAAGTTTGATCGGTGAGGGTCCGAGCACTAAGACCCCACCGATCACTATAACGAAGCTGCAGAAACGCTGGGTGAGCGCTGTGCTGCACAGATTATGCTCAGCTTTCCTTGGAATGAAGATTGAGTGGTGTACGGGCTCAAAAACTTTCTATTAAGCCACTCAGAGAAAAGATAATCAGAAACAAAACGGCAGAGCGCTTCGATTTAGTGGTCAGTGGGAGTCTCAGCGCTCGGACCCCCACCGATCAAAACGTCTGACATGTCATTATAACATGTAAAACGTTTTTTAAAAGTTTAGTTACCCTTTTATTGTAATACTTTACGTTTTCTAAAAACTAAGTAACTGTTAAAAATGCAGCAGTCAGAATTCCTGGGAATTGACTGAAATCGACCCTGGCAATATAAGTAATAATACTTCTCTAGCAACCTAATGAGGTGATCAGGACCTCACATGGGATGTAGAACAAGAGATGTTTGAAACATACTTCCAAAGCCTGTGCTTCCATATGTTGTATCTTTTACCCTTGCCTCCAGGTACAGAATAAATTTGACTTAAGATGTATTTATGTATTGAAAATGGTCATGTACCTGTGCTGTTTAACATTTACTTTCTGCTGTTACATGATGTATTTTTCCAAACAGATTCACTAACAAGCTGTTAAGAACATTTCACACCAAATTGGAAAAAATAAAATGGAAATCTATGTCCCTGAGTTGTCCTTGTGAGAAGTCTTCTATAATTTTTCTGAATTATCTTGGTCTTTCAGATGCTGGATTTCCACATGTAACAACTACTAATGACAATCATTCCATTGCCCAGAGGGGTTGTCAAGCAGCTTTTCTCAGGCCCTAAATGGCATATGGTTTGATATTTAGCACTTGTGATATGATATAATATCTGTATTTTTCCATAGGACTGCAGGTAAACTTACTGCGTTATCATAATTCAATAGGTTCACCTTATGCAAAAAACAAAAGCTGCTAAACAGAGTTGATAGAACCAATTCGACACTAATCAAATTTGGTGCGAATTTCCCAAAAGTTTTGGATTCTGCGAATTCCGAAACTTTTGGAGTTAGCGGCGCACGAATCTAAGTAAAATTTATTTTACAAATGAGAAAAAGGATCACATGACCTCAGGCATGCTTTCCCATAATACCTTGCAGGCAGCCTTCCCAGAATACTGCGGTTATCGCTCCCTCTACCCATATATGTTGCTGTCACTTTCACATCACATGCTGACTTGGCATTAAAGAGCTTGAAAGGGGTTTGATTTAACTTAGATACAGTCCTAGAAGACATTATGGAGTCAGACACAAGTTTTCAGGACGCTTTCAATTCGGAGCGAATTTATTCAGACTTAAATGGCATCAGATGACTGAATTGACATTGTGTTCCATCCTCCCTTCTCCCTCTCTTTGACTTTAAATGGAAGCACATGGAGGTTTCTTCTCACAAATTCATATGGAATCGTGGGGGGAAAAAATGTGCCTTGCTTCATTGCATGCAGTAGTATGCAGGTATTCTACCCTAGAAGCAATGCTAGTGGGTCTGTAAGTCATGCTGTCTGCATGGAGACTTACAGTGACACAAGGCTGGCGAGGACACACCATATGTGTGTAACTTGTGCAGCTGCCTTTAAAAAATAAATAGTGCTTCCTACTAGAGCTCATTACTATCCATGTCTTACAATAACTGGTGGATTAGCACACTGTTTGGGTCTGTAGATTTTTATTGGTGCCATATTATAGATCTGTAGAATATGGATCCATAATAAGGCTGTGTGCAAGAGTTCCTAGCAGTGGCGGATCCTCATATGGGTGGTTCGGGCGTCCGCCCAGGGCCCAAATCTCCTAGGGAGCCCATGGCCGCCCAAACTGCACACAAGTTAAGAAAAACTATCCAGGGGTGCTGACTGCCACATTCTCGCAGTCATCGGTCCCACGTGCTGATGACGAGGAGGTGGGGGTCAATTGCGGCCAGGGAACAGGGGCGGGCGGCATAGCACATCAGCTATGGAGAGATGACTGTTAGAGATAGTGATGGGCAGGTGCTGGAGTTTGCCTGACAGTCTGCTCCTCTGTGCTGCTGTGCACTGTCCCGCCTGTCTAAACCTCCAGCAGCTGCTTGACAATGGCAAGACTGCAACTAGGGGTTGAAGGACCTGTGGTGACATCACAGTCACATGATTAAGGCCCTGGAGACTGTACCAGAGCACAAGCACCGCAGAGGAAGAGGCTCTGGTAAGTGTGGTGTGTATTTAGGGAACATAGTGTAAGTCTGTATAGTGTGTGCTGTGTGTATAGTGTATATAGTGTGTTAAATGTAAGTCTATATAGTGTGTGTGTGTATATTGCATATATGTCTGTATATTGTATAGTGTGTAAATAGTGTGTGCTGTGTGTATAATGTAAGTCTGTATAGTATATATAGTGTAAGTCTATGCAGTGTGTGCTGTTTGTATAGTGTTTATAGTGTGTTAAATGTAAGTCTATATAGTGTGTGTGCGTATATTGCATATAATATGTGTGTATATTGTATATATTGTATAGTGTGTAAATAGTGTGTGCCGTGTGTACAATGTAAGTCTATATAGTGTATAGTGTATATAGTGTGTCTATATAGTGTATGCTGTGTGTATAGAGTTTATAATGTGTATAATGTAAGTCTATATAGTGTAAGTGGTTTTAATATATAGTGTGTGGTGTTAGTGTGAATTGTATATAGGGTGTTTAGTTTCTAAATTTGTGTGTGTGAAATTATTTCCCACCCATAGAGCCCTCTGCAGTCAGTCAGATGCTCAGAACCCTCCTTACAATATAATCTCCCGCATAGAGCCCTCAGTAGTTATTATACTGCAAGGGGGGGGGGGTCAGAGCATCTGATTGACTGCTGAGGGTTCTATGGGGGGGGATAACGCCTTCCCCCTCAGAGCAATAAGAGTCAGATGCTCAGACCCTCCCATAGAGCAGTCAGTCAGATGCACTGGAGAGGGGTGTCTGACTGCTTAAAGTGTAACTAAACTTTTTTTTTTAAATTTACATGTCATAGTGACATGTCAAAAGTTCTGATCAGTGGGGGTCCAGGCTCTGAGACTCCACCAATCGCTAAAACAAAGTGACAGAAACGCTCAGGTGAGTGATGAGCCACTTTGTTTCTGGTCGTCTTTCCTCTGATAGCCGATCAAGCTGTGTACGGGCTCAATAGAAATTCCATGAGTCCGTACACCTCTCCAAGGAAAGACTATCAGAAATGAAGTGGAACAGCGCTCACCCAAGCACTTCTGACATTTTATTTTAGTGATCGGACCCCCATTGATCAAAACTTCTGACATATCACTATGACACACCAAATGTTTTTTAAAAGTTTAGTTACCCCTTGGGGACTGAATTTATTGGTCTGAGTTAAGGTATGGGCCTGGGGTCTTAATTTGCTTAGGGGTTTCATCTGGGGTATAAAACAATTTAGGGTGTATAGTTTCTGAATTTTTGTGTTGATAGAGACGCTGAAAATGGCTGCAGAATCGGGGGGGGCAAAGATTTCTCATCAGGAAACTCTGCATCAGGAGAAGTCGACATAGCAGCCTGTGTCCGATGGAGAAGAGAAGAGAACGACTCCCATCAGAAAATAAATCACCTGTGAGTCATCGGATTTATAGATTTGTCCCCTCTCCTGACATGTCTGTTATAGGAAATCCTTGTATTCCACATAAATACTTTGTGTACCCAGGACTAATAGACAAATGCGTGTTACCATTCCCCTTGTCAGGAGGATGTGTCCCTACACAGTGTGATACTGTCAGCGATAGTTGGAGACTGTCAGTATGTAGGGACACAGCCCTTTGACAAGGGGAATCATAACACCCATTTGTCAATGCTCACAGAGAAAGGTGGTGTTTAATATAGACACAGAGTGGCAGGGCGGTGGTGGAGAAGGGGTCCCAAGCTTGTGGAACAGCCCAGGGCCTATGGTCTACTTAATTCGCCACTGGTTCCTAGCGTAAGTCTTCTTTTTATTTCTGCAATTCTATTCATGAATTTAAAAGATCAGGAAGATTAGCTCCCGTCTGGATGTGAGATTATTTGTGAGTTTGCTTTTCTACATGGAAGACAGATAAAAAAAAAAAATTGAACACATTAATGTATTTTGATTTCACTTTACAGTTGGAGTAATCCTAATGTAAAGTACATCATAAGAGAGGAGAGCAGAATGTCAGATTGTACATGTCAGATGTTCTATAGATGCATTTTACAGTATACTATAAATATATCCCTCTCGGGCATTAGGTGGGAGAACATGTTGTCTTTATGTCAGGGGAGAGATAGTGGTGACTGAATTGTGAGAAGCTACAGATAGCGCACAGTATGAGGATGAACATTATAGATTAGTGAAATGATGGGAAGACTTCAATAATCAGTCAGAGCTAGTATAAAAACATAAGAAATATAAGATTTTTTTATATCTTAATCAATTGCATACAGCAGCCAGCAGATTTTTTTCATTTTTTACTTTTTTTCCCTTCAAAACACAGTGATTGACAGTTCTCTGCATACAAGCTCATGCAGGAAAACCTGTATATCACTGTGTGTAGCAGGGGGAGCAGGACTCATGAGTGGCACTATTTACACACATTTAACATGAGTTCGGTACCCCCCCCCCAGCTTTAAAAAAGATTCACAGTTATATTTTTAGTGGCTGTCACAAATTTGCAATTGGTACCGCCATTCTGAATTCATGACAACATTTCTCGGAAAAGATTGTTTGCAATATGTTCAAATAACATAAAGGAGACAAGTCCCCTTTAAAAAAGATGTCCTATTTGAACAGCCCCTAAATGCAATCCAACTGTGGTCCATTCACTGAAGTGATAAATGAGTAAAATATATAACTTTTATTTCATAGCTATCTAAAAACAGGGGTACAATCACCACTGTGAAAAGCCCAACCGTGTATTTTAAAAACGTATTAAACAAATACTCCAAGTCCTAATTCGTTTGCGAACCCTCTATGACTGGGTATATAACAAAGATATCAAATATGGAATCAGCGTTTAAACATTGGTGTAACAGTGGTTTAGGCCCTAGAACACACCGGAGCCTGCAGTTAGCCGCACCTAAATCTCCTGATGTTAAGGATACACAACAATGCCACTGCCCTCTACGCAAAATTCCCTCACTTAACCCGACCCTACGCGTTTCAATACTTATCATCAGTGGTCTGTAGCTTGGTCAGTCTGGCCAGGATGCCAGCGATATTTCTTCAGCAGCAGATATTCTACTGCACAACACGGAAGCATGCACGCATAGATGTCAGCGGCATGACAAGTTTTTCGGCGTGTTTTGGATACCGAAAAGCACATAAAAAACGCTTGATATAAGTTTCCCATTGACATCAATGAGAAAATCCGCCATTAGTTCATACAAAACATTTTTTACACACGCATGTTTAAAAAATGCATTACATAAAAAAATAATCACCAGTTCAATTCTTTGGCCTGTAAATGCACCGAAAATGCTCCTAATTCTCATAGTCAGTGGATGCCTAATTATGTGCCAATAAAACGTGCCGAAAGCGCATGCAAAATGCCTCAAAAAACGCTAAAAAATTGCATAAAAAATGCCTGTCGTTTAAAAAGCGATTTGCAAAAATGCTTTTTGACATGTTTACACGTAATTTTCATTGAGTGCCGTGTGAATAATGCCTTACATGGCTCTTATTCAACTTATGGTTGCACAGAGCCCTCCACAATGAGAACTGCCCTTTGTAGCAGCTTTCTGCTCTGGCTAATAAAGGAGCATCATAAGATTTTTAACAATGATGATGATCAATGTTGTGATCTGTGGGGATCCAATTCACTCAAGTGCCATGGCCCTTCACTGCAGTATCCCATGTAGCTTCGTCCATGTGTGTTTGAATTACATTTAGTCCCATTTAATCCACAATGATAGTCCTCTTTACAGATTGATAATACATTTTAACATTTTGACATCCACCAGATATTCCATAAATGTCCGATAGATGCAGCTTATCTCTGGGACTCGCACTTATCTCTAGACCTGGGCAACCTGATCCCTGTGCTGTCTTCTGCTGCTGTCCTGGGCTCTAGCCATTATGTTATGATGTGATCAAGTTTTCCGGAAACAGCAGAGCGCCTTTTGCTACACTGTTCCGAAAACAACTAAGTGAGCTACGCTGTTTCTGGAACTTCGTTAGAAGCTACGGAATCAGTATAGCTCGCTGTGCTATGCTGCTTCCAGAACTCTCGTTCACGTCTATGGAGTAACGTAAACAGCGTAGGTCAGCAAGCTGGGCTGCTTCCAAACTCCCGGCCAACTCATAACTCAGTGGCCAGAGCTCAGCAGCAGAAGGTGGATGGAGGTCGGGGGGCCCTCTTCTAGAGATGGTGGGAATCGCATCTATCTGACATTTATGGCACATCCAGCTCCTGTGCCAACACCATCACTAAGCTGCACATTTACATCATTTTGTGAGAATCACATAGTTCCCATAATGTAAATGTACGTCATTGGATGGGAGGGGGTTAAGACTTGTGACTGTAATATTTTCAAATATAGGCAAAATATTTATAAACTTTGTCTGATTAGAAACTTTATAGCACATTTAATTCCCATGAACAGCCTGGAGTCACCTCAATGACAAATGCGAGAAGATATTCTTATTTTTAGTCTTATTATTCCGTAGGTTTAATTCCCAGATCTGGAAAATGAATGCAGCCTAAAACAGTAATGACTATTTGCCCTGAGGTCACAAGCATTCTCTGAGATACATGTGTGCATACTTACCAGCCATAATTCTGCTTATTAGTATATGATTAATGTCACTTTAGTTCTCATTCTTATCCTACAACGGCTGGATTTCTGCTCCATGAAATGTGACAATGCAGAACAGTAAATTGAGGAAAGTCATAGCAGAGTGACAGAGACAGATGCAAGCTGACATGCAGCATGTGTAAGGAATTGTAATGGAAAGTGCCTTGAAAAGAAGAACTTTTATTTTCCTGCGGTAATTCTTGTCCTGATCTCGGTCATCTAACTAGCTAATGTTAAACAGGTTTGATTCTGAAAATAGAGAATAAGAGTTCATCTGTACAGCTCTATAATACACTAAACATTAGCAAAGTTTATAGCAACCTCCTAATATTTAAGGATTAGCAGAAATATAAGTTTAAGAACTGTTGCATATCTGCAGTTGCAGGAATTCAACATTTCCCTGTCGGTCCAGTCCTGTTCTGTCACACCTCTAGTCAAGTCTAAAAAAATCAGGTTTTAATTAGGTTAATCCCAATCCTCCTTAAGTCATACTCCTAGGGTTCAGGGAAAAGGAGATATGGTCTGCTGTATGTAAGAATATCACAAAAGAAAGCAGCCCAATAAGGCCGGGTGCTTACATAACATAGCTGATATAGAGTTAAGGGGGTTTTACACTAGACGATTATCGGGCAGACGAGCGTTCATATGACGCTCGTTGCCGATAATTGCCCAGTGTAAGCAGGGCAGTGATCAGCAGATGAACGAGCAAATGATTGTGGCTGGTGTAAAAGGCCCTTTACATAAAGGCCCTTTTACACCGGCCGATAAGCGGCCGGTGCAGCTAGCGCCGATCAACGACACATCGATGATCGGCGCTCGCTTGCTCCTGTCATACGGAACTATGGATGGGGACAACCGGTCGTTACTCCGATTGCTCGTCCCCATCAATTATCATGTCAGCAGCGCATCTCCCTGTTTACACAGGGAGATGTGCTGCCAACAACGATAATATTTTACTTTTTTAAAATTATACGACCAGCAGATGATCGAGCGTTTGCTTGGTCATCTGCTGATCATTCCCCTGTTTACACAGGGCAATTATCGGCAACAAGCGTTATATTAACGATCATCTGCCCAATTATCGTCCTGTGTAAAACCCCCTTAAGTCTCAGACGCATATATCTTGGCTGCTGTGGGCAGGGTCCTTCTATGCAAACACTAGTTTAGCTCGTTTTCTTTCTGCCTGTGATGTGGCATTAAAAACTTATTTTTTTAATGTATTTTCCTAGCTCTAATATTAGCTCTATAGGAGTGCAGACCATGATTTTTTTTTTGTCATGAAAAGCAATCACATGTGATTATCTCCCTAAAGGGCCTTTTACACTGGCCGACATTTGGTCGGTGCAGCGAGCGACTATTAACGAGACATCGTTGATCGGCGCTTGTTTGCTCCTCTCACACGGAGCTGTGGATGGTGACGAGCGGTCGTTACGCCGATTGCTCATCCCCATACATTATTAACATGTCGGCAGGGCATCACCCTGTTTACACAGGGAGACGTGCTGCTGACAACGATAATATTTCTCTTTTTTAAAATGGTACAATCAGAAGATGATTGAGCGTTTGCTCGTTCATCTGCTGATCGCTGCCCTGTTAACACGAACGCTCGTCTGCACGATAATCGACCAGTTTAAAACCCCCATAGGTATGAATCTATGCAGGGATTTCGATATTGAGCTTAGCCCAAGCCAAATACCATTTTAAAGGTTTTAGGTGAAGATGTTCATTACAATAATGGATAGAGCTAATAACAGTATGTCATATTTTGCTAAGCACGAATATTACCTTGAAGCATATTAAATGAATGAGTACTGTATACAGCATACTAGAATGAATGAATGGACCAATTAATTAATTGAATACCCTATACTACTATGTGTTGTAAATCTCATTAAAACCAAGGACTGAACTGTTGGACACTGCTGTCACTACTGGATATAAAGGACTTAATAATGTATAATATACAGTGAAGGAAATAAGTATTTGATCCCTTGCTGAATTTGTAAGTTTGCCCACTGTCAAAGTCATGAACAGTCTAGAATTTTTAGGCTAGGTTAATTTTACCAGTGAGAGATAGATTATATATATATAAAAAACAAAACAAAACAGAAAATCACATAGTCAAAATTATATATATTTATTTGCATTGTGCACAGAGAAATAAGTATTTGATCCCCTACCAACCATTAAGAGTTCAGCTTCCTGCAGGCCAGTTACACGCTCCAAATCAACTTGGTGCCTGCATTAAAGACAGCTGTCTTACATGGTCACTTGTATAAAAGACTCCTGTCCACAGACTCAATTAATCAGTCTGACTCTAACCTCTACAACATGGGCAAGACCAAAGAGCTTTCTAAGGATGTCAGGGACAAGATCATAGACCTGCACAAGGCTGGAATGGGCTACAAAACCATAAGTAAGATGCTGGGTGAGAAGGAGACAACTGTTGGTGCAATAGTAAGAAAATGGAAGACATACAAAATGACTGTCAATCGACATCGATCTGGGGCTCCATGCTAAATCTCACCTCGTGGGTATCCTTGATCCTGAGGAAGGTGAGAGCTCAGCCGAAAACGACACGGGGGGAACTTGTTAATGATCTCAAGGCAGCTGGGACCACAGTCACCAAGAAAACCATTGGTAACACATTACGCTGTAATGGATTAAAATCCTGCAGTGGCAGCAAGGCCCCCCTGCTCAAGAAGGCACATGTACAGGCCCGTCTGAAGTTTGCAAATGAACATCTGGATGATTCTGAGAGTGATTGGGAGAAGGTGCTGTGGTCAGATGAGACTAAAATTGAGCTCTTTGGCATTAACTCAACTCACCGTGTTTGGAGGAAGAGAAATGCTGCCTATGACCCAAAGAACCCCGTCCCCACTGTCAAGCATGGAGGTGGAAACATTATGTTTTGGGGGTGTTTCTCTGCTAAGGGCACAGGACTACTTCACCGCATCAATGGGAGAATGGATGGAGCCATGTACCGTCAAATGCTGAGTGACAACCTCCTTCCTTCCACCAGGACATTAAAAATGGCTCGTGGCTGGGTCTTCCAGCACGACAATGACCTGAAACATACAGCCAAGGCAACAAAGGAGTGGCTCAAAAAGAAGCACATTAAGGTCATGGAGTGGCCTAGCCAGTCTCCAGACCTTAATCCCATCGAAAACTTATGGAGGGAGCTGAAGATCCGAGTTGCCAAGCGACAGCCTCAAAATCTTAATGATTTACAGATGATCTGCAAAGAGGAGTGGGCCAAAATTCCATTTAACATGTGTGCAAACCTCATCATCAACTACAAAAAACGTCTGACTGCTGTGCTTGCCAACAAGGGTTTTGCCACCAAGTATTAAATGTTGTTTGCCAAAGGGATCAAATACTTATTTCTCTGTGCACAATGCAAATAAATATATATAATTGTGACTATGTGATTTTCTTTTATTTTTTTAATATAATCTCTCTCTCACTGGTAAAATTAACCTAGCCTAAAAATTCTAGACTGTTCATGTCTTTGACAGTGGGCAAATTTACAAAATCAGCAAGGGATCAAACACTTATTTCCTTCACTGTACTTCTGTTGTAGAAAAAGATCTACAATTTCTACAATGTATAATGCCCATTTTCCCCAGGCTTCTGGATTTAAAAAAATGGCCTGCTTCTTTCAAGACTCCAGATTTAAAGGGAAGTGGCATGAAATTATTTTTTTTATATATAATATTGCTTTTAGTGTGATATTAAAATAAATTTTATTTATTTGTATTCTTGTGTTCTACTTATTTTTTTTTCTTACTTTTACTTCTCTATGGGGGCTGCTATTTTTTTTTTTCATCTCTGTATGTGTCGATTAACGACACATACAGCGATGGAATATGGCAAATACATCCCCATAGGGAATGCGAACAAGAGCCGTTCCATTCACTGCAGCGTACGCCGTCTGTGTGGGAACGGCGCATGCGCCGCTCCCACACAGACCAAAACGAAGCTAGTTAGCAGAGCGAAATCCGGCGACATTTTCATGTGGACCGGAAGCTGCTGCCGGACAGTCAGATGACGACTTCTGGCCGCGGCTTCAGGCCATATGTTCAAGGAAGCCAAGGCGCAAAGAATAGGAGAGAAGGCGGCAGCGGCGGCAGGAGCAGGTAAGTTATGTTTGTGTATGTTAGTGTTATACTGTCTGCTTAGCACTGTATCTAATCCTCCTACACTGTGCATTCTCTCATAAAATGGCGGCACACATTGTAGGAGGTTTGAAGTTTCAACCCCCTCCTTCTCCTGACACTAGCCAGAATAAGGGAGGGGGGATTGTGTGAGGATACTAGAGCGAGTGTGTCTACCCCAAATTTGCAGCATAAAGCAATGAGGTTGCTTTACCACATTGACCATGCTGCAATTTTGGGAACTGCTCCCTCTAGTGACCAGCACATGGAAATGTTATAAATTAGAATCTAATTTATATTTCCTGACTTGTGAAAAAATAAAAAAAATAAAAAAAATGTGTAATCACTCAAATAATGATTGTTTAACTAAAAAAAATTAAAAAAATTCTAGCGACACATTCCCTTTAAGTGAATGGGGTCTTAGCTGCAATACTAAACTCAGCCCATAGACAGATGGGGTGCTGTTTCTAGAAAAGCAGAACTTTTTTTCTTATCCCGGACAACAGCTTTCAGAATTCATGGAAAACTTGGTAATAACTCCTCTAACAACTAGCTGTCATCCCACTTTTTGAAGAATATATTTGACTATGAAAGTGCTTTTTAAGAAATTTATTTAAAGTGTAACTAAACGTTCAACAAACTTCTGACATGTCAGAAGTTTTGATTGGTGGGTGTCCAAGAACTGAAACCCCACTAATCACTAAAACGAAGAGGCAGAAGCGCTCGTGTGAGCGCTCAGCCACTTTGTTTCTGTTCGGCTTTTTCCAGAAATCAATGTAGCGGACTACGGGCTCAATAGAAACTTTATGAGCCTGTACTCTGATAGATCGGCTTTCTGGAAAAAGCTGAACAGAAACTAAGCGGCTGAACGCTCACACGAGTGCTTCTGCCGCTTTGTTTTAACGATTGGTGGGGGTCTCAGTGCTCGAACCCCCACCAATCAAAACTTCTGACATGTCACTATGACATGTCAGAAATTTGTTGAACATTTAGTTACCGTTTAACTGCTGAAGTAAAATTTTCCATAGGCACTGCACTTTGAGCAAACGTTGCATAAATCAATAGTACAATGGAATATAGGAAACTTTGTAATATATCTTATTAGAGAAAAATGCTAATGATACTGCTAAATATGTCTCAAGACAAGATGTACTTTCAGCTCACTGGGGGATCAGGTTACACGCTGCCCTATGGAGATGGACGGAGGGAGATGGATGGAGGAAGTAGGAGTAGATTGTGAGAGAGGCAGAGAGAGATACAGAGACGCTGCAGCAGCTTCCTGGTAAGTGTAATGGTCCCCCCTCCCCCAAGTGATGGATTTACAGCTGCACTTCTCATTACAGCTGTATAATCTCCTCCATACTGCTGATGCTTCAATATATATGTGATAGAGATAGGGGAGAAGAATTATCCTCTTCTTTGTGTGCAGTGTATAGCCGACATGATAGCAGTAAGGCTCCACCCACTTGTTTGGGAAAAACTGAGAACTAGAGATGGAGCCTGCAGAGGGGGAAACTGCTAAATATGTCATGCACAAGTCTTATAATGGCCAGAAATAGTGTTATTACTCATGTACACACATATGACAGTTTATTCTGAGACGTCACCTGAAAGAACAGGTACATTTCTAGGCCTAAGGGTATGTTCACACGTAGTCAACCAAAACGTCTGAAAATCCAGAGCTGTTTTCAAGGGAAAACAGACCCTGCTTTTCAGACGTTTTTTTACCAACTCGCATTTTTACCAACTCATTTTTTTACCAACTCGTTTTTGGAGCTGTTTTCATTGGAGTCTATGAGAAAACAGCTCCAAAAACGTCTGAAAGAAGTGTCCTGCACTTCTTTTGACGAGGCTGTATTTTTACGAGTCGTCGTTTGACAGCTGTCAAACGACGACGCGTAAATAACAGATCGTCTGCACAGTACGTCGGCAAACCCATTCAAATGAATGGGCAGATGTTTGCCGACGTATTGGAGCCGTATTTTCAGACGTAAAACGAGGCATAATACGCCTCGTATACGTCTGAAATTTGGCCGTGTGAACATACCCTTATTCACATGACAGGGCTAATCGGACTGGTGATAGACAATTTTTTTAATGGTCGTAACACGGCTGCATTAAAATCAATGCATGTCTATGGGGATATTCACACTGGCCTTTTTTTAACCCCTTCCCTCTTTAGCCACTTTTGACCTTCCTGACAGAGCCTCATTTTTCAAATCTGACATGTGTCACTTTATGTGGTAAAAACTCCGGAATGCTTTCACCTATCCAAGCGATTCTGAGACTGTTTTCTCGTGACACATTGGACTTTATGTTACTGGCAAAATTTGCTCTATATGTTCAGTATTTAATTGTGAAAAACACCTAAAATTAGCGAAAAATTTCAAAAATTATCATTTTTCTCAATTTAAATGTATCTGCTTGTAAGACAGGCAGTTATACCACACAAAATTGTTGCTAATTAACATCACCCTTATGTCTATTTTTCTATGACCTCACAAGGCTTAGAACTTTAGCAGCAATTTCTCACATTTTCAAGAAAATTTCAAAAGGCTATTTTTACAGGGGCCAGTTCAGTTGTGAAGTGGTTTTGAGGGCCTTCTATATTAGAAACCCCAAAAACTTCACCCCATTTTAAAAACTTCACCCCTCAAAGTATTCAAAACAGCATTTAGAAAATGTCTTAACCCTTTACACATTTCACAGGAATTAAAGCAAAGTAGAGCTGAAATTTACAAATTTCATATTTTTCTGCAGAAATAAATTTTTAATAAAATTTTTTTTATAACACAGAAGGTTTTACCAGAGAAACGCCACACCAGCAGTGACTAGCAAGGAGGGAGGTTGTGTGTTTGGGAGCTGCTGTGTGTGTGCTGTGAGTGTGGACCACACCCGGAATCCAGGGAGTTTCCTTTCTTTCACCAGCCCAGGTTTCTATCACCTGCCTGGGCTAAGGAAGCTTCCCTGAAGGAGGCTCCATTCAAACATGGAGCCTCAGACCTCTACCCCCTGGAGCATGCAGGCGGGGGGTAGGGGGTCTTCCCAACCTGCTGGGAGCGTGCAGCCAGCATCAGGGGTGAGAAGGTCATCCCGTGGAAAGATCTGTGCGGCCCCCCCTGATGCTGGGGCTCTGGAAGGAGCCAGGAGGAGAGACATGGCGGATCATCCAGGTGGAGGACCAGAAGGCCCAGCAAGGCCAGATGCCAGACCTGAGGACCAGAGCACGGTAGAGGAATGGGGGCTACTGCGGTCGGGAGAGTCGGTGGAAACCTTCAGCTCCCGCCTAGCTGCCCGGCTGGAAGAATACCGGGACCTCGGTAAGTCCCTGCGGCGGCTTCGTGAAGATCTGGCGGTCGCAAGGGGACGAGCCGCGAAAACATCAGGCGCCAAGAGGTCCCGGTATAATATACAGGTAAAGACAATTTTGGAGGAAATTAATATGGTGGAGGAGAGGAAGATGGAGATTGTGGTCGGTGGGGGAGCCTTCGGGGAGAAATTGGAG
This sequence comes from Rhinoderma darwinii, assembly GCF_050947455.1. Taxonomy (NCBI): domain Eukaryota; kingdom Metazoa; phylum Chordata; class Amphibia; order Anura; family Rhinodermatidae; genus Rhinoderma; species Rhinoderma darwinii. The sequence continues at coordinate 138,725,307 of NC_134688.1, forward strand.
AATGATGAAAGGTTTTCCCTGATGGCGTCCCCCACGCAAAGTAATGAAACCCCCTGCAAAAGGGGAGTAAAGGCATTGGCTGCTAAAAGTGCAGAGGCAGTGGAGGCCGCAGAAGTGGAGGCCGCAAAAGTGGAGGCCGCAAAAGTGGAGGCCGCAAAAGTGGAGGCCGCAAAAGTGGAGGCCGCAGAAGTGGGGGCCACAGAAATGGAGGAAAGCGTGGAGGTGGAGAGGACGCCAACCCGGGAGGAGACGGGCTCGGAGGACCCCTGGGAAGGCAGTAACGGAGGGGCAAGTGGGGAACTTTCCTGCAGCCAAGTTGTGCAAAACTTTGAATCGGGCAGTGGGCACCCCCCGGGGTTGCTCACGCAAATACGGCTGCAGGAGTCCCCAGTGTCCCTCCAGAACTTTACTTTTGGAGATGAGTTGCCACCGGAGGAGGAGAAAAAAAAAAAGAAAAAATTATGGAAGTTAAGGCGGAAAAAGGCAAAGGGGAAGACAGGTGGAGTATCTTACAAATATTCCTACCTGTCTTCCTTGCGTTCCGGACCGGGTGAGAGCTCGGTTCGGGACGCAAACCCCGCAAATCCCCCAGCTCCGGCCTCTGCAGTGGGGTCGTGGCGGGTATGTGGGCAGAAAGATATGGTGCTGGTTTTGAGCAATGTGGCCAAGATGGCGCCAGACGCCGTCTCCTGTAAAGGAGGTGGTGTCGCTGGCCACGTGGCGCTAGGGGGCGTGTCCCCGTGTCCGGCGGATGGGGAACCTCAGAAGCCGGTCTCTGGCGCAAGCCGGAGGCCGGGGGACGGGGGGAACCGGAAACCGGATGTGGCGCCGGAAAACCGGAAGTCTGCTGGTCATGTGACTCGGCCAGCAGACGCACCAGAAAGTGTTGCGGCAGCGAGTGGTGGCGGTAGGAGAGGCTTCGGCACTGCTGGCCACCCCCCGACGGGAGGGGGGGGTGGTTTGGTGCCGGGAGCGGCTCTAGCTGTGCCTGCGGCCCCTCCATCTGCATCGCCGCAAGGCGGTGGGAGGGGTTTAGCGGGCACGGGGGGTGACGGCACCCCTCCTCCCGAACATTGCAATGGTGGCGCAGCAGAAATGGAGGTCGGTGAAGCGGAGGGTGCTGAGGGATTGCCGCCTGAGATATCCGGCGGCGCCCCAGAAGTAGCGGCACCTGATGATGTGGAGACCCCAAAAACAACATATAAAAAGCCAGTGGACAAAAGGAAGAACTCCGTAACCAGCCTGGCCGGTATGAAAGTTGTGGAGAGGAATGTAAGTGGAAATGTAAATATTGATGGTAATGTTAGTAGTGTTGGTAATATTGTTGGTGGTGGTAATGTTGTGGATATTAATGTGGGTTGTAATATTGTGGGGGGAGTGTCAACCAGTGGCGGGCCGGTTGCTCCTTCTGCCAGAGCGCCCGGCAGGTCGTATGCGGGCGTTGTGGTGGGGGGACCGTCGGCCCACGCATCCTCATCTTCTGGGCCCGGGGACGGCAGTTTGCAACAGCGCCTCCTAGAAGCCTTAAGGGAGGGGAAGCAGACGATAACAGTAGGGGGAGTGCAGAAGGACCTATCCTTTTGGATAAATAGGTATGGTCTGGATGCCTTCCGAGAGAGACGGGGAGATCAGTGGTCGCTCCCAACAACCGGGCCGGCCGTGGCCAGGAGGAATGTGGTCCGTCTCCAGTGGCGTGGCAATGATGCGTGCCCTCCTCGTAAGAGGGTGGTGGAGCTGCTGCTGGAGATGGGCTTCAAGGCGAGTGACATCTACGCCTTGATACATCCTCATGGTACGGCTGAGTTTGACATCAGCTTTGTTCAGCCGGGGGGCCTTGAGGTCTTCTGGGGGAACTATGAGCTGGTGAAAAGCGAGCCCGGCTGGCGAGGGTTTGCTGCGCAAGCAATCTCTCGCCAGAATGGTCTCAGGAAAGTGACCGTTCTTACCCGTAACGAGTCGCTTTCCTGTGTGGACATCATGACCTGGTTGGGAAGATACGGTGAGGTAGCAGAGATGCCACGGAAGAACTGCGATGAGTTTGGCATCTGGTCGGGAGCCTGGACGTTTATGGTCAAACTTAAGCGTCTGGGGCAGACGGTGTCCCACATACCATCATCTGCTTTCTTGGGAAGAGATCGAATCCTTGTCTTCTACCAGGGGCAGCCGAAGCTGTGTCACCGGTGTGGCGACCCCTCACACTTGAGCGCAAGCTGCACTGTGCAGAAGTGCGCTCATTGTGGGGGGGTAGGCCATCTGGCCGCATCGTGTGAGCAGATTAGGTGTAACCTGTGTGGTGACCTAGGTCACCCTTTCAGTCGGTGTCCGCGCTCAGTCGTCAATGTCTGTTCCAACCCTACGGAGAATGTAAGGAGGGAGGTCTCCGTGGGCGAGGGGGCGGACAGAGACGATAGAGCCCAAGAGCAAAGGACGAACGCCAGGAGGGGACCCCCTTCTCGTCAGAGAAGGGCGGAAAAACGCAGAAGGGAACGAGAGCTGAGGAGGACCCAGGAAACTGGGGACTCCTCTGGCTCGGACCTGGATGCCCCCCAGGATACTGATGCTCTTGGGGGGGCCGTACTGGACGAGGAGATAAGGAGGATAGAGAGAGAGCAGAGGGCTGAGGACTCCCAGTCCTCCCACTATGAAAGTGTGGAAGAGGAAGGGAGGTCACAGCCTAAAACAAAACAGGGGACACCGGGTAACATCAAAACAGGGCTAAAAACATCTGGCCCTGCCCCGGCCAAGGAAGGCAAAACCTGCACCCCCCTGGTGTGCTCCCCCAACCGATACCGTGTTCTCATGGATATTCCAGACCCCCAGGCCGGGGGGGAGAGCACGGTAGGGAGTCTAGGAGTCGTTGAGCCTCCTCTTCTGCGGGGGCCACTGTCCCCGGGGGAGGGGGTCGGCCCGGACCCAGGAGATGAGAATGGGAGGGGGGTGGTGGAGGTTATGGACTCCTCAAAAACAAAAAAAAGAGGTAAAGAGGGTGAGGGGTCCTCCTCAGAGGAGAAAGCAAGGGGTGGGAAGAAGAAAACCGTCTAACTCAATCATTTATGATGGCGGCACCCACTCCGTTGACGCTGGCATCGATTAACGTTGCCAGCATTAAGTCGAATATGGCTAGATTTGCAGCCTTTGATTTTCTCGGCCGGGTTGAAGCTGACATTTTGTTTTTGCAGGAGACCAGACTGTCACTTTTGGCAGAGGTCGTGAAAGCTAGGAGGGAGTGGCGACGTGGGCCCTCCTACTGGTCTCTTGCGGCTGAGCCATATAGCGGGGTGGCGGTACTTTTTACCGCACCGGTCACATGCCGGCGGATGATCGAGTTAGAAATGGGGCGGTGCTTGATCTTAGATGTTCTCATGAGGGGACAAGAACTAAGACTCATTAACATCTACGGTCCCCAGACAAAGTGGGACCGGAAAAGTCTCTTCATGAGGATTAAGCCCTTCCTTTTTACAGGCCGACAAGTCATTTTTGGAGGGGACTTTAACACTGTCGTTAGGCCCCAAGACAGAGGAGGTTCCAGAAAGGTACTGGCCTATGATAGTGTCGAGTTGAATAGAATAGCTAGTGATGCTCGCCTGGAGGACATCCACATTCGGTATACCCCAGGCCACTCGGGGTTCACCTATCATAGTGGTAGTCGTAGGTCCAGGATAGACAGGTTTTTTTTAAAGGAGGACGCCATCTCTTCGGCAGTGTCCGTCGTTGAGGTGGAGTTCTCCGATCACTGTATGATTATTTTTTCTTTGAATGTTGCAGAGTCCCTCCAGATGGGAAGAGGTATATGGAGGCTGAATTCTACTCTCCTGGAAGAAGCAGAGATAAGACAGGCCTTCGAGGATTTTCTTCAGAGCCAGGTACCTTTATTGGATCTAGGTGGTACTAAGTCTGAGTGGTGGGAGGTGTTCAAAGAACGGGTGGCTGAGTTTTTCCGTCAGATCTCGTGCCTCAGGTCTATGAGCAGGTATCGCCTGTATCAAGACATGAGGAGGAAACTCGAACATCTAGTCTCAACCGGAGGTAGCCGTGAGGAAATCTCCGTGGTGAAAGCTCTGCTCAAAAGATGCCAATATGATAGGCACACGTCTTTGGTTCTTGAACGGGATTTCGGGAGGTACCGCTCGCCCGACCCTTACAAGAACTGCAAGATGTCAGTGAGTCGTAAGGTGGTGACAGGACTGGTAGATAGTACAGGCTCCCTGATGAGATCCAAATCAGGGATCCTGGAGGTCATCAGATCCTTTTATTCGCAGCTTTTGGGTGAGCAGGATCTAAACCGAGACGAAATGTCGGCTTTCCTGGCTGAAACCATCCCTGAGCCAGGAGCAGACCCCTCGCTTGGTGTTTTGACAGAGTCGATCAAGGAAGAGGAAGTGATGCTGGCGATTGATGGGTTGGCCATCAAAAAGTCGCCAGGCCCAGATGGCTTAACATCTGAGTTTTATAAGGCTTTTAAGGGAACCTTAGTTCCCCTCTTGACTGCGGTTTTTAATGAGTGCCTCTCCTCGGGCGCTCTGCCAAAGTCAATGGGCAAGTCGGCCTTGATCATTCTGTCAAAGGGTAAGGATTCGACCCGTATTGAGAACTGGCGTCCCATAGCGCTCCTCAATACGGACAGAAAGGTTCTCGCAAAAGTACTGTTTAATCGGCTGGTGAAGTTTGCACCCCGGCTCCTTTCGTCGGCCCAGCATTGCTCTGTTCCAGGCCGCAGCACCTTTAGTGCTGTCCTCAGTGTCAGAGAGGCAGTGGAGCAGGGACATTCTGGCCGATGGGAGGGGTACATGCTGTCCTTGGATCAGGCCAAAGCTTTTGACCGGGTGAATCACAAGTACCTATGGTCAGTCCTTCTGAGGTATGGCCTACCGGGTGAGTTCGTTAATTGGCTCCAGACCCTATACGCTGGGGCTGAGTCTTTTGCACTGGTGAACGGTTGGACTGGAACCCCCTTTGAGGTTGGGTCTGGTGTCCGCCAGGGTTGTCCCTTAAGCCCCTTGCTGTATGTTTTCGCGATCGACCCCTTTCTTAGGCGGCTCGATCGTGGGCCATTGGCGGGGGTGGGGATGGACTTGGAGGAGCCGGAAGCCACTCAGAGGGTGGTTGCGTACGCGGATGACGTCACTATCTTTGTCTCCTCGAGAGGGGAGGCAGAGTGGGTGATGTCAGAAGTTGAGCGCTACTCACGGGCATCTGGGTCCAGGATCAACCGGGACAAGTGTGAAAGTCTCTGGCTGGGGGGAGGGGATCCTAGTTTTGATCTCCCGGACACCCTCCCAGAGCCCAAAGGGTCTGCTAAAATCTTAGGCATTGAATTTGGCCCGGGTGATTACCCCAAGAAAAACTGGGAAGGTAGGCTATCAATAGCTGCCCAGAAGGTTGGCCAATGGAAGGGATGGTCTTTGTCCCTTAGGGAAAGGGTTCACCTGGCCAAGGCTTACCTGATGCCCATGTTGCTCTACCTTGGCAGCGTGTGCATGTTGCCAGAGCCTCTCTGGACTCGGGTCTATAGCCTGTTCTTCCAACTGTTATGGGGAAACAGGCTTAACCTAATCAAGAGGGAGGTTACTTACCTACCGAGGAAACTAGGTGGGTTAGGTATGGTTAACCCAGTGGTGTTTCTAGTAAACACCTTCATTAAAATTAATTTGGCGAACCTCTTTGAAAGAGAAAGGGCTCCTCTGTGGATATCCTCCTGCAGGGGATGGTTTCGGCCTTTCTTCCAGGAATGGGAGACAGGAGGCCAAGCGAAAGACCTGCGTGTACCCCATGGGCACCTCCCGGCTTATGCCGCCCCGGTTCTGAAGGTTGTTCGTCGGTGGGGTCTGGAGGCGAGGGAGATCAAGACCATGTCGAGAAAATTTCTTGACAGAAAGGTCTTGTTGACCTGCTTCCAGAAGCCCCTGGCGCTCAGGGACTGCCCAAGTAGCGACCTCGGGGTGGGATTAAAACTTTTAAACTCTGTGAGGATTCCCCAGAAGTTTTGGGATCTGGCTTGGCGCTGCTTCCATGGGAGGCTGTATGTAAGGGGCAATCTGAAGTTTAGAAACTCCGATGAAAGAGGTTGTCCTCGGGAGGAGTGCGATGACACGCTGGAAAGCATGGACCATTTCTTGCTTCAGTGTCCCTTCAATGCAGAGGTTTACAAACGGGTGGGTGCCTCCATCGGTTGGCCCGGTCTGACCAACCTCTCCTACGCTGGTTGGGCCTATGGGGCATTCGGAGACCTGGGTGGAAGGGATCATTGCACTTCTTTTTTAGTTAGTTTAGTGATCAGGTATTTCACGTGGAACGCACGGTGCTTAGTATCGACTCAGTGTAAAATCCTCCTGGAGGACGAGGTGTGTAGGAATATCATGGGTGACCTGGTGAAGGTCCGGTCTCTGGAGGTTGAGAAACTGGGTGCATCCAAGGCCTCTCGACTTTGGAGGGGCTTCAATTTTAGGGTGCCCTAGGTGGAACCAACCTTCAGGGGGAGGGGAGGGAGTGCCCCTGGGTATTAGACTGGAGGTGGGGGTCTGCACCTGGCCATGACACCGGGAAATAGCGATAGGGACAGAATGAGAGACAGCAGGAGGGACAGATTAGTTTATAAAGTAATAAGGGATAGAGATAGGGCAAGCAGGATAGGTTTAGCGATAGGGACCGGGGTGGTGGTTGGGGGTTGGCTTTGGCCTCTGGTCTGGTGCTCTAGGGGGGCTTTCCTCTCTCTCTCCTCTGGTGATGGGCTGAGTAAGCACAAGTAGGTTTTTGTTTTGAGCTTTTTGGAGACAGAAAAAGGGCTTACAAGCAGCCAAACTTAGGTTTTCGGGTTTATGTATATAGTATGGTATTTGGTTATAGTTATGTGTCGATATGGTGTATAGGTCTATGCATGGGTTTGTGTGAATGTTTAGGTAAGATGGGCAGTAGATAGGTGGGGTGGGGGGCCTGGGGGTGTGCCCAGCCTGATTCTGGACTACGTGGACGTGAGGAGGACATGAGACGTGGGATCGGGCTGGTTGGGTGATGTGTTGGGTGGTGGGGGCCAGCATCTGAACTATGCGGACATGGAAGGACATGAGGCGTGATGCTGGTTGGGGGAGGTGATGGGTGGTGATGGATAAGGTAGTATGTACAGGGTTAGGTATGAATGTGGATAAGTTAATAAAAAGAAAAAAAAATAAAAATGTAAAAAAAAATAAAAATAAATTAAAAAAAAAAAAAAAAAAAAAGAAAAAAAAAATTAAAAAAAATAATATTTGTTTTTTGGGGTTTGTTTTGTTGTTTTTTATGTTTTGTTCTTTTCTTTTCATTTACATGGTGCACTGAAGTAAGTGCACCATGAGATGGTAACTTTTATTTTTAGAGTTTATTATTATTATTATTATTTTGTTTATTTTTATTATGATTATTATTTATTTTGTTTTATATATGTGGTGTTTTTTTTTAGGGGGCCATTGGTTGGCACATGGTTTTTAAGAGTATGTTGTATATAGTGTTATAGTTATGTTTTCTTGGGGTTGGGGGGGTTTAGGTGTGTTTATGAATGAGTATGGGATTATAGTTATGTATGCATGGGGATTTATGTAAGAAGGGTCAGGCTGGGTAAATTGTACAGAAATGTACATAAGTTTTGTTTTGTTTGTTTTGTAAAAACCGTTTATTTTGTAATGTTTTATATTTTTCTATTAAAAGAGTACCAGAGAAACGCCACACCAGCAGTGACTAGCAAGGAGGGAGGTTGTGTGTTTGGGAGCTGCTGTGTGTGTGCTGTGAGTGTGGACCACACCCGGAATCCAGGGAGTTTCCTTTCTTTCACCAGCCCAGGTTTCTATCACCTGCCTGGGCTAAGGAAGCTTCCCTGAAGGAGGCTCCATTCATACATGGAGCCTCAGACCTCTACCCCCTGGAGCATGCAGGCGGGGGGTAGGGGGTCTTCCCAACCTGCTGGGAGCGTGCAGCCAGCATCAGGGGTGAGAAGGTCATCCCGTGGAAAGATCTGTGCGGCCCCCCCTGATGCTGGGGCTCTGGAAGGAGCCAGGAGGAGAGACATGGCGGATCATCCAGGTGGAGGACCAGAAGGCCCAGCAAGGCCAGATGCCAGACCTGAGGACCAGAGCACGGTAGAGGAATGGGGGCTACTACGGTCGGGAGAGTCGGTGGAAACCTTCAGCTCCCGCCTAGCTGCCCGGCTGGAAGAATACCGGGACCTCGGTAAGTCCCTGCGGCGGCTGCGGGAAGATCTGGCGGCCGCAAGGGGACGAGCAGCGAAAACATCAGGCGCCAAGAGGTCCCGGTATAATCTACAGGTAAAGGAACTACTTGAAGAAATTAATATGGTGGAGGAGAGAAAGATGGAGATTGTGGTCGGTGGGGGAGCCTTCGGGGAGAAATTGGAGAATGATGAAAGGTTTTCCCTGATGGCGTCCCCCACGCAAAGTAATGAAACCCCCTGCAAAAGGGGAGTAAAAGCACTGGCTGCTAAAGGTGCAGTGGAAGCTGCAGAGAAGGAGGCCGCAAAATTGGAGGCCGCAAAATTGGAGGCCGCAAAATTGGAGGCCGCAAAATTGGAGGCCGCAAAAATGGAGGCCGCAAAATTGGAGGCCACTGAAATGGACGAAAGTGTGGAGAGGACGCCAACCCGGGAGGAGACGGGCTCGGAGGACCCCTGGGAAGGCAGTAACGGAGGGGCAAGTGGGGAACTTACCTGCGGCCAAGGTGTGCATGACATTGAATCGGGCAGTGGGCACCCCCCGGGGTTGCTCACGCAAATACGGCTGCAGGAGTCCCCAGTGTCCCTCCAGAACTTTACTTTTGGAGATGAGTTGCCACCGGAGGAGGAGAAAAAAAAAAAGAAAAAATTATGGAAGTTGAGGCGGAAAAATGCAAAGGGGAAGACAGGTGGAGTATCTTACAAATATTCCTACCTGTCTTCCTTGCGTTCCGGACCGGGTGAGAGCTCGGTTCGGGACGCAAACCCCGCAAATCCCCCAGCTCCGGCCTCTGCAGTGGGGTCGTGGCGGGTATGTGGGCAGAAAGATATGGTGCTGGTTTTGAGCAATGTGGCCAAGATGGCGCCAGACACCGTCTCCTGTAAAGGAGGTGGCGTCGATGGCCACGTGGCGCTAGGGGGCGTGTCCCCGTGTCCGGCGGATGGGGAACCTCAGAAGCCGGTCTCTGGCGCAAGCCGGAGGCCGGGGGACGGGGGGAACCGGAAACCGGATGTGGCGCCGGAAAACCGGAAGTCTGCTGGTCATGTGACTCGGCCGGCGGACGCACCAGAAAGTGTTGCGGCAGCGAATGGTGGCGGTAGGAGAGGCTTCGGCACTGCTGGCCATCCCCCGACGGGAGGGGGGGGTGGTTTGGTGCCGGGAGCGGCTCTAGCTGTGCCTGCGGCCCCTCCATCTGCATCGCCGCAAGGCGGTGGGAGGGGTTTAGCGGGCACGGGGGGGGACGGCACCCCTCCTCCCGAACATTGCATTGGTGGCGCAGCAGAAATGGAGGTCGGTGAAGCGGAGGGTGCTGAGGGATTGCCGCCTGAGATATCCGGCGGCGCCCCAGAAGTAGCGGCACCTGATGATGTGGAGACCCCAAAAACAACATATAAAAAGCCTATGGACAAAAGGAAGAACTCCGTAACCAGCCTGGCCGGTATGAAAGTTGTGGAGAGGAATGTAAGTGGAAATGTAAATATTGATGGTAATGTTAGTAGTGTTGGTAATATTGTTGGTGGTGGTAATGTTGTGGATATTAATGTGGGTTGTAATATTGTGGGGGGAGTGTCAACCAGTGGCGGGCCGGATGCTCCTTCTGCCAGAGCGCCCGGCAGGTCGTATGCGGGCGTTGTGGTGGGGGGACCGTCGGCCCACCCATCCTCATCTTCTGGGCCCGGGGACGGCAGTTTGCAACAACGCCTCCTAGAAGCCTTAAGGGAGGGGAAGCAGACGATAACAGTAGGGGGAGTGCAGAAGGACCTATCCTTTTGGATAAATAGGTATGGTCTGGATGCCTTCCGAGAGAGACGGGGAGATCAGTGGTCGCTCCCAACAACCGGGCCGGCCGTGGCCAGGAGGAATGTGGTCCGTCTCCAGTGGCGTGGCAATGATGCGTGCCCTCCTCGTAAGAGGGTGGTGGAGCTGCTGCTGGAGATGGGCTTCAAGGCGAGTGACATCTACGCCTTGATACATCCTCATGGTACGGCTGAGTTTGACATCAGCTTTGTTCAGCCGGGGGGCCTTGAGGTCTTCTGGGGGAACTATGAGCTGGTAAAAAGCGAGCCCGGCTGGCGAGGGTTTGCTGCGCAAGCAATCTCTCGCCAGAATGGTCTCAGGAAAGTGACCGTTCTTACCCGTAACGAGTCGCTTTCCTGTGTGGACATCATGACCTGGTTGGGAAGATACGGTGAGGTAGCAGAGATGCCACGGAAGAACTGCGATGAGTTTGGCATCTGGTCGGGAGCCTGGACGTTTATGGTCAAACTTAAGCGTCTGGGGCAGACGGTGTCCCACATACCATCATCTGCTTTCTTGGGAAGAGATCGAATCCTTGTCTTCTACCAGGGGCAGCCGAAGCTGTGTCACCGGTGTGGCGACCCCTCACACTTGAGCGCAAGCTGCACTGTGCAGAAGTGCGCTCATTGTGGGGGGGTAGGCCATCTGGCCGCATCGTGTGAGCAGATTAGGTGTAACCTGTGTGGTGACCTAGGTCACCCTTTCAGTCGGTGTCCGCGCTCAGTCGTCAATGTCTGTTCCAACCCTACGGAGAATGTAAGGAGGGAGGTCTCCGTGGGCGAGGGGGCGGACAGAGACGATAGAGCCCAAGAGCAAAGGACGAACGCCAGGAGGGGACCCCCTTCTCGTCAGAGAAGGGCGGAAAAACGCAGAAGGGAACGAGAGCTGAGGAGGACCCAGGAAACTGGGGACTCCTCTGGCTCGGACCTGGATGCCCCCCAGGATACTGATGCTCTTGGGGGGGCCGTACTGGACGAGGAGATAAGGAGGATAGAGAGAGAGCAGAGGGCTGAGGACTCCCAGTCCTCCCACTATGAAAGTGTGGAAGAGGAAGGGAGGTCACAGCCTAAAACAAAACAGGGGACACCGGGTAACATCAAAACAGGGCTAAAAACATCTGGCCCTGCCCCGGCCAAGGAAGGCAAAACCTGCACCCCCCTGGTGTGCTCCCCCAACCGATACCGTGTTCTCATGGATATTCCAGACCCCCAGGCCGGGGGGGAGAGCACGGTAGGGAGTCTAGGAGTCGTTGAGCCTCCTCTTCTGCGGGGGCCACTGTCCCCGGGGGAGGGGGTCGGCCCGGACCCAGGAGATGAGAATGGGAGGGGGGTGGTGGAGGTTATGGACTCCTCAAAAACAAAAAAAAGAGGTAAAGAGGGTGAGGGGTCCTCCTCAGAGGAGAAAGCAAGGGGTGGGAAGAAGAAAACCGTCTAACTCAATCATTTATGATGGCGGCACCCACTCCGTTGATGCTGGCATCGATTAACGTTGCCAGCATTAAGTCGAATATGGCTAGATTTGCAGCCTTTGATTTTCTCGGCCGGGTTGAAGCTGACATTTTGTTTTTGCAGGAGACCAGACTGTCACTTTTGGCAGAGGTCGTGAAAGCTAGGAGGGAGTGGCGACGTGGGCCCTCCTACTGGTCTCTTGCGGCTGAGCCATATAGCGGGGTGGCGGTACTTTTTACCGCACCGGTCACATGCCGGCGGATGATCGAGTTAGAAATGGGGCGGTGCTTGATCTTAGATGTTCTCATGAGGGGACAAGAACTAAGACTCATTAACATCTACGGTCCCCAGACAAAGTGGGACCGGAAAAGTCTCTTCATGAGGATTAAGCCCTTCCTTTTTACAGGCCGACAAGTCATTTTTGGAGGGGACTTTAACACTGTCGTTAGGCCCCAAGACAGAGGAGGTTCCAGAAAGGTACTGGCCTATGACAGTGTCGAGTTGAATAGAATAGCTAGTGATGCTCGCCTGGAGGACATCCACATTCGGTATACCCCAGGCCACTCGGGGTTCACCTATCATAGTGGTAGTCGTAGGTCCAGGATAGACAGGTTTTTTTTAAAGGAGGACGCCATCTCTTCGGCAGTGTCCGTCGTTGAGGTGGAGTTCTCCGATCACTGTATGATTATTTTTTCTTTGAATGTTGCAGAGTCCCTCCAGATGGGAAGAGGTATATGGAGGCTGAATTCTACTCTCCTGGAAGAAGCAGAGATAAGACAGGCCTTCGAGGATTTTCTTCAGAGCCAGGTACCTTTATTGGATCTAGGTGGTACTAAGTCTGAGTGGTGGGAGGTGTTCAAAGAACGGGTGGCTGAGTTTTTCCGTCAGATCTCGTGCCTCAGGTCTATGAGCAGGTATCGCCTGTATCAAGACATGAGGAGGAAACTCGAACATCTAGTCTCAACCGGAGGTAGCCGTGAGGAAATCTCCGTGGTGAAAGCTCTGCTCAAAAGATGCCAATATGATAGGCACACGTCTTTGGTTCTTGAACGGGATTTCGGGAGGTACCGCTCGCCCGACCCTTACAAGAACTGCAAGATGTCAGTGAGTCGTAAGGTGGTGACAGGACTGGTAGATAGTACAGGCTCCCTGATGAGATCCAAATCAGGGATCCTGGAGGTCATCAGATCCTTTTATTCGCAGCTTTTGGGTGAGCAGGATCTAAACCGAGACGAAATGTCGGCTTTCCTGGCTGAAACCATCCCTGAGCCAGGAGCAGACCCCTCGCTTGGTGTTTTGACAGAGTCGATCAAGGAAGAGGAAGTTATGCTGGCGATTGATGGGTTGGCCATCAAAAAGTCGCCAGGCCCAGATGGCTTAACATCTGAGTTTTATAAGGCTTTTAAGGGAACCTTAGTTCCCCTCTTGACTGCGGTTTTTAATGAGTGCCTCTCCTCGGGCGCTCTGCCAAAGTCAATGGGCAAGTCGGCCTTGATCATTCTGTCAAAGGGTAAGGATTCGACCCGTATTGAGAACTGGCGTCCCATAGCGCTCCTCAATACGGACAGAAAGGTTCTCGCAAAAGTACTGTTTAATCGGCTGGTGAAGTTTGCACCCCGGCTCCTTTCGTCGGCCCAGCATTGCTCTGTTCCAGGCCGCAGCACCTTTAGTGCTGTCCTCAGTGTCAGAGAGGCAGTGGAGCAGGGACATTCTGGCCGATGGGAGGGGTACATGCTGTCCTTGGATCAGGCCAAAGCTTTTGACCGGGTGAATCACAAGTACCTATGGTCAGTCCTTCTGAGGTATGGCCTACCGGGTGAGTTTGTTAATTGGCTCCAGACCCTATACGCTGGGGCTGAGTCTTTTGCACTGGTGAACGGTTGGACTGGAACCCCCTTTGAGGTTGGGTCTGGTGTCCGCCAGGGTTGTCCCTTAAGCCCCTTGCTGTATGTTTTCGCGATCGACCCCTTTCTTAGGCGGCTCGATCGTGGGCCATTGGCGGGGGTGGGGATGGACTTGGAGGAGCCGGAAGCCACTCAGAGGGTGGTTGCGTACGCGGATGACGTCACTATCTTTGTCTCCTCGAGAGGGGAGGCAGAGTGGGTGATGTCAGAAGTTGAGCGCTACTCACGGGCATCTGGGTCCAGGATCAACCGGGACAAGTGTGAAAGTCTCTGGCTGGGGGGAGGGGATCCTAGTTTTGATCTCCCGGACACCCTCCCAGAGCCCAAAGGGTCTGCTAAAATCTTAGGCATTGAATTTGGCCCGGGTGATTACCCCAAGAAAAACTGGGAAGGTAGGCTATCAATAGCTGCCCAGAAGGTTGGCCAATGGAAGGGATGGTCTTTGTCCCTTAGGGAAAGGGTTCACCTGGCCAAGGCTTACCTGATGCCCATGTTGCTCTACCTTGGCAGCGTGTGCATGTTGCCAGAGCCTCTCTGGACTCGGGTCTATAGCCTGTTCTTCCAACTGTTATGGGGAAACAGGCTTAACCTAATCAAGAGGGAGGTTACTTACCTACCGAGGAAACTAGGTGGGTTAGGTATGGTTAACCCAGTGGTGTTTCTAGTAAACACCTTCATTAAAATTAATTTGGCGAACCTCTTTGAAAGAGAAAGGGCTCCTCTGTGGATATCCTCCTGCAGGGGATGGTTTCGGCCTTTCTTCCAGGAATGGGAGACAGGAGGCCAAGCGAAAGACCTGCGTGTACCCCATGGGCACCTCCCGGCTTATGCCGCCCCGGTTCTGAAGGTTGTTCGTCGGTGGGGTCTGGAGGCGAGGGAGATCAAGACCATGTCGAGAAAATTTCTTGACAGAAAGGTCTTGTTGACCTGCTTCCAGAAGCCCCTGGCGCTCAGGGACTGCCCAAGTAGCGACCTCGGGGTGGGATTAAAACTTTTAAACTCTGTGAGGATTCCCCAGAAGTTTTGGGATCTGGCTTGGCGCTGCTTCCATGGGAGGCTGTATGTAAGGGGCAATCTGAAGTTTAGAAACTCCGATGAAAGAGGTTGTCCTCGGGAGGAGTGCGATGACACGCTGGAAAGCATGGACCATTTCTTGCTTCAGTGTCCCTTCAATGCAGAGGTTTACAAACGGGTGGGTGCCTCCATCGGTTGGCCCGGTCTGACCAACCTCTCCTACGCTGGTTGGGCCTATGGGGCATTCGGAGACCTGGGTGGAAGGGATCATTGCACTTCTTTTTTAGTTAGTTTAGTGATCAGGTATTTCACGTGGAACGCACGGTGCTTAGTATCGACTCAGTGTAAAATCCTCCTGGAGGACGAGGTGTGTAGGAATATCATGGGTGACCTGGTGAAGGTCCGGTCTCTGGAGGTTGAGAAACTGGGTGCATCCAAGGCCTCTCGACTTTGGAGGGGCTTCAATTTTAGGGTGCCCTAGGTGGAACCAACCTTCAGGGGGAGGGGAGGGAGTGCCCCTGGGTATTAGACTGGAGGTGGGGGTCTGCACCTGGCCATGACACCGGGAAATAGCGATAGGGACAGAATGAGAGACAGCAGGAGGGACAGATTAGTTTATAAAGTAATAAGGGATAGAGATAGGGCAAGCAGGATAGGTTTAGCGATAGGGACCGGGGTGGTGGTTGGGGGTTGGCTTTGGCCTCTGGGCTGGTGCTCTAGGGGGGCTTTCCTCTCTCTCTCCTCTGGTGATGGGCTGAGTAAGCACAAGTAGGTTTTTGTTTTGAGCTTTTTGGAGACAGAAAAAGGGCTTACAAGCAGCCAAACTTAGGTTTTCGGGTTTATGTATATAGTATGGTATTTGGTTATAGTTATGTGTCGATATGGTGTATAGGTGTATGCATGGGTTTGTGTGAATGTTTAGGTAAGACGGGCAGTAGATAGGTGGGGTGGGGGGCCTGGGGGTGTGCCCAGCCTGATTCTGGACTACGTGGACGTGAGGAGGACATGAGACGTGGGATCGGGCTGGTTGGGTGATGTGTTGGGTGGTGGGGGCCAGCATCTGAACTATGCGGACATGGAAGGACATGAGGCGTGATGCTGGTTGGGGGAGGTGATGGGTGGTGATGGATAAGGTAGTATGTACAGGGTTAGTTATGAATGTGGATAAGTTAATAAAAAGGAAAAAAAAAAATATATATACAAAAAAAAAAATAAATAAAAAATACAAATTTAAAAAATAAAAAAAAAGAAAAAAAAAAATTCTTTTTTTGGGGGTTTGTTTTGTTGTTTTTTATGTTTTGTTCTTTTCTTTTCATTTACATGGTGCACTGAAGTAAGTGCACCATGGGATGGTAACTTTTATTTTTAGAGTTTATTATTATTATTATTATTATTATTATTTTGTTTATTTTTATTGTGATTATTATTTATTTTGTTTTATATATGTGGTGTTTTTTTTTTAGGGGGCCATTGGTTGGCACATGGTTTTTAAGAGTATGTTGTATATAGTGTTATAGTTATGTTTTCTTGGGGTTGGGGGGGTTTAGGTGTGTGTATGAATGAGTATGGGATTATAGTTATGTATGCATGGGGATTTATGTAAGAAGGGCCAGGCTGGGTAAATTGTACAGAAATGTACATAAGTTTTGTTTTGTTGTGTTTGTTTTGTAAATACCGTTTATTTTGTAATGTTTTATATTTTTCTATTAAAAGAGTACCAGAGAAACGCCACACCAGCAGTGACTAGCAAGGAGGGAGGTTGTGTGTTTGGGAGCTGCTGAGTGTGTGCTGTGAGTGTGCTGTGTGGACCACACCCGGAATCCAGGGAGTTTCCTTTCTTTCACCAGCCCAGGTTTCTATCACCTGCCTGGGCTAAGGAAGCTTCCCTGAAGGAGGCTCCATTCATACATGGAGCCTCAGACCTCTACCCCCTGGAGCATGCAGGCGGGGGGTAGGGGGTCTTCCCAACCTGCTGGGAGCGTGCAGCCAGCATCAGGGGTGAGAAGGTCATCCCGTGGAAAGATCTGTGCGGCCCCCCCTGATGCTGGGGCTCTGGAAGGAGCCAGGAGGAGAGACATGGCGGATCATCCAGGTGGAGGACCAGAAGGCCCAGCAAGGCCAGATGCCAGACCTGAGGACCAGAGCACGGTAGAGGAATGGGGGCTACTGCGGTCGGGGGAGTCGGTGGAAACCTTCAGCTCCCGCCTAGCTGCCCGGCTGGAAGAATACCGGGACCTCGGTAAGTCCCTGCGGCGGCTGCGTGAAGATCTGGCGGTCGCAAGGGGACGAGCCGCGAAAACTTCAGGCGCCAAGAGGTCCCGGTATAATCTACAGGTAAAGACAATTTTGGAGGAAATTAATATGGTGGAGGAGAGGAAGATGGAGATTGTGGTCGGTGGGGGAGCCTTCGGGGAGAAATTGGAGAATGATGAAAGGTTTTCCCTGATGGCGTCCCCCACGCAAAGTAATGAAACCCCCTGCAAAAGGGGAGTAAAGGCATTGGCTGCTAAAAGTGCAGAGGCAGTGGAGGCCGCAAAAGTGGAGGCCGCAAAAGTGGAGGCCGCAGAAGTGGAGGCCGCAAAAGTGGAGGCCGCAAAAGTGGAGGCCGCTAAATTGGAGGCCGCAAAAATGGAGGCCACAGAAATGGAGGAAAGCGTGGAAGTGGAGAGGACGCCAACCCGGGAGGAGACGGGCTCGGAGGACTCCTGGGAAGGCAGTAACGGAGGGGCAAGTGGGGAACTTTCCTGCAGCCAAGTTGTGCAAAACTTTGAATCGGGCAGTGGGCACCCCCCGGGGTTGCTCACGCAAATACGGCTGCAGGAGTCCCCAGTGTCCCTCCAGAACTTTACTTTTGGAGATGAGTTGCCACCGGAGGAGGAGAAAAAAAAAAAGAAAAAATTATGGAAGTTAAGGCGGAAAAAGGCAAAGGGGAAGACAGGTGGAGTATCTTACAAATATTCCTACCTGTCTTCCTTGCGTTCCGGACCGGGTGAGAGCTCGGTTCGGGACGCAAACCCCGCAAATCCCCCAGCTCCGGCCTCTGCAGTGGGGTCGTGGCGGGTATGTGGGCAGAAAGATATGGTGCTGGTTTTGAGCAATGTGGCCAAGATGGCGCCAGACGCCGTCTCCTGTAAAGGAGGTGGTGTCGCTGGCCACGTGGCGCTAGGGGGCGTGTCCCCGTGTCCGGCGGATGGGGAACCTCAGAAGCCGGTCTCTGGCGCAAGCCGGAGGCCGGGGGACGGGGGGAACCGGAAACCGGATGTGGCGCCGGAAAACCGGAAGTCTGCTGGTCATGTGACTCGGCCAGCAGACGCACCAGAAAGTGTTGCGGCAGCGAGTGGTGGCGGTAGGAGAGGCTTCGGCACTGCTGGCCACCCCCCGACGGGAGGGGGGAGTGGTTTGGTGCCGGGAGCGGCTCTAGCTGTGCCTGCGGCCCCTCCATCTGCATCGCCGCAAGGCGGTGGGAGGGGTTTAGCGGGCACGGGGGGTGACGGCACCCCTCCTCCCGAACATTGCAATGGTGGCGCAGCAGAAATGGAGGTCGGTGAAGCGGAGGGTGCTGAGGGATTGCCGCCTGAGATATCCGGCGGCGCCCCAGAAGTAGCGGCACCTGATGATGTGGAGACCCCAAAAACAACATATAAAAAGCCAGTGGACAAAAGGAAGAACTCCGTAACCAGCCTGGCCGGTATGAAAGTTGTGGAGAGGAATGTAAGTGGAAATGTAAATATTGATGGTAATGTTAGTAGTGTTGGTAATATTGTTGGTGGTGGTAATGTTGTGGATATTAATGTGGGTTGTAATATTGTGGGGGGAGTGTCAACCAGTGGCGGGCCGGTTGCTCCTTCTGCCAGAGCGCCCGGCAGGTCGTATGCGGGCGTTGTGGTGGGGGGACCGTCGGCCCACCCATCCTCATCTTCTGGGCCCGGGGACGGCAGTTTGCAACAGCGCCTCCTAGAAGCCTTAAGGGAGGGGAAGCAGACGATAACAGTAGGGGGAGTGCAGAAGGACCTATCCTTTTGGATAAATAGGTATGGTCTGGATGCCTTCCGAGAGAGACGGGGAGATCAGTGGTCGCTCCCAACAACCGGGCCGGCCGTGGCCAGGAGGAATGTGGTCCGTCTCCAGTGGCGTGGCAATGATGCGTGCCCTCCTCGTAAGAGGGTGGTGGAGCTGCTGCTGGAGATGGGCTTCAAGGCGAGTGACATCTACGCCTTGATACATCCTCATGGTACGGCTGAGTTTGGCATCAGCTTTGTTCAGCCGGGGGGCCTTGAGGTCTTCTGGGGGAACTATGAGCTGGTGAAAAGCGAGCCCGGCTGGCGAGGGTTTGCTGCGCAAGCAATCTCTCGCCAGAATGGTCTCAGGAAAGTGACCGTTCTTACCCGTAACGAGTCGCTTTCCTGTGTGGACATCATGACCTGGTTGGGAAGATACGGTGAGGTAGCAGAGATGCCACGGAAGAACTGCGATGAGTTTGGCATCTGGTCGGGAGCCTGGACGTTTATGGTCAAACTTAAGCGTCTGGGGCAGACGGTGTCCCACATACCATCATCTGCTTTCTTGGGAAGAGATCGAATCCTTGTCTTCTACCAGGGGCAGCCGAAGCTGTGTCACCGGTGTGGCGACCCCTCACACTTGAGCGCAAGCTGCACTGTGCAGAAGTGCGCTCATTGTGGGGGGGTAGGCCATCTGGCCGCATCGTGTGAGCAGATTAGGTGTAACCTGTGTGGTGACCTAGGTCACCCTTTCAGTCGGTGTCCGCGCTCAGTCGTCAATGTCTGTTCCAACCCTACGGAGAATGTAAGGAGGGAGGTCTCCGTGGGCGAGGGGGTGGACAGAGACGATAGAGCCCAAGAGCAAAGGACGAACGCCAGGAGGGGACCCCCTTCTCGTCAGAGAAGGGCGGAAAAACGCAGAAGGGAACGAGAGCTGAGGAGGACCCAGGAAACTGGGGACTCCTCTGGCTCGGACCTGGATGCCCCCCAGGATACTGATGCTCTTGGGGGGGCCGTACTGGACGAGGAGATAAGGAGGATAGAGAGAGAGCAGAGGGCTGAGGACTCCCAGTCCTCCCACTATGAAAGTGTGGAAGAGGAAGGGAGGTCACAGCCTAAAACAAAACAGGGGACACCGGGTAACATCAAAACAGGGCTAAAAACATCTGGCCCTGCCCCGGCCAAGGAAGGCAAAACCTGCACCCCCCTGGTGTGCTCCCCCAACCGATACCGTGTTCTCATGGATATTCCAGACCCCCAGGCCGGGGGGGAGAGCACGGTAGGGAGTCTAGGTGTCGTTGAGCCTCCTCTTCTGCGGGGGCCACTGTCCCCGGGGGAGGGGGTCGGCCCGGACCCAGGAGATGAGAATGGGAGGGGGGTGGTGGAGGTTATGGACTCCTCAAAAACAAAAAAAAGAGGTAAAGAGGGTGAGGGGTCCTCCTCAGAGGAGAAAGCAAGGGGTGGGAAGAAGAAAACCGTCTAACTCAATCATTTATGATGGCGGCACCCACTCCGTTGACGCTGGCATCGATTAACGTTGCCAGCATTAAGTCGAATATGGCTAGATTTGCAGCCTTTGATTTTCTCGGCCGGGTTGAAGCTGACATTTTGTTTTTGCAGGAGACCAGACTGTCACTTTTGGCAGAGGTCGTGAAAGCTAGGAGGGAGTGGCGACGTGGGCCCTCCTACTGGTCTCTTGCGGCTGAGCCATATAGCGGGGTGGCGGTACTTTTTACCGCACCGGTCACATGCCGGCGGATGATCGAGTTAGAAATGGGGCGGTGCTTGATCTTAGATGTTCTCATGAGGGGACAAGAACTAAGACTTATCAACATCTACGGTCCCCAGACAAAGTGGGACCGGAAAAGTCTCTTCATGAGGATTAAGCCCTTCCTTTTTACAGGCCGACAAGTCATTTTTGGAGGGGACTTTAACACTGTCGTTAGGCCCCAAGACAGAGGAGGTTCCAGAAAGGTACTGGCCTATGATAGTGTCGAGTTGAATAGAATAGCTAGTGATGCTCGCCTGGAGGACATCCACATTCGGTATACCCCAGGCCACTCGGGGTTCACCTATCATAGTGGTAGTCGTAGGTCCAGGATAGACAGGTTTTTTTTAAAGGAGGACGCCATCTCTTCGGCAGTGTCCGTCGTTGAGGTGGAGTTCTCCGATCACTGTATGATTATTTTTTCTTTGAATGTTGCAGAGTCCCTCCAGATGGGAAGAGGTATATGGAGGCTGAATTCTACTCTCCTGGAAGAAGCAGAGATAAGACAGGCCTTCGAGGATTTTCTTCAGAGCCAGGTACCTTTATTGGATCTAGGTGGTACTAAGTCTGAGTGGTGGGAGGTGTTCAAAGAACGGGTGGCTGAGTTTTTCCGTCAGATCTCGTGCCTCAGGTCTATGAGCAGGTATCGCCTGTATCAAGACATGAGGAGGAAACTCGAACATCTAGTCTCAACCGGAGGTAGCCGTGAGGAAATCTCCGTGGTGAAAGCTCTGCTCAAAAGATGCCAATATGATAGGCACACGTCTTTGGTTCTTGAACGGGATTTCGGGAGGTACCGCTCGCCCGACCCTTACAAGAACTGCAAGATGTCAGTGAGTCGTAAGGTGGTGACAGGACTGGTAGATAGTACAGGCTCCCTGATGAGATCCAAATCAGGGATCCTGGAGGTCATCAGATCCTTTTATTCGCAGCTTTTGGGTGAGCAGGATCTAAACCGAGACGAAATGTCGGCTTTCCTGGCTGAAACCATCCCTGAGCCAGGAGCAGACCCCTCGCTTGGTGTTTTGACAGAGTCGATCAAGGAAGAGGAAGTGATGCTGGCGATTGATGGGTTGGCCATCAAAAAGTCGCCAGGCCCAGATGGCTTAACATCTGAGTTTTATAAGGCTTTTAAGGGAACCTTAGTTCCCCTCTTGACTGCGGTTTTTAATGAGTGCCTCTCCTCGGGCGCTCTGCCAAAGTCAATGGGCAAGTCGGCCTTGATCATTCTGTCAAAGGGTAAGGATTCGACCCGTATTGAGAACTGGCGTCCCATAGCGCTCCTCAATACGGACAGAAAGGTTCTCGCAAAAGTACTGTTTAATCGGCTGGTGAAGTTTGCACCCCGGCTCCTTTCGTCGGCCCAGCATTGCTCTGTTCCAGGCCGCAGCACCTTTAGTGCTGTCCTCAGTGTCAGAGAGGCAGTGGAGCAGGGACATTCTGGCCGATGGGAGGGGTACATGCTGTCCTTGGATCAGGCCAAAGCTTTTGACCGGGTGAATCACAAGTACCTATGGTCAGTCCTTCTGAGGTATGGCCTACCGGGTGAGTTCGTTAATTGGCTCCAGACCCTATACGCTGGGGCTGAGTCTTTTGCACTGGTGAACGGTTGGACTGGAACCCCCTTTGAGGTTGGGTCTGGTGTCCGCCAGGGTTGTCCCTTAAGCCCCTTGCTGTATGTTTTCGCGATCGACCCCTTTCTTAGGCGGCTCGATCGTGGGCCATTGGCGGGGGTGGGGATGGACTTGGAGGAGCCGGAAGCCACTCAGAGGGTGGTTGCGTACGCGGATGACGTCACTATCTTTGTCTCCTCGAGAGGGGAGGCAGAGTGGGTGATGTCAGAAGTTGAGCGCTACTCACGGGCATCTGGGTCCAGGATCAACCGGGACAAGTGTGAAAGTCTCTGGCTGGGGGGAGGGGATCCTAGTTTTGATCTCCCGGACACCCTCCCAGAGCCCAAAGGGTCTGCTAAAATCTTAGGCATTGAATTTGGCCCGGGTGATTACCCCAAGAAAAACTGGGAAGGTAGGCTATCAATAGCTGCCCAGAAGGTTGGCCAATGGAAGGGATGGTCTTTGTCCCTTAGGGAAAGGGTTCACCTGGCCAAGGCTTACCTGATGCCCATGTTGCTCTACCTTGGCAGCGTGTGCATGTTGCCAGAGCCTCTCTGGACTCGGGTCTATAGCCTGTTCTTCCAACTGTTATGGGGAAACAGGCTTAACCTAATCAAGAGGGAGGTTACTTACCTACCGAGGAAACTAGGTGGGTTAGGTATGGTTAACCCAGTGGTGTTTCTAGTAAACACCTTCATTAAAATTAATTTGGCGAACCTCTTTGAAAGAGAAAGGGCTCCTCTGTGGATATCCTCCTGCAGGGGATGGTTTCGGCCTTTCTTCCAGGAATGGGAGACAGGAGGCCAAGCGAAAGACCTGCGTGTACCCCATGGGCACCTCCCGGCTTATGCCGCCCCGGTTCTGAAGGTTGTTCGTCGGTGGGGTCTGGAGGCGAGGGAGATCAAGACCATGTCGAGAAAATTTCTTGACAGAAAGGTCTTGTTGACCTGCTTCCAGAAGCCCCTGGCGCTCAGGGACTGCCCAAGTAGCGACCTCGGGGTGGGATTAAAACTTTTAAACTCTGTGAGGATTCCCCAGAAGTTTTGGGATCTGGCTTGGCGCTGCTTCCATGGGAGGCTGTATGTAAGGGGCAATCTGAAGTTTAGAAACTCCGATGAAAGAGGTTGTCCTCGGGAGGAGTGCGATGACACGCTGGAAAGCATGGACCATTTCTTGCTTCAGTGTCCCTTCAATGCAGAGGTTTACAAACGGGTGGGTGCCTCCATCGGTTGGCCCGGTCTGACCAACCTCTCCTACGCTGGTTGGGCCTATGGGGCATTCGGAGACCTGGGTGGAAGGGATCATTGCACTTCTTTTTTAGTTAGTTTAGTGATCAGGTATTTCACGTGGAACGCACGGTGCTTAGTATCGACTCAGTGTAAAATCCTCCTGGAGGACGAGGTGTGTAGGAATATCATGGGTGACCTGGTGAAGGTCCGGTCTCTGGAGGTTGAGAAACTGGGTGCATCCAAGGCCTCTCGACTTTGGAGGGGCTTCAATTTTAGGGTGCCCTAGGTGGAACCAACCTTCAGGGGGAGGGGAGGGAGTGCCCCTGGGTATTAGACTGGAGGTGGGGGTCTGCACCTGGCCATGACACCGGGAAATAGCGATAGGGACAGAATGAGAGACAGCAGGAGGGACAGATTAGTTTATAAAGTAATAAGGGATAGAGATAGGGCAAGCAGGATAGGTTTAGCGATAGGGACCGGGGTGGTGGTTGGGGGTTGGCCTCTGGTCTGGTGCTCTAGGGGGGCTTTCCTCTCTCTCTCCTCTGGTGATGGGCTGAGTAAGCACAAGTAGGTTTTTGTTTTGAGCTTTTTGGAGACAGAAAAAGGGCTTACAAGCAGCCAAACTTAGGTTTTCGGGTTTATGTATATAGTATGGTATTTGGTTATAGTTATGTGTCGATATGGTGTATAGGTCTATGCATGGGTTTGTGTGAATGTTTAGGTAAGATGGGCAGTAGATAGGTGGGGTGGGGGGCCTGGGGGTGTGCCCAGCCTGATTCTGGACTATGTGGACGTGAGGAGGACATGAGACGTGGGATCGGGCTGGTTGGGTGATGTGTTGGGTGGTGGGGGCCAGCATCTGAACTATGCGGACATGGAAGGACATGAGGCGTGATGCTGGTTGGGGGAGGTGATGGGTGGTGATGGATAAGGTAGTATGTACAGGGTTAGGTATGAATGTGGATAAGTTAATAAAAAGAAAAAAAAATAAAAAATAAATAAAAAATATTAAAAAAAAATGTAAAAAAAAATAAAAATAAATTTAAAAAAAAAAAAGAAAAAAAAAAAATTTAAAAAAAAAAATCTTTGTTTTTTGGGGTTTGTTTTGTTGTTTTTTATGTTTTGTTCTTTTCTTTTCATTTACATGGTGCACTGAAGTAAGTGCACCATGAGATGGTAACTTTTATTTTTAGAGTTTATTATTATTATTATTTTGTTTATTTTTATTATGATTATTATTTATTTTGTTTTATATATGTGGTGTTTTGTTTTTTTAGGGGGCCATTGGTTGGCACATGGTTTTTAAGAGTATGTTGTATATAGTGTTATAGTTATGTTTTCTTGGGGTTGGGGGGGTTTAGGTGTGTGTATGAATGAGTATGGGATCATAGTTATGTATGCATGGGGATTTATGTAAGAAGGGCCAGGCTGGGTAAATTGTACAGAAATGTACATAAGTTTTGTTTTGTTTTGTTGTGTTTGTTTTGTAAATACCGTTTATTTTGTAATGTTTTATATTTTTCTATTAAAAGAGTACCAGAGAAACGCCACACCAGCAGTGACTAGCAAGGAGGGAGGTTGTGTGTTTGGGAGCTGCTGAGTGTGTGCTGTGAGTGTGCTGTGTGGACCACACCCGGAATCCAGGGAGTTTCCTTTCTTTCACCAGCCCAGGTTTCTATCACCTGCCTGGGCTAAGGAAGCTTCCCTGAAGGAGGCTCCATTCATACATGGAGCCTCAGACCTCTACCCCCTGGAGCATGCAGGCGGGGGGTAGGGGGTCTTCCCAACCTGCTGGGAGCGTGCAGCCAGCATCAGGGGTGAGAAGGTCATCCCGTGGAAAGATCTGTGCGGCCCCCCCTGATGCTGGGGCTCTGGAAGGAGCCAGGAGGAGAGACATGGCGGATCATCCAGGTGGAGGACCAGAAGGCCCAGCAAGGCCAGATGCCAGACCTGAGGACCAGAGCACGGTAGAGGAATGGGGGCTACTGCGGTCGGGGGAGTCGGTGGAAACCTTCAGCTCCCGCCTAGCTGCCCGGCTGGAAGAATACCGGGACCTCGGTAAGTCCCTGCGGCGGCTGCGTGAAGATCTGGCGGTCGCAAGGGGACGAGCCGCGAAAACTTCAGGCGCCAAGAGGTCCCGGTATAATCTACAGGTAAAGACAATTTTGGAGGAAATTAATATGGTGGAGGAGAGGAAGATGGAGATTGTGGTCGGTGGGGGAGCCTTCGGGGAGAAATTGGAGAATGATGAAAGGTTTTCCCTGATGGCGTCCCCCACGCAAAGTAATGAAACCCCCTGCAAAAGGGGAGTAAAGGCATTGGCTGCTAAAAGTGCAGAGGCAGTGGAGGCCGCAAAAGTGGAGGCCGCAAAAGTGGAGGCCGCAGAAGTGGAGGCCGCAAAAGTGGAGGCCGCAAAAGTGGAGGCCGCTAAATTGGAGGCCGCAAAAATGGAGGCCACAGAAATGGAGGAAAGCGTGGAAGTGGAGAGGACGCCAACCCGGGAGGAGACGGGCTCGGAGGACTCCTGGGAAGGCAGTAACGGAGGGGCAAGTGGGGAACTTTCCTGCAGCCAAGTTGTGCAAAACTTTGAATCGGGCAGTGGGCACCCCCCGGGGTTGCTCACGCAAATACGGCTGCAGGAGTCCCCAGTGTCCCTCCAGAACTTTACTTTTGGAGATGAGTTGCCACCGGAGGAGGAGAAAAATAAAAAGAAAAAATTATGGAAGTTAAGGCGGAAAAAGGCAAAGGGGAAGACAGGTGGAGTATCTTACAAATATTCCTACCTGTCTTCCTTGCGTTCCGGACCGGGTGAGAGCTCGGTTCGGGACGCAAACCCCGCAAATCCCCCAGCTCCGGCCTCTGCAGTGGGGTCGTGGCGGGTATGTGGGCAGAAAGATATGGTGCTGGTTTTGAGCAATGTGGCCAAGATGGCGCCAGACGCCGTCTCCTGTAAAGGAGGTGGTGTCGCTGGCCACGTGGCGCTAGGGGGCGTGTCCCCGTGTCCGGCGGATGGGGAACCTCAGAAGCCGGTCTCTGGCGCAAGCCGGAGGCCGGGGGACGGGGGGAACCGGAAACCGGATGTGGCGCCGGAAAACCGGAAGTCTGCTGGTCATGTGACTCGGCCAGCAGACGCACCAGAAAGTGTTGCGGCAGCGAGTGGTGGCGGTAGGAGAGGCTTCGGCACTGCTGGCCACCCCCCGATGGGAGGGGGGAGTGGTTTGGTGCCGGGAGCGGCTCTAGCTGTGCCTGCGGCCCCTCCATCTGCATCGCCGCAAGGCGGTGGGAGGGGTTTAGCGGGCACGGGGGGTGACGGCACCCCTCCTCCCGAACATTGCAATGGTGGCGCAGCAGAAATGGAGGTCGGTGAAGCGGAGGGTGCTGAGGGATTGCCGCCTGAGATATCCGGCGGCGCCCCAGAAGTAGCGGCACCTGATGATGTGGAGACCCCAAAAACAACATATAAAAAGCCAGTGGACAAAAGGAAGAACTCCGTAACCAGCCTGGCCGGTATGAAAGTTGTGGAGAGGAATGTAAGTGGAAATGTAAATATTGATGGTAATGTTAGTAGTGTTGGTAATATTGTTGGTGGTGGTAATGTTGTGGATATTAATGTGGGTTGTAATATTGTGGGGGGAGTGTCAACCAGTGGCGGGCCGGTTGCTCCTTCTGCCAGAGCGCCCGGCAGGTCGTATGCGGGCGTTGTGGTGGGGGGACCGTCGGCCCACCCATCCTCATCTTCTGGGCCCGGGGACGGCAGTTTGCAACAGCGCCTCCTAGAAGCCTTAAGGGAGGGGAAGCAGACGATAACAGTAGGGGGAGTGCAGAAGGACCTATCCTTTTGGATAAATAGGTATGGTCTGGATGCCTTCCGAGAGAGACGGGGAGATCAGTGGTCGCTCCCAACAACCGGGCCGGCCGTGGCCAGGAGGAATGTGGTCCGTCTCCAGTGGCGTGGCAATGATGCGTGCCCTCCTCGTAAGAGGGTGGTGGAGCTGCTGCTGGAGATGGGCTTCAAGGCGAGTGACATCTACGCCTTGATACATCCTCATGGTACGGCTGAGTTTGACATCAGCTTTGTTCAGCCGGGGGGCCTTGAGGTCTTCTGGGGGAACTATGAGCTGGTGAAAAGCGAGCCCGGCTGGCGAGGGTTTGCTGCGCAAGCAATCTCTCGCCAGAATGGTCTCAGGAAAGTGACCGTTCTTACCCGTAACGAGTCGCTTTCCTGTGTGGACATCATGACCTGGTTGGGAAGATACGGTGAGGTAGCAGAGATGCCACGGAAGAACTGCGATGAGTTTGGCATCTGGTCGGGAGCCTGGACGTTTATGGTCAAACTTAAGCGTCTGGGGCAGACGGTGTCCCACATACCATCATCTGCTTTCTTGGGAAGAGATCGAATCCTTGTCTTCTACCAGGGGCAGCCGAAGCTGTGTCACCGGTGTGGCGACCCCTCACACTTGAGCGCAAGCTGCACTGTGCAGAAGTGCGCTCATTGTGGGGGGGTAGGCCATCTGGCCGCATCGTGTGAGCAGATTAGGTGTAACCTGTGTGGTGACCTAGGTCACCCTTTCAGTCGGTGTCCGCGCTCAGTCGTCAATGTCTGTTCCAACCCTACGGAGAATGTAAGGAGGGAGGTCTCCGTGGGCGAGGGGGTGGACAGAGACGATAGAGCCCAAGAGCAAAGGACGAACGCCAGGAGGGGACCCCCTTCTCGTCAGAGAAGGGCGGAAAAACGCAGAAGGGAACGAGAGCTGAGGAGGACCCAGGAAACTGGGGACTCCTCTGGCTCGGACCTGGATGCCCCCCAGGATACTGATGCTCTTGGGGGGGCCGTACTGGACGAGGAGATAAGGAGGATAGAGAGAGAGCAGAGGGCTGAGGACTCCCAGTCCTCCCACTATGAAAGTGTGGAAGAGGAAGGGAGGTCACAGCCTAAAACAAAACAGGGGACACCGGGTAACATCAAAACAGGGCTAAAAACATCTGGCCCTGCCCCGGCCAAGGAAGGCAAAACCTGCACCCCCCTGGTGTGCTCCCCCAACCGATACCGTGTTCTCATGGATATTCCAGACCCCCAGGCCGGGGGGGAGAGCACGGTAGGGAGTCTAGGTGTCGTTGAGCCTCCTCTTCTGCGGGGGCCACTGTCCCCGGGGGAGGGGGTCGGCCCGGACCCAGGAGATGAGAATGGGAGGGGGGTGGTGGAGGTTATGGACTCCTCAAAAACAAAAAAAAGAGGTAAAGAGGGTGAGGGGTCCTCCTCAGAGGAGAAAGCAAGGGGTGGGAAGAAGAAAACCGTCTAACTCAATCATTTATGATGGCGGCACCCACTCCGTTGACGCTGGCATCGATTAACGTTGCCAGCATTAAGTCGAATATGGCTAGATTTGCAGCCTTTGATTTTCTCGGCCGGGTTGAAGCTGACATTTTGTTTTTGCAGGAGACCAGACTGTCACTTTTGGCAGAGGTCGTGAAAGCTAGGAGGGAGTGGCGACGTGGGCCCTCCTACTGGTCTCTTGCGGCTGAGCCATATAGCGGGGTGGCGGTACTTTTTACCGCACCGGTCACATGCCGGCGGATGATCGAGTTAGAAATGGGGCGGTGCTTGATCTTAGATGTTCTCATGAGGGGACAAGAACTAAGACTTATCAACATCTACGGTCCCCAGACAAAGTGGGACCGGAAAAGTCTCTTCATGAGGATTAAGCCCTTCCTTTTTACAGGCCGACAAGTCATTTTTGGAGGGGACTTTAACACTGTCGTTAGGCCCCAAGACAGAGGAGGTTCCAGAAAGGTACTGGCCTATGATAGTGTCGAGTTGAATAGAATAGCTAGTGATGCTCGCCTGGAGGACATCCACATTCGGTATACCCCAGGCCACTCGGGGTTCACCTATCATAGTGGTAGTCGTAGGTCCAGGATAGACAGGTTTTTTTTAAAGGAGGACGCCATCTCTTCGGCAGTGTCCGTCGTTGAGGTGGAGTTCTCCGATCACTGTATGATTATTTTTTCTTTGAATGTTGCAGAGTCCCTCCAGATGGGAAGAGGTATATGGAGGCTGAATTCTACTCTCCTGGAAGAAGCAGAGATAAGACAGGCCTTCGAGGATTTTCTTCAGAGCCAGGTACCTTTATTGGATCTAGGTGGTACTAAGTCTGAGTGGTGGGAGGTGTTCAAAGAACGGGTGGCTGAGTTTTTCCGTCAGATCTCGTGCCTCAGGTCTATGAGCAGGTATCGCCTGTATCAAGACATGAGGAGGAAACTCGAACATCTAGTCTCAACCGGAGGTAGCCGTGAGGAAATCTCCGTGGTGAAAGCTCTGCTCAAAAGATGCCAATATGATAGGCACACGTCTTTGGTTCTTGAACGGGATTTCGGGAGGTACCGCTCGCCCGACCCTTACAAGAACTGCAAGATGTCAGTGAGTCGTAAGGTGGTGACAGGACTGGTAGATAGTACAGGCTCCCTGATGAGATCCAAATCAGGGATCCTGGAGGTCATCAGATCCTTTTATTCGCAGCTTTTGGGTGAGCAGGATCTAAACCGAGACGAAATGTCGGCTTTCCTGGCTGAAACCATCCCTGAGCCAGGAGCAGACCCCTCGCTTGGTGTTTTGACAGAGTCGATCAAGGAAGAGGAAGTGATGCTGGCGATTGATGGGTTGGCCATCAAAAAGTCGCCAGGCCCAGATGGCTTAACATCTGAGTTTTATAAGGCTTTTAAGGGAACCTTAGTTCCCCTCTTGACTGCGGTTTTTAATGAGTGCCTCTCCTCGGGCGCTCTGCCAAAGTCAATGGGCAAGTCGGCCTTGATCATTCTGTCAAAGGGTAAGGATTCGACCCGTATTGAGAACTGGCGTCCCATAGCGCTCCTCAATACGGACAGAAAGGTTCTCGCAAAAGTACTGTTTAATCGGCTGGTGAAGTTTGCACCCCGGCTCCTTTCGTCGGCCCAGCATTGCTCTGTTCCAGGCCGCAGCACCTTTAGTGCTGTCCTCAGTGTCAGAGAGGCAGTGGAGCAGGGACATTCTGGCCGATGGGAGGGGTACATGCTGTCCTTGGATCAGGCCAAAGCTTTTGACCGGGTGAATCACAAGTACCTATGGTCAGTCCTTCTGAGGTATGGCCTACCGGGTGAGTTCGTTAATTGGCTCCAGACCCTATACGCTGGGGCTGAGTCTTTTGCACTGGTGAACGGTTGGACTGGAACCCCCTTTGAGGTTGGGTCTGGTGTCCGCCAGGGTTGTCCCTTAAGCCCCTTGCTGTATGTTTTCGCGATCGACCCCTTTCTTAGGCGGCTCGATCGTGGGCCATTGGCGGGGGTGGGGATGGACTTGGAGGAGCCGGAAGCCACTCAGAGGGTGGTTGCGTACGCGGATGACGTCACTATCTTTGTCTCCTCGAGAGGGGAGGCAGAGTGGGAGATGTCAGAAGTTGAGCGCTACTCACGGGCATCTGGGTCCAGGATCAACCGGGACAAGTGTGAAAGTCTCTGGCTGGGGGGAGGGGATCCTAGTTTTGATCTCCCGGACACCCTCCCAGAGCCCAAAGGGTCTGCTAAAATCTTAGGCATTGAATTTGGCCCGGGTGATTACCCCAAGAAAAACTGGGAAGGTAGGCTATCAATAGCTGCCCAGAAGGTTGGCCAATGGAAGGGATGGTCTTTGTCCCTTAGGGAAAGGGTTCACCTGGCCAAGGCTTACCTGATGCCCATGTTGCTCTACCTTGGCAGCGTGTGCATGTTGCCAGAGCCTCTCTGGACTCGGGTCTATAGCCTGTTCTTCCAACTGTTATGGGGAAACAGGCTTAACCTAATCAAGAGGGAGGTTACTTACCTACCGAGGAAACTAGGTGGGTTAGGTATGGTTAACCCAGTGGTGTTTCTAGTAAACACCTTCATTAAAATTAATTTGGCGAACCTCTTTGAAAGAGAAAGGGCTCCTCTGTGGATATCCTCCTGCAGGGGATGGTTTCGGCCTTTCTTCCAGGAATGGGAGACAGGAGGCCAAGCGAAAGACCTGCGTGTACCCCATGGGCACCTCCCGGCTTATGCCGCCCCGGTTCTGAAGGTTGTTCGTCGGTGGGGTCTGGAGGCGAGGGAGATCAAGACCATGTCGAGAAAATTTCTTGACAGAAAGGTCTTGTTGACCTGCTTCCAGAAGCCCCTGGCGCTCAGGGACTGCCCAAGTAGCGACCTCGGGGTGGGATTAAAACTTTTAAACTCTGTGAGGATTCCCCAGAAGTTTTGGGATCTGGCTTGGCGCTGCTTCCATGGGAGGCTGTATGTAAGGGGCAATCTGAAGTTTAGAAACTCCGATGAAAGAGGTTGTCCTCGGGAGGAGTGCGATGACACGCTGGAAAGCATGGACCATTTCTTGCTTCAGTGTCCCTTCAATGCAGAGGTTTACAAACGGGTGGGTGCCTCCATCGGTTGGCCCGGTCTGACCAACCTCTCCTACGCTGGTTGGGCCTATGGGGCATTCGGAGACCTGGGTGGAAGGGATCATTGCACTTCTTTTTTAGTTAGTTTAGTGATCAGGTATTTCACGTGGAACGCACGGTGCTTAGTATCGACTCAGTGTAAAATCCTCCTGGAGGACGAGGTGTGTAGGAATATCATGGGTGACCTGGTGAAGGTCCGGTCTCTGGAGGTTGAGAAACTGGGTGCATCCAAGGCCTCTCGACTTTGGAGGGGCTTCAATTTTAGGGTGCCCTAGGTGGAACCAACCTTCAGGGGGAGGGGAGGGAGTGCCCCTGGGTATTAGACTGGAGGTGGGGGTCTGCACCTGGCCATGACACCGGGAAATAGCGATAGGGACAGAATGAGAGACAGCAGGAGGGACAGATTAGTTTATAAAGTAATAAGGGATAGAGATAGGGCAAGCAGGATAGGTTTAGCGATAGGGACCGGGGTGGTGGTTGGGGGTTGGCTTTGGCCTCTGGTCTGGTGCTCTAGGGAGGCTTTCCTCTCTCTCTCCTCTGGTGATGGGCTGAGTAAGCACAAGTAGGTTTTTGTTTTGAGCTTTTTGGAGACAGAAAAAGGGCTTACAAGCAGCCAAACTTAGGTTTTCGGGTTTATGTATATAGTATGGTATTTGGTTATAGTTATGTGTCGATATGGTGTATAGGTCTATGCATGGGTTTGTGTGAATGTTTAGGTAAGATGGGCAGTAGATAGGTGGGGTGGGGGGCCTGGGGGTGTGCCCAGCCTGATTCTGGACTACGTGGACGTGAGGAGGACATGAGACGTGGGATCGGGCTGGTTGGGTGATGTGTTGGGTGGTGGGGGCCAGCATCTGAACTATGCGGACATGGAAGGACATGAGGCGTGATGCTGGTTGGGGGAGGTGATGGGTGGTGATGGATAAGGTAGTATGTACAGGGTTAGGTATGAATGTGGATAAGTTAATAAAAAGAAAAAAAAAAAAAAAAAAAAATATTAAAAAAAAATGTAAAAAAAAATAAAAATAAATTTAAAAAAAAAAAAAGAAAAAAAAAATTAAAAAAAAAAAATCTTTGTTTTTTGGGGTTTGTTTTGTTGTTTTTTATGTTTTGTTCTTTTCTTTTCATTTACATGGTGCACTGAAGTAAGTGCACCATGAGATGGTAACTTTTATTTTTAGAGTTTATTATTATTATTATTATTTTGTTTATTTTTATTATGATTATTATTTATTTTGTTTTATATATGTGGTGGTTTTTTTTTTAGGGGGCCATTGGTTGGCACATGGTTTTTAAGAGTATGTTGTATATAGTGTTATAGTTATGTTTTCTTGGGGTTGGGGGGGTTTAGGTGTGTGTATGAATGAGTATGGGATTATAGTTATGTATGCATGGGGATTTATGTAAGAAGGGTCAGGCTGGGTAAATTGTACAGAAATGTACATAAGTTTTGTTTTGTTGTGTTTGTTTTGTAAAAACCGTTTATTTTGTAATGTTTTATATTTTTCTATTAAAAGAGTACCAGAGAAACGCCACACCAGCAGTGACTAGCAAGGAGGGAGGTTGTGTGTTTGGGAGCTGCTGAGTGTGTGCTGTGAGTGTGCTGTGTGGACCACACCCGGAATCCAGGGAGTTTCCTTTCTTTCACCAGCCCAGGTTTCTATCACCTGCCTGGGCTAAGGAAGCTTCCCTGAAGGAGGCTCCATTCATACATGGAGCCTCAGACCTCTACCCCCTGGAGCATGCAGGCGGGGGGTAGGGGGTCTTCCCAACCTGCTGGGAGCGTGCAGCCAGCATCAGGGGTGAGAAGGTCATCCCGTGGAAAGATCTGTGCGGCCCCCCCTGATGCTGGGGCTCTGGAAGGAGCCAGGAGGAGAGACATGGCGGATCATCCAGGTGGAGGACCAGAAGGCCCAGCAAGGCCAGATGCCAGACCTGAGGACCAGAGCACGGTAGAGGAATGGGGGCTACTGCGGTCGGGAGAGTCGGTGGAAACCTTCAGCTCCCGCCTAGCTGCCCGGCTGGAAGAATACCGGGACCTCGGTAAGTCCCTGCGGCGGCTTCGTGAAGATCTGGCGGTCGCAAGGGGACGAGCCGCGAAAACATCAGGCGCCAAGAGGTCCCGGTATAATATACAGGTAAAGACAATTTTGGAGGAAATTAATATGGTGGAAGAGAGGAAGATGGAGATTGTGGTCGGTGGGGGAGCCTTCGGGGAGAAATTGGAGAATGATGAAAGGTTTTCCCTGATGGCGTCCCCCACGCAAAGTAATGAAACCCCCTGCAAAAGGGGAGTAAAGGCATTGGCTGCTAAAAGTGCAGAGGCAGTGGAGGCCGCAAAAGTGGAGGCCGCAGAAGTGGAGGCCGCAGAAGTGGAGGCCGCAAAAGTGGAGGCCGCAAAAGTGGAGGCCGCAAAAGTGGAGGCCGCAAAAGTGGAGGCCGCAAAAGTGGAGGCCGCAAAAGTGGAGGCCGCAAAAGTGGAGGCCGCAAAAGTGGAGGCCGCAGAAGTGGGGGCCACAGAAATGGAGGAAAGCGTGGAGGTGGAGAGGACGCCAACCCGGGAGGAGACGGGCTCGGAGGACCCCTGGGAAGGCAGTAACGGAGGGGCAAGTGGGGAACTTTCCTGCAGCCAAGTTGTGCAAAACTTTGAATCGGGCAGTGGGCACCCCCCGGGGTTGCTCACGCAAATACGGCTGCAGGAGTCCCCAGTGTCCCTCCAGAACTTTACTTTTGGAGATGAGTTGCCACCGGAGGAGGAGAAAAAAAAAAAGAAAAAATTATGGAAGTTGAGGCGGAAAAATGCAAAGGGGAAGACAGGTGGAGTATCTTACAAATATTCCTACCTGTCTTCCTTGCGTTCCGGACCGGGTGAGAGCTCGGTTCGGGACGCAAACCCCGCAAATCCCCCAGCTCCGGCCTCTGCAGTGGGGTCGTGGCGGGTATGTGGGCAGAAAGATATGGTGCTGGTTTTGAGCAATGTGGCCAAGATGGCGCCAGACGCCGTCTCCTGTAAAGGAGGTGGCGTCGATGGCCACGTGGCGCTAGGGGGCGTGTCCCCGTGTCCGGCGGATGGGGAACCTCAGAAGCCGGTCTCTGGCGCAAGCCGGAGGCCGGGGGACGGGGGGAACCGGAAACCGGATGTGGCGCCGGAAAACCGGAAGTCTGCTGGTCATGTGACTCGGCCGGCGGACGCACCAGAAAGTGTTGCGGCAGCGAACGGTGGCGGTAGGAGAGGCTTCGGCACTGCTGGCCATCCCCCGACGGGAGGGGGGGGTGGTTTGGTGCCGGGAGCGGCTCTAGCTGTGCCTGCGGCCCCTCCATCTGCATCGCCGCAAGGCGGTGGGAGGGGTTTAGCGGGCACGGGGGGTGACGGCACCCCTCCTCCCGAACATTGCATTGGTGGCGCAGCAGAAATGGAGGTCGGTGAAGCGGAGGGTGCTGAGGGATTGCCGCCTGAGATATCCGGCGGCGCCCCAGAAGTAGCGGCACCTGATGATGTGGAGACCCCAAAAACAACATATAAAAAGCCTATGGACAAAAGGAAGAACTCCGTAACCAGCCTGGCCGGTATGAAAGTTGTGGAGAGGAATGTAAGTGGAAATGTAAATATTGATGGTAATGTTAGTAGTGTTGGTAATATTGTTGGTGGTGGTAATGTTGTGGATATTAATGTTATGGATGTTAATGTGGGTTGTAATATTGTGGGGGGAGTGTCAACCAGTGGCGGGCCGGTTGCTCCTTCTGCCAGAGCGCCCGGCAGGTCGTATGCGGGCGTTGTGGTGGGGGGACCGTCGGCCCACCCATCCTCATCTTCTGGGCCGGGGACGGCAGTTTGCAACAGCGCCTCCTAGAAGCCTTAAGGGAGGGGAAGCAGACGATAACAGTAGGGGGAGTGCAGAAGGACCTATCCTTTTGGATAAATAGGTATGGTCTGGATGCCTTCCGAGAGAGACGGGGAGATCAGTGGTCGCTCCCAACAACCGGGCCGGCCGTGGCCAGGAGGAATGTGGTCCGTCTCCAGTGGCGTGGCAATGATGCGTGCCCTCCTCGTAAGAGGGTGGTGGAGCTGCTGCTGGAGATGGGCTTCAAGGCGAGTGACATCTACGCCTTGATACATCCTCATGGTACGGCTGAGTTTGACATCAGCTTTGTTCAGCCGGGGGGCCTTGAGGTCTTCTGGGGGAACTATGAGCTGGTGAAAAGCGAGCCCGGCTGGCGAGGGTTTGCTGCGCAAGCAATCTCTCGCCAGAATGGTCTCAGGAAAGTGACCGTTCTTACCCGTAACGAGTCGCTTTCCTGTGTGGACATCATGACCTGGTTGGGAAGATACGGTGAGGTAGCAGAGATGCCACGGAAGAACTGCGATGAGTTTGGCATCTGGTCGGGAGCCTGGACGTTTATGGTCAAACTTAAGCGTCTGGGGCAGACGGTGTCCCACATACCATCATCTGCTTTCTTGGGAAGAGATCGAATCCTTGTCTTCTACCAGGGGCAGCCGAAGCTGTGTCACCGGTGTGGCGACCCCTCACACTTGAGCGCAAGCTGCACTGTGCAGAAGTGCGCTCATTGTGGGGGGGTAGGCCATCTGGCCGCATCGTGTGAGCAGATTAGGTGTAACCTGTGTGGTGACCTAGGTCACCCTTTCAGTCGGTGTCCGCGCTCAGTCGTCAATGTCTGTTCCAACCCTACGGAGAATGTAAGGAGGGAGGTCTCCGTGGGCGAGGGGGCGGACAGAGACGATAGAGCCCAAGAGCAAAGGACGAACGCCAGGAGGGGACCCCCTTCTCGTCAGAGAAGGGCGGAAAAACGCAGAAGGGAACGAGAGCTGAGGAGGACCCAGGAAACTGGGGACTCCTCTGGCTCGGACCTGGATGCCCCCCAGGATACTGATGCTCTTGGGGGGGCCGTACTGGATGAGGAGATAAGGAGGATAGAGAGAGAGCAGAGGGCTGAGGACTCCCAGTCCTCCCACTATGAAAGTGTGGAAGAGGAAGGGAGGTCACAGCCTAAAACAAAACAGGGGACACCGGGTAACATCAAAAC
Organism: Rhinoderma darwinii; assembly: GCF_050947455.1. Classification (NCBI taxonomy): domain Eukaryota; kingdom Metazoa; phylum Chordata; class Amphibia; order Anura; family Rhinodermatidae; genus Rhinoderma; species Rhinoderma darwinii. The sequence goes on from NC_134688.1 coordinate 138,761,754, forward strand.
AGGGCTAAAAACATCTGGCCCTGCCCCGGCCAAGGAAGGCGAAACCTGCACCCCCCTGGTGTGCTCCCCCAACCGATACCGTGTTCTCATGGATATTCCAGACCCCCAGGACGGGGGGGAGAGCACGGTAGGGAGTCTAGGAGTCGTTGAGCCTCCTCTTCTGCGGGGGCCACTGTCCCCGGGGGAGGGGGTCGGCCCGGACCCAGGAGATGAGAATGGGAGGGGGGTGGTGGAGGTTATGGACTCCTCAAAAAAAAGAGGTAAAGAGGGTGAGGGGTCCTCCTCAGAGGAGAAAGCAAGGGGTGGGAAGAAGAAAACCGTCTAACTCAATCATTTATGATGGCGGCACCCACTCCGTTGACGCTGGCATCGATTAACGTTGCCAGCATTAAGTCGAATATGGCTAGATTTGCAGCCTTTGATTTTCTCGGCCGGGTTGAAGCTGACATTTTGTTTTTGCAGGAGACCAGACTGTCACTTTTGGCAGAGGTCGTGAAAGCTAGGAGGGAGTGGCGACGTGGGCCCTCCTACTGGTCTCTTGCGGCTGAGCCATATAGCGGGGTGGCGGTACTTTTTACCGCACCGGTCACATGCCGGCGGATGATCGAGTTAGAAATGGGGCGGTGCTTGATCTTAGATGTTCTCATGAGGGGACAAGAACTAAGACTCATTAACATCTACGGTCCCCAGACAAAGTGGGACCGGAAAAGTCTCTTCATGAGGATTAAGCCCTTCCTTTTTACAGGCCGACAAGTCATTTTTGGAGGGGACTTTAACACTGTCGTTAGGCCCCAAGACAGAGGAGGTTCCAGAAAGGTACTGGCCTATGATAGTGTCGAGTTGAATAGAATAGCTAGTGATGCTCGCCTGGAGGACATCCACATTCGGTATACCCCAGGCCACTCGGGGTTCACCTATCATAGTGGTAGTCGTAGGTCCAGGATAGACAGGTTTTTTTTAAAGGAGGACGCCATCTCTTCGGCAGTGTCCGTCGTTGAGGTGGAGTTCTCCGATCACTGTATGATTATTTTTTCTTTGAATGTTGCAGAGTCCCTCCAGATGGGAAGAGGTATATGGAGGCTGAATTCTACTCTCCTGGAAGAAGCAGAGATAAGACAGGCCTTCGAGGATTTTCTTCAGAGCCAGGTACCTTTATTGGATCTAGGTGGTACTAAGTCTGAGTGGTGGGAGGTGTTCAAAGAACGGGTGGCTGAGTTTTTCCGTCAGATCTCGTGCCTCAGGTCTATGAGCAGGTATCGCCTGTATCAAGACATGAGGAGGAAACTCGAACATCTAGTCTCAACCGGAGGTAGCCGTGAGGAAATCTCCGTGGTGAAAGCTCTGCTCAAAAGATGCCAATATGATAGGCACACGTCTTTGGTTCTTGAACGGGATTTCGGGAGGTACCGCTCGCCCGACCCTTACAAGAACTGCAAGATGTCAGTGAGTCGTAAGGTGGTGACAGGACTGGTAGATAGTACAGGCTCCCTGATGAGATCCAAATCAGGGATCCTGGAGGTCATCAGATCCTTTTATTCGCAGCTTTTGGGTGAGCAGGATCTAAACCGAGACGAAATGTCGGCTTTCCTGGCTGAAACCATCCCTGAGCCAGGAGCAGACCCCTCGCTTGGTGTTTTGACAGAGTCAATCAAGGAAGAGGAAGTGATGCTGGCGATTGATGGGTTGGCCATCAAAAAGTCGCCAGGCCCAGATGGCTTAACATCTGAGTTTTATAAGGCTTTTAAGGGAACCTTAGTTCCCCTCTTGACTGCGGTTTTTAATGAGTGCCTCTCCTCGGGCGCTCTGCCAAAGTCAATGGGCAAGTCGGCCTTGATCATTCTGTCAAAGGGTAAGGATTCGACCCGTATTGAGAACTGGCGTCCCATAGCGCTCCTCAATACGGACAGAAAGGTTCTCGCAAAAGTACTGTTTAATCGGCTGGTGAAGTTTGCACCCCGGCTCCTTTCGTCGGCCCAGCATTGCTCTGTTCCAGGCCGCAGCACCTTTAGTGCTGTCCTCAGTGTCAGAGAGGCAGTGGAGCAGGGACATTCTGGCCGATGGGAGGGGTACATGCTGTCCTTGGATCAGGCCAAAGCTTTTGACCGGGTGAATCACAAGTACCTATGGTCAGTCCTTCTGAGGTATGGCCTACCGGGTGAGTTCGTTAATTGGCTCCAGACCCTATACGCTGGGGCTGAGTCTTTTGCACTGGTGAACGGTTGGACTGGAACCCCCTTTGAGGTTGGGTCTGGTGTCCGCCAGGGTTGTCCCTTAAGCCCCTTGCTGTATGTTTTCGCGATCGACCCCTTTCTTAGGCGGCTCGATCGTGGGCCATTGGCGGGGGTGGGGATGGACTTGGAGGAGCCGGAAGCCACTCAGAGGGTGGTTGCGTACGCGGATGACGTCACTATCTTTGTCTCCTCGAGAGGGGAGGCAGAGTGGGTGATGTCAGAAGTTGAGCGCTACTCACGGGCATCTGGGTCCAGGATCAACCGGGACAAGTGTGAAAGTCTCTGGCTGGGGGGAGGGGATCCTAGTTTTGATCTCCCGGACACCCTCCCAGAGCCCAAAGGGTCTGCTAAAATCTTAGGCATTGAATTTGGCCCGGGTGATTACCCCAAGAAAAACTGGGAAGGTAGGCTATCAATAGCTGCCCAGAAGGTTGGCCAATGGAAGGGATGGTCTTTGTCCCTTAGGGAAAGGGTTCACCTGGCCAAGGCTTACCTGATGCCCATGTTGCTCTACCTTGGCAGCGTGTGCATGTTGCCAGAGCCTCTCTGGACTCGGGTCTATAGCCTGTTCTTCCAACTGTTATGGGGAAACAGGCTTAACCTAATCAAGAGGGAGGTTACTTACCTACCGAGGAAACTAGGTGGGTTAGGTATGGTTAACCCAGTGGTGTTTCTAGTAAACACCTTCATTAAAATTAATTTGGCAAACCTCTTTGAAAGAGAAAGGGCTCCTCTGTGGATATCCTCCTGCAGGGGATGGTTTCGGCCTTTCTTCCAGGAATGGGAGACAGGAGGCCAAGCGAAAGACCTGCGTGTACCCCATGGGCACCTCCCGGCTTATGCCGCCCCGGTTCTGAAGGTTGTTCGTCGGTGGGGTCTGGAGGCGAGGGAGATCAAGACCATGTCGAGAAAATTTCTTGACAGAAAGGTCTTGTTGACCTGCTTCCAGAAGCCCCTGGCGCTCAGGGACTGCCCAAGTAGCGACCTCGGGGTGGGATTAAAACTTTTAAACTCTGTGAGGATTCCCCAGAAGTTTTGGGATCTGGCTTGGCGCTGCTTCCATGGGAGGCTGTATGTAAGGGGCAATCTGAAGTTTAGAAACTCCGATGAAAGAGGTTGTCCTCGGGAGGAGTGCGATGACACGCTGGAAAGCATGGACCATTTCTTGCTTCAGTGTCCCTTCAATGCAGAGGTTTACAAACGGGTGGGTGCCTCCATCGGTTGGCCCGGTCTGACCAACCTCTCCTACGCTGGTTGGGCCTATGGGGCATTCGGAGACCTGGGTGGAAGGGATCATTGCACTTCTTTTTTAGTTAGTTTAGTGATCAGGTATTTCACATGGAACGCACGGTGCTTAGTATCGACTCAGTGTAAAATCCTCCTGGAGGACGAGGTGTGTAGGAATATCATGGGTGACCTGGTGAAGGTCCGGTCTCTGGAGGTTGAGAAACTGGGTGCATCCAAGGCCTCTCGACTTTGGAGGGGCTTCAATTTTAGGGTGCCCTAGGTGGAACCAACCTTCAGGGGGAGGGGAGGGAGTGCCCCTGGGTATTAGACTGGAGGTGGGGGTCTGCACCTGGCCATGACACCGGGAAATAGCGATAGGGACAGAATGAGAGACAGCAGGAGGGACAGATTAGTTTATAAAGTAATAAGGGATAGAGATAGGGCAAGCAGGATAGGTTTAGCGATAGGGACCGGGGTGGTGGTTGGGGGTTGGCTTTGGCCTCTGGGCTGGTGCTCTAGGGGGGCTTTCCTCTCTCTCTCCTCTGGTGATGGGCTGAGTAAGCACAAGTAGGTTTTTGTTTTGAGCTTTTTGGAGACAGAAAAAGGGCTTACAAGCAGCCAAACTTAGGTTTTCGGGTTTATGTATATAGTATGGTATTTGGTTATAGTTATGTGTCGATATGGTGTATAGGTCTATGCATGGGTTTGTGTGAATGTTTAGGTAAGATGGGCAGTAGATAGGTGGGGTGGGGGGCCTGGGGGTGTGCCCAGCCGGATTCTGGACTACGTGGACGTGAGGAGGACATGAGACGTGGGATCGGGCTGGTTGGGTGATGTGTTGGGTGGTGGGGGCCAGCATCTGAACTATGCGGACATGGAAGGACATGAGGCGTGATGCTGGTTGGGGGAGGTGATGGGTGGTGATGGATAAGGTAGTATGTACAGGGTTAGGTATGAATGTGGATAAGTTAATAAAAAGGAAAAAAAAAAAAAAAAAAAAAAACAATTTAAAAAAAAAAAAACATTTAAAAAAAAATTAAAAAAAAAAACTTTTTTTGGGGTTTGTTTTGTTGTTTTTTATGTTTTGTTCTTTTTTTTTCTTTTTTTTTTTTTCATTTACATGGTGCACTGAAGTAAGTGCACCATGGGATGGTAACTTTTATTTTTAGAGTTTATTATTATTATTATTATTTTGTTTCCTTTTATTGTGATTGTTATTTATTTTGTTTTATATATGTGGTGTTTTTTTTAGGGGGCCATTGGTTGGCACATGGTTTTTAAGAGTATGTTGTATATAGTGTTATAGTTATGTTTTCTTGGGGTTGGGGGGGTTTAGGTGTGTGTATGAATGAGTATGGGATTATAGTTATGTATGCGTGGGGATTTATGTAAGAAGGGCCAGGCTGGGTAAATTGTACAGAAATGTACATAAGTTTTGTTTTGTTGTGTTTGTTTTGTAAATACCGTTTATTTTGTAATGTTTTATATTTTTCTATTAAAAGAGTACCAGAGAAACGCCACACCAGCAGTGACTAGCAAGGAGGGAGGTTGTGTGTTTGGGAGCTGCTGAGTGTGTGCTGTGAGTGTGCTGTGTGGACCACACCCGGAATCCAGGGAGTTTCCTTTCTTTCACCAGCCCAGGTTTCTATCACCTGCCTGGGCTAAGGAAGCTTCCCTGAAGGAGGCTCCATTCATACATGGAGCCTCAGACCTCTACCCCCTGGAGCATGCAGGCGGGGGGTAGGGGGTCTTCCCAACCTGCTGGGAGCGTGCAGCCAGCATCAGGGGTGAGAAGGTCATCCCGTGGAAAGATCTGTGCGGCCCCCCCTGATGCTGGGGCTCTGGAAGGAGCCAGGAGGAGAGACATGGCGGATCATCCAGGTGGAGGACCAGAAGGCCCAGCAAGGCCAGATGCCAGACCTGAGGACCAGAGCACGGTAGAGGAATGGGGGCTACTGCGGTCGGGAGAGTCGGTGGAAACCTTCAGCTCCCGCCTAGCTGCCCGGCTGGAAGAATACCGGGACCTCGGTAAGTCCCTGCGGCGGCTTCGTGAAGATCTGGCGGTCGCAAGGCGACGAGCCGCGAAAACATCAGGCGCCAAGAGGTCCCGATATAATCTACAGGTAAAGACAATTTTGGAGGAAATTAATATGGTGGAGGAGAGGAAGATGGAGATTGTGGTCGGTGGGGGAGCCTTCGGGGAGAAATTGGAGAATGATGAAAGGTTTTCCCTGATGGCGTCCCCCACGCAAAGTAATGAAACCCCCTGCAAAAGGGGAGTAAAGGCATTGGCTGCTAAAAGTGCAGAGGCAGTGGAGGCCGCAAAAGTGGAGGCCGCAAAAGTGGAGGCCGCAAAAGTGGAGGCCGCTAAAGTGGAGGCCGCTAAAGTGGAGGCCGCAAAAATGGAGGCCGCAAAAATGGAGGCCGCAAAAATGGAGGCCGCAGAAGTGGGGGCCACAGAAATGGAGGAAAGCGTGGAGGTGGAGAGGACGCCAACCCGGGAGGAGACGGGCTCGGAGGACCCCTGGGAAGGCAGTAACGGAGGGGCAAGTGGGGAACTTTCCTGCAGCCAAGTTGTGCAAAACTTTGAATCGGGCAGTGGGCACCCTCCGGGGTTGCTCACGCAAATACGGCTGCAGGAGTCCCCAGTGTCCCTCCAGAACTTTACTTTTGGAGATGAGTTGCCACCGGAGGAGGAGAGAAAAAAAAAGAAAAAATTATGGAAGTTGAGGCGGAAAAAGGCAAAGGGGAAGACAGGTGGAGTATCTTACAAATATTCCTACCTGTCTTCCTTGCGTTCCGGACCGGGTGAGAGCTCGGTTCGGGACGCAAACCCCGCAAATCCCCCAGCTCCGGCCTCTGCAGTGGGGTCGTGGCGGGTATGTGGGCAGAAAGACATGGTGCTGGTTTTGAGCAATGTGGCCAAGATGGCGCCAGACGCCGTCTCCTGTAAAGGAGGTGGTGTCGATGGCCACGTGGCGCTAGGGGGCGTGTCCCCGTGTCCGGCGGATGAGGAACCTCAGAAGCCGGTCTCTGGCGCAAGCCGGAGGCCGGGGGACGGGGGGAACCGGAAACCGGATGTGGCGCCGAAAAACCGGAAGTCCGCTGGTCATGTGACTCGGCCGGCGGACGCACCAAAAAGTGTTGCGGCAGCGAGTTGTGGCGGTAGAAGAGGCTCCGGCACTGCTGGCCACCCCCCGACGGGAGGGGGGGGTGGTTTGGTGCCGGGAGCGGCTCTAGCTGTGCCTGCGGCCCCTCCATCTGCATCGCCGCAAGGCGGTGGGAGGGGTTTAGCGGGCAAGGGGGGTGACGGCACCCCTCCTCCCGAACATCGCATAGGTGGCGCAGCAGAAATGGAGGTCGGTGAAGCGGAGGGTGCTGAGGGATTGCCGCCTGAGATATCCGGCGGCGCCCCAGAAGTAGCGGCACCTGATGATGTGGAGACCCCAAAAACAACATATAAAAAGCCTATGGACAAAAGGAAGAACTCCGTTACCAGCCTGGCCGGTATGAAAGTTCTGGAGAGGAATGTAAGTGGAAATGTAAATATTGATGGTAATGTTAGTAGTGTTGGTAATATTGTTGGTGGTGGTAATGTTGTGGATATTAATGTTATGGATGTTAATGTGGGTTGTAATATTGTGGGGGGAGTGTCAACCAGTGGCGGGCCGGTTGCTCCTTCTGCCAGAGCGCCCGGCAGGTCGTATGCGGGCGTTGTGGTGGGGGGACCGTCGGCCCACCCATCCTCATCTTCTGGGCCCGGGGACGGCAGTTTGCAACAGCGCCTCCTAGAAGCCTTAAGGGAGGGGAAGCAGACGATAACAGTAGGGGGAGTGCAGAAGGACCTATCCTTTTGGATAAATAGGTATGGTCTGGATGCCTTCCGAGAGAGACGGGGAGATCAGTGGTCGCTCCCAACAACCGGGCCGGCCGTGGCCAGGAGGAATGTGGTCCGTCTCCAGTGGCGTGGCAATGATGCGTGCCCTCCTCGTAAGAGGGTGGTGGAGCTGCTGCTGGAGATGGGCTTCAAGGCGAGTGACATCTACGCCTTGATACATCCTCATGGTACGGCTGAGTTTGACATCAGCTTTGTTCAGCCGGGGGGCCTTGAGGTCTTCTGGGGGAACTATGAGCTGGTGAAAAGCGAGCCCGGCTGGCGAGGGTTTGCTGCGCAAGCAATCTCTCGCCAGAATGGTCTCAGGAAAGTGACCGTTCTTACCCGTAACGAGTCGCTTTCCTGTGTGGACATCATGACCTGGTTGGGAAGATACGGTGAGGTAGCAGAGATGCCACGGAAGAACTGCGATGAGTTTGGCATCTGGTCGGGAGCCTGGACGTTTATGGTCAAACTTAAGCGTCTGGGGCAGACGGTGTCCCACATACCATCATCTGCTTTCTTGGGAAGAGATCGAATCCTTGTCTTCTACCAGGGGCAGCCGAAGCTGTGTCACCGGTGTGGCGACCCCTCACACTTGAGCGCAAGCTGCACTGTGCAGAAGTGCGCTCATTGTGGGGGGGTAGGCCATCTGGCCGCATCGTGTGAGCAGATTAGGTGTAACCTGTGTGGTGACCTAGGTCACCCTTTCAGTCGGTTTCCGCGCTCAGTCGTCAATGTCTGTTCCAACCCTACGGAGAATGTAAGGAGGGAGGTCTCCGTGGGCGAGGGGGCGGACAGAGACGATAGAGCCCAAGAGCAAAGGACGAACGCCAGGAGGGGACCCCCTTCTCGTCAGAGAAGGGCGGAAAAACGCAGAAGGGAACGAGAGCTGAGGAGGACCCAGGAAACTGGGGACTCCTCTGGCTCGGACCTGGATGCCCCCCAGGATACTGATGCTCTTGGGGGAGCCGTACTGGACGAGGAGATAAGGAGGATAGAGAGAGAGCAGAGGGCTGAGGACTCCCAGTCCTCCCACTATGAAAGTGTGGAAGAGGAAGGGAGGTCACAGCCTAAAACAAAACAGGGGACACCGGGTAACATCAAAACAGGGCTAAAAACATCTGGCCCTGCCCCGGCCAAGGAAGGCAAAACCTGCACCCCCCTGGTGTGCTCCCCCAACCGATACCGTGTTCTCATGGATATTCCAGACCCCCAGGCCGGGGGGGGGAGAGCACGGTAGGGAGTCTAGGAGTCGTTGAGCCTCCTCTTCTGCGGGGGCCACTGTCCCCGGGGGAGGGGGTCGGCCCGGACCCAGGAGATGAGAATGGGAGGGGGGTGGTGGAGGTTATGGACTCCTCAACAACAACAAAAAAGAGGTAAAGAGGGTGAGGGGTCCTCCTCAGAGGAGAAAGCAAGGGGTGGGAAGAAGAAAACCATCTAACTCAATCATTTATGATGGCGGCACCCACTCCGTTGACGCTGGCATCGATTAACGTTGCCAGCATTAAGTCGAATATGGCTAGATTTGCAGCCTTTGATTTTCTCGGCCGGGTTGAAGCTGACATTTTGTTTTTGCAGGAGACCAGACTGTCACTTTTGGCAGAGGTCGTGAAAGCTAGGAGGGAGTGGCGACGTGGGCCCTCCTACTGGTCTCTTGCGGCTGAGCCATATAGCGGGGTGGCGGAACTTTTTACCGCACCGGTCACATGCCGGCGGATGATCGAGTTAGAAATGGGGCGGTGCTTGATCTTAGATGTTCTCATGAGGGGACAAGAACTAAGACTCATTAACATCTACGGTCCCCAGACAAAGTGGGACCGGAAAAGTCTCTTCATGAGGATTAAGCCCTTCCTTTTTACAGGCCGACAAGTCATTTTTGGAGGGGACTTTAACACTGTCGTTAGGCCCCAAGACAGAGGAGGTTCCAGAAAGGTACTGGCCTATGATAGTGTCGAGTTGAATAGAATAGCTAGTGATGCTCGCCTGGAGGACATCCACATTCGGTATACCCCAGGCCACTCGGGGTTCACCTATCATAGTGGTAGTCGTAGGTCCAGGATAGACAGGTTTTTTTTAAAGGAGGACGCCATCTCTTCGGCAGTGTCCGTCGTTGAGGTGGAGTTCTCCGATCACTGTATGATTATGTTTTCTTTGAATGTTGCAGAGTCCCTCCAGATGGGAAGAGGTATATGGAGGCTGAATTCTACTCTCCTGGAAGAAGCAGAGATAAGACAGGCCTTCGAGGATTTTCTTCAGAGCCAGGTACCTTTATTGGATCTAGGTGGTACTAAGTCTGAGTGGTGGGAGGTGTTCAAAGAACGGGTGGCTGAGTTTTTCCGTCAGATCTCGTGCCTCAGGTCTATGAGCAGTTATCGCCTGTATCGAGACATGAGGAGGAAACTCGAACATCTAGTCTCAACCGGAGGTAGCCGTGAGGAAATCTCCGTGGTGAAAGCTCTGCTCAAAAGATGCCAATATGATAGGCACACGTCTTTGGTTCTTGAACGGGATTTCGGGAGGTACCGCTCGCCCGACCCTTACAAGAACTGCAAGATGTCAGTGAGTCGTAAGGTGGTGACAGGACTGGTAGATAGTATAGGCTCCCTGATGAGATCCAAATCAGGGATGCTGGAGGTCATCAGATCCTTTTATTCGCAGCTTTTGGGTGAGCAGGATCTAAACCGAGACGAAATGTCGGCTTTCCTGGCTGAAACCATCCCTGAGCCAGGAGCAGACCCCTCGCTTGGTGTTTTGACAGAGTCGATCAAGGAAGAGGAAGTGATGCTGGCGATTGATGGGTTGGCCATCAAAAAGTCGCCAGGCCCAGATGGCTTAACATCTGAGTTTTATAAGGCTTTTAAGGGAACCTTAGTTCCCCTCTTGACTGCGGTTTTTAATGAGTGCCTCTCCTCGGGCGCTCTGCCAAAGTCAATGGGCAAGTCGGCCTTGATCATTCTGTCAAAGGGTAAGGATTCGACCCGTATTGAGAACTGGCGTCCCATAGCGCTCCTCAATACGGACAGAAAGGTTCTCGCAAAAGTACTGTTTAATCGGCTGGTGAAGTTTGCACCCCGGCTCCTTTCGTCGGCCCAGCATTGCTCTGTTCCAGGCCGCAGCACCTTTAGTGCTGTCCTCAGTGTCAGAGAGTCAGTGGAGCAGGGACATTCTGGCCGATGGGAGGGGTACATGCTGTCCTTGGATCAGGCCAAAGCTTTTGACCGGGTGAATCACAAGTACCTATGGTCAGTCCTTCTGAGGTATGGCCTACCGGGTGAGTTCGTTAATTGGCTCCAGACCCTATACGCTGGGGCTGAGTCTTTTGCACTGGTGAACGGTTGGACTGGAACCCCCTTTGAGGTTGGGTCTGGTGTCCGCCAGAGTTGTCCCTTAAGCCCCTTGCTGTATGTTTTCGCGATCGACCCCTTTCTTAGGCGGCTCGATCGTGGGCCATTGGCGGGGGTGGGGATGGACTTGGAGGGGCCGGAAGCCACTCAGAGGGTGGTTGCGTACGCGGATGACGTCACTATCTTTGTCTCCTCGAGAGGGGAGGCAGAGTGGGTGATGTCAGAAGTTGAGCGCTACTCACGGGCATCTGGGTCCAGGATCAACCGGGACAAGTGTGAAAGTCTCTGGCTGGGCGGGGGGGATCCCAGTTTTGATCTCCCGGACACCCTCCCAGAGCCCAAAGGGTCTGCTAAAATCTTAGGCGTTGAATTTGGCCCGGGTGATTACCCTATGAAAAACTGGGAAGGTAGGCTATCAATAGCTGCCCAGAAGGTTGGCCAATGGAAGGGATGGTCTTTGTCCCTTAGGGAAAGGGTTCACCTGGCCAAGGCTTACCTGATGCCCATGTTGCTCTACCTTGGCAGCGTGTGCATGTTGCCAGAACCTCTCTGGACTCGGGTCTATAGCCTGTTCTTCCAACTGTTATGGGGAAACAGGCTTAACCTAATCAAGAGGGAGGTTACTTACCTACCGAGGAAACTAGGTGGGTTAGGTATGGTTAACCCAGTGGTGTTTCTAGTAAACACCTTCATTAAAATTAATTTGGCAAACCTCTTTGAAAGAGAAAGGGCTCCTCTGTGGATATCCTCCTGCAGGGGATGGTTTCGGCCTTTCTTCCAGGAATGGGAGACAGGAGGCCAAGCGAAAGACCTGCGTGCACCCCATGTGCACCTCCCGGCTTATGCTGCCCCGGTTCTGAAGGTTGTTTGTCGGTGGGGTCTGGAGGCGAGGGAGATCAAGACCATGTCGAGAAAATTTCTTGACAGAAAGGTCTTGTTGACCTGCTTCCAGAAGCCCCTGGCGCTCAGGGACTGCCCAAGTAGCGACCTCGGGGTGGGATTAAAACTTTTAAACTCTGTGAGGATTCCCCAGAAGTTTTGGGATCTGGCTTGGCGCTGCTTCCATGGGAGGCTGTATGTAAGGGGCAATCTGAAGTTCAGAAACTCAGATGAAAGAGGTTGTCCTCGGGAGGAGTGCGATGACACGCTGGAAAGCATGGACCATTTCTTGCTTCAGTGTCCCTTCAATGCAGAGGTTTACAAACGGGTGGGTGCCTCCATCGGTTGGCCCGGTCTGACCAACCTCTCCTACGCTGGTTGGGCCTATGGGGCATTCGGAGACCTGGGTGGAAGGGATCATTGCACTTCTTTTTTAGTTAGTTTAGTGATCAGGTATTTCACGTGGAACGCACGGTGCTTAGTATCGACTCAGTGTAAAATCCTCCTGGAGGACGAGGTGTGTAGGAATATCATGGGTGACCTGGTGAAGGTCCGGTCTCTGGAGGTTGAGAAACTGGGTGCATCCAAGGCCTCTCGACTTTGGAGGGGCTTTAATTTTAGGGTGCCCTAGGTGGAACCAACCTTCAGGGGGAGGGGAGGGGGTGCCCCTGGGTATTAGACTGGAGGTAGGGGTCTACGCCTGGCCATGACACCGGGAAATAGCGATAGGGACAGAATGAGAGACAGCAGGAGGGACAGATTAGTTTATGAAGTAATAAGGGATAGAGATAGGGCAAGCAAGATAGGTTTAGCGATAGGGACCGGGGTGGTGGTTGGGGGTGGCTTTGGCCTCTGGGCTGGTGCTCTAGGGGGGCTTTCCTCTTTCTCTCCTCTGGTGATGGGCTGAGTAAGCACAAGTAGGTTTTTGTTTTGAGCCTTTTTGGAGACAGAAAAAGGGCTTACAAGCAGGTTTTCGGGTTTATGTATATAGTATGGTATTTGGTTATAGTTATGTGTCGATATGGTGTATAGGTCTATGCATGGGTTTGTGTGAATGTTTAGGTAAGATGGGCAGTAGATAGGTGGGGTGGGGGGCCTGGGGGTGTGCCCAGCCTGATTCTGGCCTACGTGGACGTGAGGAGGACATGAGACGTGGGATCGGGCTGGTTGGGTGATGTGTTGGGTGGTGGGGGCCAGCATCTGAACTATGCGGACATGGAAGGACATGAGGCGTGATGCTGGTTGGGGGAGGTGATGGGTGGTGATGGATAAGGTAGTATGTACAGGGTTAGGTATGAATGTGGATAAGTTAATAAAAAGGAAAAAAAAAAAAAAAAATATATATATATATATATATATATATATATATATATATATATATATATATATATATATATATATATATATATATATATATAAAAAAAAAAAATAAAAAAAAAAATATTAAAAAAATAAATAACAAAAAAAAAAAATTCTTTTTTTTTTTTTTGGGGGGGTTTGTTTTGTTGTTTTTTATGTTTTGTTCTTTTCTTTTCATTTACATGGTGCACTGAAGTAAGTGCACCATGGGATGGTAACTTTTATTTTTAGAGTTTATTATTATTATTATTATTTTGTTTATTTTTATTGTGATTATTATTTATTTTGTTTTATATATGTGGTGTTTTTTTAGGGGGCCATTAGTTGGCACATGGTTTTTAAGAGTATGTTGTATATAGTGTTATAGTTATGTTTTCTTGGGGTTGGGGGGGTTTAGGTGTGTGTATGAATGAGTATGGGATTATAGTTATGTATGCATGGGGATTTATGTAAGAAGGGCCAGGCTGGGTAAATTGTACAGAAATGTATATAAGTTTTGTTTTGTTGTGTTTGTTTTGTAAATACCGTTTATTTTGTAATGTTTTATATTTTTCTATTAAAAGAGTACCAGAGAAATGCAACTCAATATTTGTTGCCCAGTTTCTGCAGTTTTAGGAAATATCCCACATGTGGCCGTAGCATGCTACTGGAATGAAGCACCGGCCTCAGAAGCAAAGGAGCACCTAGTGGATTTTGGGGCCTTATTTTTGTTAGAATATATTTTAGGCACCATGTCAGGTTTGAAGGGCTCTTGCAGTGACAAAACAGTAAAAATCCCTCAAAAATGACCCCATCTGGGAAACTAGACACCAAGGAAATTATCTAGGGGTGTAGTGAGCATTTTGACCGCACAGGTTTTTTACAGAAATTATTGGAAGTAGGCCGTGAAAATTAAAATCAACATTTCTTCAAAGAAAATGTAGGTTTAGCGATTTTTTTTCTCATTTCCACAAGGACTAAAGGAGAAAAAGCACCGCAAAATTTGTAAAGCAATTTCTCCCGAGTAAAACAATACCTCACATGTGGTAATAAACGGTTGTTTGGAGACACGGCGTGGCTGAGAAGGGAAAGAGCGCTATTTGGCTTTTGGAGTTCACACTTAGCATGAATGGTTTGCGGAGGCCATGTCACATTTACAAAGCCCCTGAGGGGATAAAACAGTGTAAACCCCCACAAGTGACCCCATTTTGGAAACTACACCCATTGAGGAAATTATCTAGGGGTATAGTGAGCGTTTTGACGCAACAGGTTTTTTGCATAAATTATTGGAAGTAGGCCCTGAAAATAATAATCTACATTTTTTCAAAAAAAATCTAGGTTTAGCTAATTTTTTCTAATTTCCAGAAGGACTGAAGGAGAAAAAGCACCACAAAATTTGTAAAGCAATTTCTCCCGAGTAAAACAATACCCCACATGTGGTAATAAACGGCTGTTTGGACACACGGCAGGGCTTAGAAGGGAAAGAGCACTATTTGGCTTTTTGAGATCACATTTAGCAGGAATGATTTGCGGAGGCCAGGTCACATTTGCAATGCCCCTGAGGGGACAAAACAATGAACACGCCCAAAAAGGGACTCCATTTAGGAAACTACACCTCTTGAGGAATTCATCTAGGGGTGTAGTAAGCATTTTGACCCCACAGACGTTTCATAGAATTTATTAGAATTAGGCAGTGAAAATAAAAACAGTCCTTTTTCTTCAATAAGACGTAGCTTTAGCGCAATTTTTTTCATTTTCTCAACAAATAAAGGAAAAAAAGAACCCAACATTTGTAAAGCAATTTCTCCCGAGTACGGCAATACCCCATATGTGGTTATAAACTGCTGTTTGGGCAAACGGCAGGGCTCAGAAGGGAAGGACCGCCATTTGGAGTGCAGATGTTGCTGGATTGGTTTCTGGGCGCCTGTGGGCCCAAAACAGTGGAAACCCCCCATAAGTGACCCCATTTTGGAAACTACACCCCTCAATGCATTTACCAAGGGGTGTAGTAAGCATTTTAACCCTGCAGGTGTTTTGTAGAAATTAGTGTTCACTCGATGTTGCAGAGTGAAAATGGGATTTTTTTCCATAGATATGCCAATATGTGGTGCCCGGCTTGTGCCACCATAACAAGACAGCTCTCTAATTATGCGGTGTTTCCCGGTTTTAGAAACACCCTACATGTGGCCCTAATCTTTTGTCTGGACATATGACAGGGCTCAGAAGTGAAGAGTACGATGCGGAGTGGAGGCCTAATTTGGCGATTTACAAAGTATTGGTTCACAACTGCAGAGGCTCAGATGTGAAATAATAAAAAGAAACCCCTGATAAGTGACCCCCACTATGGAAACTGCACCCCTCAAGGCATTTATTAAGGGGTGTAGTGAGCATTTTCACCCCACAGGTCTTTTCCATAAATGAATGCGCATCGGATGGTGCAAATTAAAAATTTATATTTTTCCCTAGATATGCCATTCAGTGGCAAATATGTCATGCCCAGCTTATGACGCTGGAGACACACACCCCAAAAATTGTTAAAAGGGTTCTCCCGGGTATGACGATGCCATATATGTTGAAGGAAACTGCTGTTTGGGGACGCTGTAGGGTTCAGAGCCGAGGGAGCACCATTTGGCTTTTGGAGAGCGGATTTTGCTTGGTACTATATTTGTTTGAGTATTGCTGGTGTTTTATAATGTGGGGGTACATGTAAGCTGGGCGGAGTATATAAGGGGCATAGTCAAGTGGTATAAAAAAATAAAAATAATCCATAGATGTGTGTTACGCTGTGAAGCAATCCTTTCCGCACAGTCCAGTGTCGCACTGATAAATGGTGTCATTTCTTATCCCCCTTTTGGTCCACACTCCGCACCTTTTGTAGTTTGGGGAATTTTGCTGGAAAAGTGTTGTCCTGGTATAATACGGGCACCGTCGCTTCCAGCGGATATGTTTGGGCTCTCCCCTTCCTGGTTCCCTAATTTTAGGTCCTTGATAAATCGCCTCTTGAAACAGAAGAAATGTTCCCCTCGGGCACAACTGCATATTTTTTTATTTCCTGACTTATTGGAGCCATAACTAATTTTATTTTTCATAGACGTAGCGGTATGAGGGCTGGTTTGTTGCGGGACGAGCTGTAGTTATTATTGGTACCATTTTGGGGTACATGTGACTTTTTGATCACCTTTTATCCTATTTTTTGGGATGCCAGGTAAACAAAAAAACGCAATTCTGGCAAAGCTTTTTTCGTTTTTTTTATACAGCGTTCACCATGCGTTATAAATTGCATGTTAGCTTTATTCTGTGGGTCAGTACGATTCTGGCGATACCTAATTTATAGCACTTTTTTATGTTTTACAACTTTTTGCACAATAAAATTACTTTTGTAAAAAGAATGTATTTTTTCTGTCGCCAAGTTGTGAGAACCATAACTTTTTAATTTTTTTGTCGACGGAGGTGTATGAGGGCTTGTTTTTTGCGGGACGAGCTATAATTTTTATAGGTACCATTTTTGGATACATGCGACTTTTTGATCACTTTTTATTCTAATATTTGTAGGGCAAAGTGACCAAAAAACAAACTCTGGTAAAGTTTTTTACGTTTTTTTTTTACGCTGTTCACCGCATGCAATAAATAATATAATATTTTGATACCTCAGGTCGTTACGGTCATTGCGATACCAAATACTTATGGTTTATTATTATTTTTCAATAATAAAGGACTTGATAAGAGTAAAAGGGGGATTGTGTTTTATTTGATTACTTGAAACTTTTATTGTTTTCAAACTTTTATTTTTTGCACTTTTTTTTACACTTTTTTATACTTTTTTTACACTTTTCTTCAAGTCCCACTAGGGGACTTGAAGGTCCAATGGTCAGATTTTTTTTTTTCTAATACATTGCACTACCTATGTAGTGCAATGTATTAGATCTGTCAGTCATTCACTGACAGCAAGCCGATTAGGCTTCGCCTCCCGGCGGGGCCTAAATCGGCTTCCGTAATGGCAGAGCAGGAGACCATTGTGTCTCCTGTTGCCATAACAGCAGTCGCCAGTCCCGATTGCCTCTCAGGGCTGGCGATCTGCTAGTAACCGCTACGATCAGCAATCGCTTTCGATTGCTGCATCGAAGGGGTTAATGGCAGGGATCGGAGCTAGCTCCGGTTCCTGCCATTACAGGTGGATGTCAGCTGTACAGTACAGCTGACTTCCACCGCTGATGACTCCGGATCAGCTCCTGACCCGGCGCCATCTTGCCGGCAGCTACGGAAGCCGATCAGGCTCCGCCGCCGGGCAGATCTTGACCGGCTTCGGTGCTAGGCAGACCGGGAGGCCAGTATTAGGCCTCCGGTTGCCATTGCAGCCACCAGAACCCCGGCAATTTCATTGCTGGGGCTCCGATGAGCTGCAAACACCTTAAGTGCAGCGATCACGTTTGAGCGCTTAAGGGGTTAATGGCGGGGATCGAAGCTAATTTCGGTCCCCGCCGTTATAGTCGGATGTCAGCTGTAAGATACAGCTGAGATCCGACGATGATGGCACCAACTCAGCTTCTGAGCCGGTGCCAAACATTTGACGTAAATGTACGGCATTTTGCGGGAAGTCAATGCTTTCCATGACGTACATTTACGTCAAATGTCGGGAAGGGGTTAATGGACCAAGCGAACAGCACGGGACAAAATAGGACATGTACTATTTTTGCCCGTTTTCCCAGATCCCTCAATAGACTGACGTCTATGAGGGATCCATAAAAACTGGTCCCGCACGGTTGCAAATCATCTGTGAAAAATGTCCGTTTTACACAGCCGATTTGACACCCTGTCATGTGAATAAAGCTTTAATCTGATAAAAGACAACAAATCATTTATTGGTGTTTTTTTGTTGCTTGGGGGAAATACTTGAAAGTTTATATTATAACTTGGATAAAAAGCCTTAACTTTTTTTTTCATATACATGTACCTATTAGATTATATTATCGAATTACGTCTGGAATTTGTAAGTAATAAATCTTATAATAAAAATGATGTAATATAAGAGATATTTTGTATATGCATTGGATCTGGCATGAGCTTCCCTAAATAATAAAAAGAAGAAATTATAAAGACTGCCACACTTCTGCAAAATAACTTTCAAGCATAACTACTTTAACTTAAAGAGATTTAAGGACCGGTGAAACTTCAATTACAGATTTAGGCTATGTTCACACGGGGTATTTTGCCGAGTTTTTTGACGCGGAAACCGCGTCGCAAAACTCGGCAGAAACGGCCCGAGAACGCCTCCCATTGATTTCAATGGGAGGCGTCGGCGTCTTTTTCCCGCGAGCAGTAAAACTGCCTCGCGGGAAAAAGAAGCGACATGCCCTATCTTCGGGCGCTTCCGCCTCCGACCTCCCATTGACTTCAATGGGAGGCAGGAGAAAGCGTATTTCTCGCTGTTTTATGCCCGCGGCGCTCAATGGCCGTGGGCGAAAAACGGCGCGATAATTGCCGCGAAAATCGGCGTGCAGGGAGAGGAATATCTGCCTCAAAGTTCCAAACGGAATTTTGAGGCAGATATTCCTCCCCCAAAATACTCCGTGTGAACATAGCCTTACTGTAAGAATATTTTTACTCTATTTGAAAAAGAAAACGTTTGGCTGTGTTCACACGGAGTTTTTTGCAGGAGGAAAATTCCTCCTGCAAAAACTGCTCCAGTAGGTTTTTGCACAGTGGTTTGACAAAAACTCGTCAAAACACTCGTCGAGGTTTTTTTTTCCTCTTTCTGACTCATTGAAATGGGGTTTTGGAGGCGGAAACCGCCTCAAGATGGGTCATGTTGCTTCTTTTTACCACGACGAGTTTTTTTTACTCGTGGTAAAAAAACTCGTCTGCATCCCATTGAATTCAATGGGAGGTAATTTCGAGCGGTTTTTGAGGAGTTTTTTGGAGCGGTTTCTGCCCCAAAAAACTCGTCAAAAAACTCTGTGTGAACAGGGCCGAGTAGGTTTTTAAGGAGGATTAAACAGATCATGGATTTTATTTATTTCAGAAAATCATTTTGGAATGGTAATAATTTAAGATTTTTGTAATTAAAAGATATAGCCATAGAAATGAGAATAAATACGACCTTGGTCATCAGTGATTAGCAGACAATTCTTAAAATTACATATTGTGTCATCCTAAGAGGTCATCCCGAATCAATCTGACTCAATGATCCATGGGTTGTGCACTGATAACAATAATCTTTGCCCAGCTCCGTGTTTCTATATCAACAAGTCCTGGGCTTTTGTTAGTTCATGAGGCAGTGATTTATCCATATAGGAATTGCTATAGTGTTATTTATTACACATTTAATTTATTTTTGTGAAGAGCATACTGTAGGTGTTTAAAAGTTAAATATATATTTAACTACAAATTATGTCTTACTTTTTGCTTTGTGTATAGTAATTAGTATTAAATTTGTCTGTCCAAATTCTTATCAGTACACGTATACAGCTAACGCTGTGATTTCAGGGCATTAATCAGTAAAGCCATTCAATAAATTATTCTATGTTTTTTCAGGAAAAAAAATTTTCATGGTCAAATTACACTAAATTCTGCAAAACAACTGTGGGGTCTAAATGCTCACTATACCTCTAGATAGATTCCTTAAGGGGTGTAGTTTCCAAAATGGGGTCACTTTTGGGGGATTTCCACTGTTTTAGTCCATCCAGGACGTTGCAAAAGCGACATGGCACTAAAATCCAATCCAGCAAAATCTGCACTCCAAAATCCAAATGGCGCTCCTTCCCTTCTGAGCTCTGCCGTGGGTCTAAACAGCAGTTTATTAGCACATATGGGGTATTGCTGTAACCCAGAGAAAAAGCTTTACAAGTTTTGTTTGCTTTTTATTCTTTATTCCCTGTAAAAATTAATTTTTTATAGATTTTCATTTCCACAGACAAACTTTAATAAATATAGCAAATCGGACGATAACCCCTGCATTACTAACACAGAACACTGCTCCAAATTAATGGAGCCAACAATGAGTTCAAAAACAGGGGTATTCTGCATAAAATAACCATTAGAAAGCGGAGTGGAGTCAATACCCACTACCGGGACAGGCTTAGGCAAATCAATTAGTGGCATAGCTAGAGACATGGCAAATTCCACAGACATAATATTAGCAGCAGACCCTGAATGCACGAAGGCACTGCCGGTGGCAGACCTTCCATCAAAAGAGACCTGAAATGGAAGCAAGATTTTATTAGGCTTCATGTTAACAGGAAATACCTGTGCGCCCAAGTGACCTCCCCGATGGTCACTTAGGCACAGAAGTCCTTCCGGCTTATTATTCTTGCACCTGGGACAGGAGTTCAATTGGTGCTGGTCATCCCCACAGTAGAAGCAGAGACCATTCTTCCTGCGGAAATCTCTACGTTGTTGGGGAGACACGGAGGCCCCGAGTTGCATCTGTTCATCCGAGTTCTCCGTGGATTAATGAAGCAGCAGAACCTCTGGAGCCATCATAGGGGAGCCAGAGGTAAAGGCACCAGAACGTTCAAGTCGTTGTTCCCTGAGACATCGGTCAAGACGTACCGCTGAAGCCATAGCCTGATCTAGAGAGTCAGAGGTGGGATAGCTAACTAACTGGTCTTTAAGGGCCTTCGACAGACCCAATCTAAACTGGCACCTCAAGGCAGGGTCATTCGACCGAGAAGCTACACACCACTTCCTAAAGTCAGAACAGTACTCCTCAACGGGTCTCTTACACTGACGTAAGGTTACCAGCTGACTCTCTGCAAAGGCAGTCTTGTCAGTCTCGTCATAGATGAGCCCGAGAGCAGAAAAAAAAGGTCAACAGAAGAAAGTTCAGGGGCATCAGGAGCCAAGGAGAAGGCCCATTCCTGGGGGCCGTCCTGGAGCAGGGACCTAATTATACCCTCTCGCTGGCTCTCAGAACCTGAGGAGTGGGGTCTTAATCGGAAATAGAGTCTACAACTCTCCTGAAAAGAGACAAAAGTCCTCCGGTCCCCTGAGAACTGGTCAGGCAACTTGAGGTGTGGTTCAAGAGGTGAGGTGAAGGGTACTACCTGGGTAGCATCACGCTGGTTGAAACTCTGAGCCAGGTCTTGGACCTGTAGGGAGAGACCCTGCATTTGCTGAGCCAGGGCCTCAAGGGGATCCATAGTAGAGTCAGGGACCAGGGTACGAAAAGGTTTGGGGCCTGTGATTATGTGATGGTTCGGGTGGGGAGACGACAGGTGAGCCCTAATCTACCCGCAACTCAGTCCCTGCCTACTTGCACGGCCCGTCCTAAGTGACGGCGTACAACTGGGCGACGGTCCCTACGCTCAGTAAGTGCAAGACAGACAACACAAGACAAGGGCACACAGAAGCAAAGGGGAGTAATGGCAGTTGACCACGGAAAACCGTGAGCAACAGACAGTGGTGAACGAGCCGAATCAAACCAGGAGAGTAAGAAGTAGCAAAACAGAGCAGGAGCATAGTCAGGCAAGCCAGGGTCAAAAAGTTACAGCGGTCAATCAGGTAAATAGCAGGAATAGCATAGCCAGGAAACAAGAGAATCACAGGCAAGGAACATGCTGCAAGTGAGGGTATAAATAGACCAAGGGCGAAAGCTAGAACCGTCAGGCCAGGCTTTGATAGGTTCTCCCTCTCCTTAGCCTGCAAGCCTGAGTGGTAACAGATCGCGTCACTCTAGCAGACCTTGGATCTGATGAAGGCTGATTAATCCCGGGCGTCGACACAGAACCTGTGTCAGGCAAAACCTTTACATCTACATATACAACATATTCCTCAGTGTTGTAAAGAGAATGTTATCATGCACATTACTCATTGTCCCCAATGGAGCTACAATCTCATTTCCATCTCTCAAACACACACACTTGGGTCAATTATTCTGTATACATCTGAAGCGTGGAAGGAAACCGTAGAACCTAGATTAGACTCACATAAGCCTGGAGAGAAAATATAAACTCCTTTCAGATGTTGATCCGGTGTTACAGTATTTGAAAGCAGGAACTCAGAGTTACTAGTAACAGTGCTGACCATTGTGTCACCATGTTGACCCTTATAGAGTGTTAGCGTCTACTGACCTTAAAGAGAACCTTTGAGCTGCCCATACATGTGCATCTGAGTGCACCATTTAATAGGCACTACTGCACAAACTTTGTCTCACTTTAAAAAAAATTATATCCTCCTCTGTTATTTAGATATTGATGCCGTTACATTTGGCGCCCGATATGTAAATAACCCCCTGAACTGGAAATGAGGCGTGTAAACGGCATAGGGGCGAGTTATTTATCGCTGTGACACTGTCCAATCAGCTACGGACAGTGTCCCAGCGGTTTGTGCTGTGTGATCACTCTCGCGAGATCACACAGTGTTTCATTCACTGTCATAGAGGAGCTGAAGAGAGGAGGGTCTGCACGAAAGCCTATGAGGACCAGCCGGAGGCCGGTCCTCATAGGCTTCTTGTCCATGTGACTCTCAGCGTCACACTGACAGTTTATAATACATTACTGTAAAGGATCTGCCAGGCACAGCTTCGGGGTTAACTCCCATAGGTAATCAGTCTACACCTGAATCTACGTCTCTGAGACTGACTCCTTCTTCCACCACTCAGGATGGCAGGCTTAGGAGTGGGAGAGCCTATCGCAGCCTGGCCAGATGGAGCTAGCTCTCGCCCTCTGTCTATTTATACCTGCCTTTCCTGTTTCTCCCTTGCTTGTGATTCTTTCCGTGTGATTTCCTGGCCCAGCTACAGCTCCTAACTATTTGATCCTGCTCCATACTGACCCTGGCTTACTGACTAGTCTTCTGCTCTGCGTTTGGTACCTCGTGCTCTCCTGGTTTGACTTGGCTCGTTTACCACTATGTTGCTCACGGTGTTGCCGTGGGCAACTGCCCCTTTCCCTTTGCTTTGTATTCCCTTGTATGTTTGTCTCGTGCACTTACTGAGCGTAGGGACCGCCGCCCAGTTGTACCCCGTCGCCTAGGGCGGGTCATTGCAAGTAGGCAGGGACAGAGTGGCGGGTAGATTAGGACTCACTTGTTCATTTCCCTACCCCCGTCGTTACAATTACACTACCTAGGTAGTCTAATGTATTATAGCAGCTTTCAGTGCTGCAGGTCTTCAAGTAAAAAAATGTAGACATAAATAAAAGGTAATAATGACCGTGTTCAACGACACAAACTATAAAAATACAATATTATGTTTCCTGCACGGTGAACAACGCAAACAAATATAATTAAAAAACAATGCCAAAATCACTATTTTTTTGTCACCACCCCTCACAAAATATAAAATAAAAAGTGATCAAAAAGTAGCATGTACCCCAAAATAGTACCAATATAAACGACAACCCATTCCGCAAAAAACAAGTCCTTACACAGCCTTGTCAACGCAAAAATAAAATAAATATGGCTCTAAGAATATGGGGACACAAAAAATTATTATTTTATACAAAAGTGATTGTATTGCACAAACGCCACAAAACATAAAAAAAATATATACATATCATATCGAACAGCAGAATAAAGTAAAATGTCATTTATAATGCACGGTGAACACTGTAAGAAAAAAAGGACAAAAAACATACATACGCTCCCACATTATAAACTGAAATACCAGCAAAACCCCAAACAGGACGTTGCAAACGCAACATGGCACTAAAATCCAATTCAGCAAAATCTGCACTCCAAAATCCAAATGGCGCTCCTTCCCTTCTGAGCTCTGCCGTGGGTCTAAACAGCAGTTTATTAGCACATATGGGGTATTGCTGTAACCCAGAGAAAAAGCTTTACAAGTTTTGTTTGCTTTTTATTCTTTATTCCCTGTAAAAATTAACATTTTATAGATTTTCATTTCCACAGACAAACTTTAATAAATATAGCAAAAGACCTGGGTGTCAAGATGCTAACTATACCCCTAGATAAATTCCTTGAGCGTTGTAGTTTCCAAAACCGTGTAACATTTGAAGAGTTTCCACTGTTTTGGCCCCGCAAAACCTGACATGGTGCCTAAAATATATTCTAAAAAAAAAGGAGGCCCCAAAATCTTCTGGGTGCTACTTTGCTTCTGAGGCCTGTGTTTCAGTCCATTATCACACTAGAGCCACATGTGTGATATTTCTAAAAACTGCATAATCTGGGCAATAAATATTGAGTTGGTAAGTATTTATCTGGTAAAACCTTCTGTGTTACAGAAAAACATGTATTACAAATTAATTTTGGCAAAAAAAATAAAATTTGTACATTTTCCTTCTACTTTGCTTTAATTCCTGTGAAACGCCTGAAAGGTTAAGAAACTTTCGGAATGCGGTTTTGAATACATTGAGGGGTGCAGTTTTTAAAATGTTTTTTATGGGGTCTATCTTGTACAAAAGACCCTCAAAGCCACTTCATAACTGAACTGGTCCTTGAAAAATAGTCTCTTGACATTTTCTTGAAAATGTGAGAAATTGTTGCTAAAGTTCTAAGCCTTGTAACGTCCTAGAAAAATAAAATAATGTTCAAAAAGCAATGCAATTATAAAATAGACATATGGAATATGTGAAATAGTAACTATTTTGTGTGGTATTACTATCCGTTTTACAAGCAGATACATTTAGAAAATTAGAAAAATCATAATTTTTGCAAATTATCTTTACATTTTGGTGTTTTTCACAAATAAGCAATGAATTTATTGACCAACTTTTCCCACTAACATAAAGTACAATATGTCATGAAAAAAACAATCTCAGAATCACTTGGATAGGTAAAAGCATTCCAGAGTTCTTACCACATAACATGACACATGTCAGATTTGAAAAAATGGGGCTGGTCCTGAAGGCCAAAATGAGCTCAGTCGTGAAAGGGTTAAGTTAATATGTTGCTTTTCCCATTAACTACAGAAGTAATGATAACTGTTCTATGAGGAAAGAAAGAAAGAAAGAAAGAAAGAAAGAAAGAAAGAAAGGAGGAAAGAAAGAAAGAACAAAGAAAGAAAGGAGGAAAGAGAAGAAAGAAAGGCAAATAAAGAAGAAAGAAAGAAAATAAAGAAAGGTTAACAGATTGTTGTACATGAGATGCAGCAAAAAAAAAAGAATGGCAACATTTGTATTTTTAGACGGTGAACTAATGTCATAGTTACTACTAGTGTCACACTCAGTAATACATTGAAACATTTTATATTTACTGTAGACCTCAAATATTTGCTCATAATGCAAAACAATGATAAATTGTAATTTGCAAAGAAATAAATACACCACTTTTATGTTTACTTACAGAATTAATATACACACATTACAATGCTTTAATTATTTTGTACTGATTCTGAGCTACAAACTGCATCATATTCCTGAGAGGCATTCACAATTCTGCTGGCCACTATAAAATGGCCAAATAATACTGCCATATAAAACCAAAGTTGGTGCCATACATTACCTAGATAAATAGTGCATTCAGGAGCATCAGAACACAACCATGCACAGTGGCCCAGCTGCCACATACCATTCCACACTCAAATATAGGATGTCAGCAGGGCCCCCCTACCGTGGCACCGCCTGTTAACGGTACTCCGTCCAGCACTATATCATGGTACCCAGGGCCGCCATCAGGGGGGGTATTATGGGTACTGATGTGAGAGGCCCGGCCAAACCTAATTGAAAGGGGGGCCTGGCAACTGCCGCGACTTGCCTTTGGTAGAAAAAAAACAGGCCCCTGCAATGGGGCCCGTTTTTTTCACCAAAAGAATGTCGTGAGCTGCGAGCCCCCCCTTTCAATTAGGTTTGGCCGGGCCTCTCATATCAGTACCCACAATACCCCCCCTGATGGCGGCCCTGGGTAGCATGGGGGTCGTCATGGGGGCCGTCAAACACTGCCGCCCGTGCGACCGATCGTGCGCACCTGCAAACTCCCGCGCATGCGCACCCGCGACCGCCTGGAACCGCGCACCGAATTTTGAGGCAGATATTGACCTGCCCACACTATCTTGCCGCGTTTTTTGCCCGTGGCGATTGAGGACAGCAGACAAAAAACCTCCCATTGATTTCGATGGGAGGTCAGAGGCGGAACCGCGGCAAGAAAGGACGTGCTGCTTTTTCTTTTTTCCGCGACTGGCTCACATTGATTTCAGATTAAATCAATGGGAGGCGGTTTTGGAAGTTTTTTGGTGCTGATTCTGACTCAGTGTCCGAGTCAATATCAAGGCACAAAAACTCTGTGAACTGGGCCTTATTGTTAGGGCTTATTCAGACAAACGTGTAATACATCCGTGCAACGCGCGTGATTTTCACGCGCCTCGCACGGACCTATGTTACTCTATGGGGCCGTTCAGACTGTCAGTGATTTTCATGCAGCGTGTGTCCGCTGCGTAAAACTCACGACATGTCCTATATTTGTGCATTGAAGTCAATGGGTGCGTGAAAACCACGCCCAGCACTTCCGCAGCAGTATAAACTATGAATGAAAACAGAAAAGCACCACGTGCTACAAACATACAAACAGAGTGTCATAATGATGGCGGCTGCGCGAAAATCACGCAGCCGCGCATCATACGCTGCTGACACACGGAGCTGTTATGGACCTTTTGCATGCAAAAACGTGGCGTTTAGCGCATGCAAAAGGTCCATAACAGCTCCGTGTGTTAGCAGCGTATGATGCGCGGCTGCGTGATTTTCGCGCAGCCGCCATCATTATGACACTCTGTTTGTATGTTTGTAGCACGTGGTGCTTTTCTGTTTTCATTCATAGTCTATACTGCTGTGGGAGTGCTGGGCGTGATTTTCACACACCCATTGACTTCAATGAGTGCGTGATGCTCGAACAATGCACAAATATAGGACATGTCGTGAGTTTTACGCAGCGGACACACGGACACACTCTGCGTGAAAATCACTGACAGTCTGCACGACCCCATAGAGTAACATAAGTCCGTGCGAGGCGCGTGAAAATCACGCACGTTGCACGGATGTATTACACGTTCGTCTGAATAAGCCCTAACAATAAGGCCCAGTTCACAGAGTTTATGGGCCTTGATATTGACTCGGACACTGCGTCAGAATCAGCACCAAACAACTTCCAAAACCGCCTCCCATTGATTTAATCTGAAATCAGTAGGAGCCAGTCGCGGAAAAAAGAAAAAGCAGCACGTCTTTTCTTGCCGCGGTTCCGCCTCTGACCTCCCATCGAAATCAATGGGAGGCAGAAAATGCATTTTTCGCTGCGTTTTTTGTCTGCTGTCCTCAATCGCAGCGGGCAAAAAACGCAGCAAAAAACGCGGCAAGATAGTGTGGGCAGGTCAAAATCTGCCTCAAAATTCTTTAAGGAATGCTCCCACTCCAGTCCTCTTCAGGCGATGTCTTCGGTCCAGATGTCGTCCTTCACCTCCAGGCTCCAGAAAATGGCGGGGATCGTAGAACTGCCGCCGCGCAACAACTAGACTCCTCCCCCTCTCCTTACGCAGCTACGCTCTGGAGAAGAAGCAGGAGGAGTCGGACGAGGAGGCGGAGTCGAACGAGGAGGCGGAGTCGGACGAGGATGAGGAGGCGGAGTCGGAGGCGGACGAGGCGGACTAGGCGGACGAGGAGGACGAGTCGGAGGCGGGCCAGTAGGTAAGTAGACTGCGCCGCTGTCCATTGTGGCTGTCCTTCCCCCTAGATCTTGTGTTGCGGGCGCACCGCCTCCCTCTCGGCGGCGTGCCTGGTCGTTCGCGCCTGGGTACGCGCGCTTGCACTCGTACGCACGCAAGCGGGCGGTGTTTCGCGGCGGTGATGAGAGGGAGGCCCGCAGCTCACGCCGGTGTTTCACGAGAGGGGGGCCCGCAGCTCACGACATTGTTTTGGTGAAAAAAACAGGCCCCATTGCAGGGGCCTGTTTTTTTCTACCAAAGGCAAGTCGCGGCAGTTGCCGGGCCCCCCTTTCAATTAAGTTTGGCCGGGCCCCCTACAGTAGTACCCCTAATACCCCCCTGATGGCGGCCCTGGATGTCAGTATCGTACAATGACATGAAGGGAATCTGTCACCAGATTTATGCTGTCCTATCTGAGGGCAGCATAACGTAGTCACAGAAACCCTGATTTCAGCACTGGTTTACTAACTACAATATTCAGTAGTTTTCAGAAAATCACAGTTTATCTATTGCAGCGTCAGCCGAGCGCTGTGTGACTTGTATACAGAATCTGTGTCTCCCCCCCACCCGCCTGCCGCGGTTTGACAGCTTTTTCTCCATACTGTATATAGGGGGAAAGCTGGAGGTTACGGTTAGCACACTTAACTGGCTCTATTTTTATAGTCTATAGATCACGTAGAAGCAGTTTTAACAAATGCCCTTTAAATAATAGACACTACTTAAAAATACACATATCGGAAACATTCCATCAAACTGCTGTGTGAAGGTCAAATGAAACCAGTGAAACAGGCATTGTTTTTGACCTCGAGCTAAAATAATGTATTTTTGTGCAGAAAATTATAATCACCTGTTTTTCCGAGAAGCATAAATGTCCCAAAACTATATTAGATATACTGCCCAAAAACATAATTGTAATTTATTTCTTTGCAAATTACAAATTATCATTGTTATGCATTGTGAGCAAATATTTGAGGTCTACAGTAAATATAAAATGTTTTCAATGAATTACTAAGAATGACACTAGTAGTAACTATGACACCAGTTCACCGTCTAAAAATAAAATGGTTGCTTTTCTTTCTTTTTTTTCTGCTGCATCTCATGAACACCAATTTATTAATTCTCCTTTCCTTTCCTATTCCATGCTGCCATTCACCCAACCATGATAAAATTAAATTATAAAATACTGGATACCTACAGTAACCACTAGGGGGAGATTATTGAAGTTTTATACATCTGCCATGAAACTCTATAATAATTCCACTTTAGTCATTTCTAGAGATGAGCGAATCGATGAAAATTTTCTTTACAAATGTTTTTTCAATGTGAAAATGTCTTATTATGGAGGCGTGTATGCCACATTAAACATAATAGTGACAGAAATGGTCAAACATGGGTTATAAGTGGCAAATACAGCTCTGTTACATTGCACATCTTCCAAACACTATTAAAGGGAATATGTCGTGAATTAATTTTTTTTTTACAGTAAGTTACCTATTTTTATGATATTTTTAAAGTTTTTTTGCTGCATTCTTTTTTCTTCCACATGGTGGGTGTAACGGCTGCCGCAGCATTCCCCGCTGCTTCCACAGCTTCCTCTCTGGTTCCTGTACCCTCCATTCCCTCATGCTCGTCCCTAGCTCCACTCACCCGATCCGGACGCTCTGCAGGCTCTGGGCGTTGTCAGGTAACTGCATCTCTCACCTCCCTCCACAGCCATCATCCAGGATCTGCAGCTGCAGCCACAAGAGGGCGCACACGCTGACTCTTCCCTTCTTAAAGGGCCGGCATGTGCCAAAATCCTAAGACTTCCTATTTAAGGATCCTCCTCCCTCAGATCCTTGCTTGTTCAACCAAGTTATCCCTGTGAGCTTCCCTGTACCCAGTTTTCCCTGTTACCTTGCCTTCTGCCTTTGTCTGGATTTTCCATTGTGACCTCTGCATGAACTTGTACTATATTTGCCTGCTGCCTGCCCTGACCTATTGCTATCCATACTCGTAATGACATCTGCTGCCTGTCCTGACTTCAGGCCTATTCATCTATCTGCCTCTAAACCTGCTGTGCCAAGCATTGCCCTGGGTTACAAGCACCATCTCCCAGACAACACAGAGGATCCACAAACAAACCAGTGAGAACCGTTATATTGGGAAGTATTAAAAATGAAATAATAATTTGACATGTTTTTCTATGTTGGCCACCAGAGGGAGCACTTCCCAGAATTACAGCAAGGTGAATAAGGGAAAGCATCTCACCCCCTCCCTATTTTTGGCTACAAGCCAGGAAAAGGTGTCTTCAAATTGCTAAGCAGTGTCCGGCTCCCATTTTGGGAGAGCTTTTACAATGTAGGTAGTAGAAGCTATAGGACACACCAAAAGGCTAAGGCCTCATGCACACGACCGTGTTCGGTCCGTGATATACGGTCCGCATGTCGGCCGCTTGTCCCGGACCGTACAAAGTACAGGGAGCCGGGCTCCTAGCATCATACTTATCTATGACGCTAGGTGTCACTGCCTATCCACGTAACTACTGTCACACACTAAAACATGATTACAGTACGGGACAGTAGTTCCGCGGACAGGCAGTGACCCCTATCGTCATAGATAAGTGTGATGCTAGGAGCCCGACTCCCTGCACTGTGTTCGGTCCGGGACATGCAGCCGACATGCGGACCGTATATCACGGACCGAACACGGTCGTGTGCATGGGGCCTAAGAATGATGAAGTCAGGAGGGAAGCCCCTGTGGTGAATGTCATTTCAATTGACAGGTTCACACGGCGTGTATTTGACGCATTTTTTTGCACATTTTATGTGCCAAGGAGCGGATCAAAAAACTCTTGATTACGCTTTTCATTTACATAATTGGTAAAGCGCACTGTTAGTACATACAACTCACTTTTTTACACAATCTTTTAAAAAACGCGTCGTGTAAATAAAGAAGTGCCGAGTCGATTCCTTTGCACATAAAACGTGCCAAATGTTCCCATAGTCAATGGGATTCCTAATTATACGCCAAAAGCGCACACAAAATGCATTAGAAAACACGCAAAAAAACAGTCAAATGCTTGATTGAGCTTCTATTTACATCAATGGGAAAGCAAGCGTTTTTAAAAAAATGTGTAGCATGAAAAAGAAGCGTTAGATCAATTCTTTGGTGCATAAAATGCGCCAAATGTTCCAATATCAGAGTCAGTGGGAGTCCTAACTACGCGCTCAAAATTTTGCAAAAAGCGCACACAAAAACGGCAAAAAAAAAAAAACGCAAATGAAAAGGAAGTGTGCATGGCCCCATGAAAATGAATGGGTCAGTCCGCTATCTGTTAAAAAAAAACGGATAGAACACTGAAGCATTTCACTGGAGTGGGCTTGAGGCCTTTATTTTTTTCGTAGGTTCCGCTGGACCTATTGGACTACGTTGTAGATTTGGTGGACTACTGCGATGAGCTACGGTTTTTGTTTAAATAAAATGGTTAGTGAGGATTGTGTGGGGGAGTTTTTATTTCAATAAAATTATTTTCTTATGTCTCTGTTTTTTTAATACTTTATTACCACCTTAGTAATGCCAGTTGTCTATCTGACGACATCCATTACTAAGGCGGGGCTTAATATTAGCCAGTAAAAAGGCTAATATTAACCCACATTATTACCCCGGTACCCCCTGCCACCAGGGGTATCGAGAGGAGCCGGGTACGATACAGTACACAACCATCTGTAGTGATGGTCGGGCATTGGGGCGCACGCAGGCTGGTATTATGAGGCTGGAAAGCGCACACACACAGCTCTGCTACATGCGCACACACAGTTTTGCTATGCAGGCGCACACGCAGCCCTGCCACATGTGCGTGCACACACAGTTCTGCCACGCGCACGCAACCAAAGCTCTGCCACACACAGCTCTGCCACACAAACAGCTCTGCTACACACACACAGCTCTGCTACACACACACACACACACTTACAGCAGGTGGGGGGGTTGCAAGGGGGGGTCGCTAAGGGGGGATCACGAGAGGGGGGGGGCTACGTGAGGGGGCCATGAGAGAGAGACAGACATGCACACACACACCTTACCTGCAGTGCGGTCGGTCTCAAAATGGTGCCGGCTTTCCCCCTACAAACCAGCTTCTATACTGGGTCGCTCCGAACTGTGCTTGCGCAGTGCAGAGTGTGACAGTAGAAGCGGAGGACGCAATGAACGGGAGCCGTTCATTATATCCTATGCACTGTAGCTGCCGTATTCCCTCTGTGTATGTGTCGTTAAGAGACACATACACAGATTAAATAAAACATGGCAGTCCCCAGTAAAGTAAGAAAGTGTCAATAAAAAAATATTGCGTGTGAAAAAATAAATAAAGTCAATATAATATTTTATTAAATAAAAACACATAAATGTATTAAGAAAAATAATTCATGCAACCTTTCCTTTAAATGTTTGTTTGTTTTTTATCTCTGATAAGTTCCTAAGTTCCCCTTGTAGCCACTACAGGCACATAGATTTTTTTCATTGAAGTCTATGGCTGTCAGGGGAACAACTAGCAGAGGTTGCAGTTGCACCTGGGCCATAGTAAGGGTATGTGCACACACACTAATTACGTCAGTAATTGACGGACGTATTTCGGCCGCAAGTACCGGACCGAACACACTGCAGGGAGCCGGGCTCCTAGCATCATACTTATGTACGATGCTAGGAGTCCCTGCCTCGCTGCAGGACAACTGTCACGTACTGTAATCATGTTTTCAGTACGGGACAGTTGTCCTGCAGCGAGGCAGGGACTCCTAGCATCGTACATAAGTATGATGCTAGGA
This sequence comes from Rhinoderma darwinii, assembly GCF_050947455.1. Classification (NCBI taxonomy): domain Eukaryota; kingdom Metazoa; phylum Chordata; class Amphibia; order Anura; family Rhinodermatidae; genus Rhinoderma; species Rhinoderma darwinii. The sequence goes on from NC_134688.1 coordinate 138,794,033, forward strand.
GCCCGGCTCCCTGCACTGTGTTCGGTCCGGTACTTGCGGCCGAAATACGTCCGTGAATTACGGACGTAATTGGTGTGTGTGCACATACCCTAACTCTGAGGGCCCGACAGCTCCTCTGCCACAACAGAGAATACCAGGGTTTATTCTGTGATGTGATATCTGTGTAATTTTCCCTAAACTGTTACAATATTGTGTTCATTACCCTTGGTCTGTGACACCACTGTATGCATTATCCTTGTTTACATTGACATGTCTGTAAATATTACATGTGATAATGTACATCCTACTGTAAATTGAAAGAATATTAGGTCATTAACTGTTTCAGGACCAAGCTAATTTTGGCCTTCAGGACCAGCCCCATTTTTTCAAATCTGACATGTGTAATTTTATGTGGTAATAACTCTGGAATACTTTTACCTATCCAAGCGATTCTGAGATTGTTTTCTCATGACATATTGTTCTTTATGTTAGTGGAAAAATGTGGTCAATAAATGTATTACTTATTTGTGAAAAACACCAAAATTTAAAGAAAATTTGCAAAAATTATGATTTTTCTCATTTTTAATGTATCTGCTTGTAATAGCACACAAAATAGTTACTATTTCACATATTCCATATGTCTACGTTATGTTTGCATAATTTTTTAAACATTCATTTGTTTTTCTAGAACGTCACAAGGCTTAGAACTTTAGCAGCAATTTCTCACATTTTCAATAAAATATTTAAAACAAAAATTCAGGGACCAGTTCAGATCTCAAGTGGCTTTGAGGGACTTATATACTAGATATATCCATTTTAAAAACTGCACACCTCAAAGTATTCAAAACAGCATTCAGAAAGTTTCTAAACCCTTTGGGCGTTTCACAGGAATTAAAGCAAAAAAGAGGTGAAATGTACAAATTATTTTTATTTGCCGAAATTCATTTTTAATCCATTTTTTTCTGTAACACAGAAAGTTTTACCAGAAAAACGCAAATTAATATTTATTACTCAGATTCTGCAGTTTTTAGAAATATCTGACGTGGCCCTAGTGAGCTATTGGACTGATTTTTGGGCCTCCGTTTTTTTGGAATATATTTTAGGCACCATGTCAGGTTTGAAGAGGTCTTGCGGGGCCAAAACAGTGGAAAGTCCCCAAAAGTGACACTGTTTTGGAAAATACACACCTGAAGGAATTTATCTAGGGATATAGTTAGCATCTTGACCCCACAGGTCCTATGCTATATTTATTGGAGTTAGGCTGGGTGTTTCGCGCAGCCGCCATCATTATGACACTCCGTTTGGATGTTTGTAAACAGAAAAGCACGTGGTGCTTTTCTGTTTACCTTCATAGTTTGACAGCTCCGTGTGGCATGCGTGATTTTCACGCACCCATTGACTTCAATGGGTACGTGATGCGTGAACAACGCACAGATATAAGACATGTCGAGAGTTTTACGCAACGGACTCACGTTGCGCAAAAATCACGGACTGTCTGCACTGCCCCATAGACTAACATAGGTCTGTACGACGCGCGGGAAAATCACGCGCGTTGCACGGACGTATTACACGTTCGTCTAAACAAGCCCTTAGTTTGTGAAAATGAAAATCTACTTTTTTTCTGAAAAAACATTTTAAATTTTTACAAGGAATAATCAAAAAAAAGCTCCATAAAACTTGTAAAGCAATTTCTCCCGATTACAACAATACCCCATATGTGGTAATGAACTGCTGTTTGGATCCACCGCAGGGCTCAAAATGGAAGGCGTGCCATTTGGATTTTGGAGCGCAGATTTTGCTGGATTGGTTTTCAGTGCCATGTCGCATTTGCAAATCCCCTGAGGTAACAAAACAGTGGAAACACCCCCAAAAGTGATCCCATTTTGGAAACTACACCCCTCAAAGGATTTTTTTCTAGGGGTATAGTTAGCATTTTGAGCCCACAGGTTTTTTGCTGATTATAGTAGAATTAGACCATAAAAATTAAAATCTACTTTTTTCTGAAAAAAAAATGTTTAATTTTTACAATGAATAAAGGAGAAAAAGAACCCCAAAATTTGTAAAGCAATTTCTCCTGATTACGACAATATGCCATATGTGGTAATAAACTGCTGTTTGGACCCATATCGGGGCTTAGAAGGTAAGGAGCGCCATTTGGCTTTTGGAGCTCAAATTTAGTGGAAATGGTTTTTGGGTGCCATGTCGCATTTACAAAGCCCCTGAGGTGCCAAAACACTGGAAACACCCCAAAACACACCATTTGGGAAACTACACCCCTTAAGGAATATTTCTAGGTGTATAGTGAGCATTTAGACCCCACAGGTCTTTTGCAGAATTTATTAGAATTAGGCCGTGAAAATGAATTTTTTCCACTAAAATGTTGAATTTTTTCATTTTCACAAAGGATAAAGAAGAAAACATTTGTAAAGCAATTTCTACGAAGTACGGCAATACCCCACATGTGGTCATAAATGGGTTTTCATTAGAAATTAAGTAACCCTTTCAGGACTGATCCATTTTTTGCTTTTTGATTTTAGTTTTTCCCTTCCCGCGCTCTAAAACCGATAAAGTTTTTTCTTTTTCCGTCAATAGAGTGGTGTGAGGGCTTATTTTTTGCGGGAGGAGTTGTAGTTTCTAGTGACACTGAAAATAAAATTCTTTGCAGGCTGAAATTGGAAAAAGCTGCGATTCCATTGTTTTTTGTGTTTAGCTTTTACGGCTTTCACCGTGCGGTAAAGTAGACAGATTACATTTTTTCTAAGACTTAATACGATTAAGGTGATACTACTTTCACAGAGTAAAAACTATTTGTTAAAAAAAACAATGTTTTGGTTCACCACATTCCGAGAGCCATAACTTTTTTTATTTTTTGGTCGATTGTGTGCTGTGCAGGCTCATTTTTTGTGAGAAGAGCTGTAGTTTTTATTGGTACCATTTTTGGTACATACAACTTTTTGATCACTTTTCATAAAACATTTTTTAAAGCTAAGGTGACCAAAAAACAGCGACTTTGGCGTTTTAAATTCTTTCTTTTTTACTGTGTTCACCATGTGAGTTAAATAATGGTATATTGTAATAGTTTGGACTCTTACGGATGCAGCGATACCAATTTTGTTTATTTTTTTATTTTTACATTACTTTAGAAGAAAAATGGGAAAATAAGGTTTTTTGGACTTTAAATATATATCATATATTTTTTTCACTAATAATAAATGTATTTCCTTTCTTTTTTTTTACACATTTTATTAATCCCCCTAGGGCACTTGAACCAGTGATCATTAGATCGCTGGTACAATACACTGCAACACTAATGTATTGCAGTATAATGACATTTTTACAGGCTCCTGTAACAGCGCGATCGTTCTTCCTGTACGTTAGTCCCGGGTGTCAGCTGTAATATACAGCTGACACCTGCAGCATATGGAGCAGGCTCAGCTCATGAGCCCGCTCCATATATAACCCCCCGCACCACGACATGCTATTAAGTCGTGGTGCGCAAAGGGGTTAATGCACAGCGGATGGTGCAAAGTGAAAATTAAAATTTTCCACTGATATGCCAATTTAGTGCACAATATGTTGTGTCCCGTTTGTGCCACTGAAGACAAATACCTCATACAATGTTGAGCGGTTCTCCTGGGTATAAAATGTCATATATGTGGACGTAAGCTGGTGTTTGGGAACGCTGTAGGGCTTAGAAGGGAAGGAGCGCCATTTGGCTTTCGGCATGCAGATTTTGCTTTTTAGTAGTTTTGTTTGGGGTTTTACTGGTATTTCGGTTTATATTGTGGGGGCATATGTAATCTGTGTGGAGTACATCAGGGCATAATAAGACGGTATAATAATGGGGTAAATAAAAAATAGTTCATAGATATTCAATCTTATTCGCTTTTGGAAGGCTCTGCACAATTTCTGTCGCTATATTCTGAGAGCCAGAACTTTTTTTATTTTTTCACCACCGGAGCTGTGTGAGGGCTTATTTGCTGTGGGACAATCTTTAGTTTTCATTAGTACCATTTTGGGGTACATGCAATTTTTTTCATGACTTTTTATTCCATTTTTTGGCAAGCAAGGTGACAAAAAGACATAAATTCTGACAGTGTCTTTTGTCCTCTTATTTTTTTACAGTGTTCACCGTACGCTATATATGACACTATGCTTTATTCTGCGGGTCGGTATGATTATGGCTAGAGATGAGCGAACTTATGAAAAGTTTGGTTCGGCTAGTTCGCCGAATTTCAGGAAAAAGTTCGATTCGGACCGAACTAGTTCTGACCGAACCTGTAATTTCCGTGCGCCGAGCATGGTACTGTCCAGGGTGCTGAAAGAGTTAATGGGCTGCACTAACTCTTTCAGCAACCTTGACAGTACCATGCTCGGCGCACGGAAAATAGAATTTGAATGTAATAAAAAAAAATAAAAAATACGTTCATACTTACATTCCTCCTGTCTGGCCTCCAGCGATGACGTTTCATCCATGTTGTCGCTGCAGCCAATCACAGGCTGTAGTGGTGGTCACGCACGTCAGGATGACGTCAGAAGGCCGGCCTCCAGGGATGACGCTTCATCCCACGTGACCGCCTCTGCAGCCAATTACAGGCTGCAGCGGCCTCTGCAGCCAATCACACGCTCCTCTCCTGAAATACTCTGTGCTGCCTTAAACTCTGTAGACAGGTCAGGATCCTATTTCTTTTAAATGCTGCTGGGGAACCCGCTCGATACACCATATAAGGCTGCGCTACAGTGCAGCATTTAAAAGAAACAGGATCCTGACCTGTCCACAGAGTTTAAGGCAGCACAGAGTATTTCAGGAGATGAGCGTGCAGATTCAGTGCTGCTGTGAACTCTGCTCTTACCATTACGTAGCTCTCAGTCTGTTACCTCTCCTCCACTCCTGTCCTCAATAACACCTTCACATGATTGACAAGTCACCACGTAATGGTAAGAGCAGAGTTCACAGCAGCACAGAGTATTTCACAAGATGAGCGTGCAGATCTTGTGCGGTTTCCGTAATCGGCTTCCGTAATGGCAGAGCAGTAGACCATTGTGTCTCCTGTTGCCATAGCAGCAGTCGCCAGTCCTGATTGCCTGTCAGGGCTGGCGATCTGCTAGAAACCGCTACGATGCAGCAATCGCTTTCGATTGCTGCATCGAAGGGGTGAATGGCAGGGATCAGAGCTAGCTCCGGTTCCTGCCGTTACTGGTGGATGTCAGCTGTAACATACAGCTGACTTCCACCGCTGATGATGCCGGATCAGCTCCTGAGGCGACGCCATCTTGCCGGTGGCTACGGAATTAGATCAGGCTCCGCTGCCGGGCGGATCTTGACCGGCTTCCATGCTAGGCAGATCGGGAGGCCAGTATTAGGCCTCCGTTTGCCATTGCAGCCACCGGAACCCCGGCAATTTTATTGCTGGGGCTCAGATTAGCTGCAAACACCAATAAATGTAGCGATCACGTTTGAACGCTGCATTGAAGGGGTTAATGGCGGGGATGGAAGCTAATTTCGGTCCTCGCCATTACAGCCAGATGTCAGCTGTAAGAGACAGCTGAGATCCGGCGATGATAGCACCGGCTCAGCTTCTGAGCCGGTGCCAAACATTTGTCGTAAGTATACGACATTTTGCGGGAAGCACTGGCTTTCCATGACGTATGCTTACGACAAATGTCGGGAAGGGGTTAATCCTTTTCACAGATTAGTTTTTTGATTATTGTTAATTTGCTTCCTAAATACAAAATCAAGCAATTTTCTAAACTGTCTTCATTAAAAATATCCTAGCATTTTGTGATGTAGAGTCTATCCAATCCCGCCGAGAATCGTACCGATAAACGCATGTGGTTTTTGATGCAAGAAACACAGCAAAACCGCAGGGTGTAAATACACTCTACGGGTAGGAACACACACAACATATCCAGTGCTGATACACTGCGTGCATGCACACTTCCATCACCATTTTCACGGCCGTTTCTCATGGATCCGTGTGTCCGTTATGGTATCCGTCTGGTTTCTGTGTATACTCCGTGTTCGTTCTGTGTTTCTATTTCAAACGGATGTTGTGCTTCCGTTTGGCTTCCGTGTTTACGTAAAAAAAAACGGAAGGTATTGAACTTTATTTGAACTTGTCACATGTCCCAGTCTGTGAAGCAATTGACTTCTATGGGCCCCACAGTCACGGAATCACTGACCAAAGTAGGACATGTTCTACTTTTGACGGAATGGAACAACGGATCCATCAAAATAAAGTAAGTGTGTATGGGCCCATTGAAATGAATGGGTTCAGGGTTATCAGTGACAAAAACGAGAGAGAGAGAGAGAGACTGCACCCTGTGAGGAAGAGTTAGGGCTTTCCTCAGCCTGAAGCAGTGAATGGAGGCTGAATTACATCCAGGAACAGCGGTAGAGAGTCCAGTGTGTTACCAATTCTCTGAATGGAGCAGCTCTGATATGGTAAAGAAGTCTGCTGAAAGCTGCAGGACACTCAGACTCTCCTATTGGCACCCAGCAGACCCTGCAAGATAAGTTAAGTGTTACATTCTAGAATTCTGGTGAAGCAGAGTGTGTTGTTATCTGCAGAGCTGCTGTTTAATGGCGAGTTGGTCTTAAAGGGACGGTAGCCCACAAACGGAATTATGGACTACGAACTAATGCTATGGCGCGATTTCCCTGTCGGCAGAGTAAATTGGGTTGCTTGTGATGTTTGCAAGCAACCGCTCGAGTGTGTTACCGGTGATACTGTGAAAGGTAGTGGTTAACCACCACTAGGACCCGCAGTGGTGTAGCAGTGACGTTCACTAAGTTTGTGGCGCAACCAAGAGCAGAGTGCTCCTCCCTTACTCTTGGAGTAGGCCGTGAGGTAGTGGGGTGGTTCCCACGGAGGCGCAGTAGGAACAACGACCGAATATTAGACGCAACCGGTAAAGGGTGGAACTCCTGCGTTCGGTTGAGGTCCCCAGCCTCGAGTTGACCACTCAGCGTATTACTACTGTAATTCACATTAATAAAGTACGAATGAAACCAATTGTCTCCTTATTGCCGCTCTACATAATCAGCGTATCAGCCCTGAAAACTGCTGGGAATGGCGTCTGGAAAATGGCAACACATTGTAAAGCGGGGCCGGAAAAAAAAAATGTTCATACTAACCCCCTCCCTCTTCTTGGCGTGTAGTCCGGCATCCATACGCCAAAGTCGGGTAGGGGTAGGGGAAGTATGGAACGGGCTCACGGAGTGAACCCGCTCTATATGATGCCGGTGTCGGCTGTATGTTACAGCCGACACTTCAGAGTAATCCCGCTCATTTAACTCGTTAAATGTCGTGGTCAATAGCGACCGCAGCATTTAAATTGTTAGAAAAAGGGCGGCGACCCCCTCTAACAGCTTATCGCGCCCCCCGCAACGCAATCGTGGGAGGGGGGGGGGTGACGGTTGCTATGGCTGCCTGGGGGCTTAATGAAGGCCCCCAGGTCCGCCATCATTGTGTTCCTATTAAGGGCTTAATAGAAGCCTGTCCGAATCACGATATACTGCAATACATTAGTATTTCAGTATATTGTGCAAGTGATCTAACGATCGCTGGTTGAAGTCCCCTAGGGGGACTAATAAAAAAAGTAAAAATGAGTAAAATAAAGTTTTTTTTATTTATGTAAAATAAAACAAAAAAAACGTAAAAGTTCAAAAAAATAAAGTTTTCCATTTCCCCTATAGAGCATAGTAAATAAATAAACATAATTGGAATCACCGCGTCCGTAAAAGTCTGAACTATTACAATATATCATTATTTAACTCACACGGTGAACACCGTAAAAGAAATAAATAAATTGTAAACGCCAGAATCTCTATTTTTTGGTCACCTAATCTCCCACAAAAATTGAAATAAAAAGTGATCAAACCATCGCATGTACCCCAAAATTGTATCATTAAAAACTACAGCTTATCCTGCAAAAAATAAGCTCTCATACCACTTAATCGGCAAAACGATAGAAAAGTTATGGATCTCTGAATTTGGCGACACAAAATAAATGTTATTTTTTACACTTAGGTTTTTACTTGTAAAAGTAGTAAAAAATAAAAAAATATATATATATTTGGTTTCACTGTAATCGTATTGACCCACAGAATAAAGTTAACATGTTGTTTTAATTGCACAGTGAATTCCGTAAAAACGAAGCGCAAAAAACAATGGAGGAATCGCTGTTTTTTTCATTTTCTACCCCACAATTATTTTTTTCCCATTTCCTAGTACATTGTATCGCACAATAAATGGTGTTACGAAAAACTACAACCCGCAAAAATCAAGCCCTAATAGTACTATATCGACTGAAAAATTAAAAAGTTATGGCTTTTGGAAGGTGGGGAGGAAAAAACGAAAATGAAAATCTGAAAAAGGGCAGCGGCGGGAAGGGGTTAAGCACCCCATTTAATTCAATGGGTAAATCCGCAACAGAAGAGTTGCGTATACGCAGAATTAATTGACATGCTGCGGTTGAAATAACCCCAGGTCAATTTATCTGCGGACATTTCGGCGGATATTTAGTATAGTGTGACCCACACGGCTGCTACTGCTATACGCTGCAGATTTTCCGCAATTTATCTGTTGCGGAAAATACGCTGTTTGTGTTCCTACCCTAAATGTATTGGCTCTGCTCTACCCCTCCCTTTTAGGCCTGTTTCACACGAGCATATTTGTAAACGTGTGCAATACGAATCCAGAATCCAGACACCTATTCCGGATGATATTGTATCAGTATGTCTTCAGTATTTCATTAGTATTGTATAATTATTACAGATTTGGGTTGTCTTCTAGGAAGATAATTTAATTACATAAAACCTTTTAAAAATGGATGTAACACTGATGAAATTCTGATGTGAGGTGGGTTCCCATAGGATGGATACGCTGCTTAAAAACCACGCGCTTATCCGACCTGGAACCCACAGTACATTCTGTCTGAAAACCGCACCACAAAGTTTTTTCGGACTGAATTTTCTCTGCAGAAAGAAGCAGTATAAACTTCTTATGCTTACATAGCTCGTTTGTATGGCGTTGCATCCCTGCATCGCAGTCCGGTCCGGCCTCCCTGGATGACGCTGCAGCCCATGTGACCGCTGCAGCCTGTGATTGGCTGCAGCAGCGGTCACATTGGATGTAACGTCACCCCAGGAGGCTGGCCTCTAACATGATCCAGACCGGTACCTGGGATGACGTTTCATCCCATGTGATCACCGCTGCAGCCTCTGATTGGCTGCAGCTGTCACATGGGATGCAACGGCATCCCAGGAGGCCGGACTGAAGGAAGGAGGAGGGGCGTTCTGGGTAAGTATGATTTTTTTATTTTCCGTAGTTGCGATTTTTGCAGCGTAATCGCTGCGAATATGCCGCAAAAATCGCAACACAGCTTTCTGTTGCGGGTTTTGCATCCCCATTGAATTCAATGGATTCAATGTAATACCTGCAAATGAAAACCAACAAAAATGCAGCATAAATTGACATGCTGCGGAATTAAGTTTACGCTGCGTTTTTTTTCCACAGCGTTGGCATGATATTTTCTGAATCTCATACACTTTGCTGCTACTGTAAATGCTGGGGAATTTCCGCACAGAATTCCGTTGCGGAAATTTCGCAGTGTTTACGCTACAGGGGAACCCGGCCTAATATGAATCAAATATGAATCACATACGGATGCATCCTTTTTTTAATCACTCTCTATAGATCTGAATTGGCATTTTCCATCGGCAAAACAGATGAAGTTAGTGTATGCTGCGTTTTTAAAATAGACGCATATTTTATATGCCCATGTGAATAGACTCATGGATTAACATTAGCTCCATATTATAGACAAATAAAAAATTAAATACAAATGCAGAATACACTAATTTGAAAGAGCCCTTAGATATAACAGTGAGGAGGAGGACAATGTATATAGCAGATCAGAGTTTGCAGAGGGGAGAAAGCATTCAAGTGTTCAGGGCGCAAATATCTGACTAGCTGTACTGAATCAGTGTAGAGTGCACAGGGCCAGGGGGAATCACACAGACTCTGTGTCTGTGCAAGGAGAGAGAGAGAGGATTGACGATGGGTTTCCATGGCAGCCGGTGGGCTAAAAGAGGCCACAGATCTGCCATCTGTATATGACTTAAAGCGAACCTTTCACCTCCCCATACATGTGCAGCACTGGGGCACTTTACATTTTTTTCTACCTCCCTCCATTATTTAGATATCAGTGCCGTTATATTTTAATAACCCCTGAATAGTCAACGGGGCGTGTACTGGCAAGGGGGCGTGTTACTATGGCTGTGACACTGTCCAATCAGATATGGACAGTGTTACAGCAAGAGCGAGGAGAGAGAGTGTGTTCGCGCGCACACGCTCTCAGGCCTCATTTACACGAGCGTAATATACGCGCATGCGACACGCGTGCATTTCACGCGTGTCGTACGCACCTATATTAGTCTATGGGGCAGTGCAGACGATGCGTGAATTTTGCGCTGCGCGAGTGCGTTGCGTAAAACTCACGACATGTTTTATAATCGTGCGTTTTTCGCGAATCACGCACCCATTGAAGTCAATGGGTGCGTGAAAAACACGCATGACACACGGACGCTCCTGCGTTGCATGCGCGAAAATCACGCATCACTTGTTATGTCCATGAAAAAGTGTCTATAAACCTGGACAAAGCAAACAAAAACCAGGAAGTGCTTGCGTTTTGACTGCGAGTGGGCAAGGCTATTGACTGGAGACAGAAGTTAGCTTCCACTGACATCTGCTGCCATGCCGCATGGGATGGATGTGGAGCGCCTCATCGCCCTGGTCCAGGGCCATCATGCAATTTGGGACACTCTTTTAGGCGTACCACGACCACACGGTCAAGGAGGACGCCTGGGAGGAGGTCGCGAGGGAGCTTTTTGGCCAGGAGTGGGAGAGTGGCCGAACCCGGGACCGCAGTCGGTTGGGTGAGTACAAGGCTTTTTCTGTCAATGCAATGTCATCCCTATTGAAGAACTGGGGCCCTGTATGTGTCTTCCGCGCATTTGCCCGATGACCTTTTGTGGAGCAGGCGCATCACCGTGTACCACGTAATTGGCAGTGCAGGGCCCCTCATTTAAGTGAGAGGGCATAGTTCTTAATGGCGTGATATTTGTTTTTACTCCAACAGTCAAAGACATCAAAACACGGTGGCGGAGCTGCCGTGACCAATTCCGCCGTGAAATGGGGGAAAAGGGACGCAGCGGAGATGGCGGATCGCGTAAGCGCCCTTATATGTACACGAAACAGCTGATGTTCCTGAAGGACATAATGGAGATGCGCACGTAAGAGATTCTGCTTTTGCATGTGTCTAATGTGTGTTCGCCCATGTCCTGTTTGCCATCGTGTTGTTGTGGGCATTGTTCTATATTCTGTTCTAACGTCATTTTCTCATTATAGAACCACCGACAATTTGGAGGATACGACAGAGGAGACGGACGTTGGAGAGTCTCTGCCGGAACCTCCTGCTGCCCATGTCCTGCCCCCTAGCCCCGAGCTGACACCCCTGGACCCCGCCCCTGGCCAGTCTGCACGGGCCGTCGCCTCTCCGGCTGAGGATCTCCCCGTGCGTGTCCGCACTCGCCGGCGCCGTGCTCAACAGGCCTCCACAGCTGGGCAAGTCGTTACGCGGGTCCTGGAATATCTGAGGCAAGCCGCAGATGAGGACGGGAACGACGCCTTTGGGCGCAGCATCGTTCCCCTACTCTGGCTGGTCCCCATGGACCGTATGGGTCGTCTGCAAGCGTCGATCGTAACGTTGATCGACGCCTCCAGACCGCCCCACAATCCCAACCAGTTCTTCACGGCCATTGAGCAGTGGCGCAGTTTAGCCATGCCGGCCACCACGTCCCAGATGCCGGGCCCATTCCATCCAGGCCCCCAGATGCCACGTCCGCATCCCTATATGCGCCCTATGGCTCCCCACTTCCCTGCCCCAACATACCACGGGCAACATCAGCACCACTATGCTGGCGAGGAACAACCTCCACAGCTCCAGGTCCAGCATAGTGGTGCTGAAATGCCGGCGTATTCGTCCCCGGGCCACCAGTACCAACACCTTTGAGTGTGTTGGAGGACTGATATTTTGATGCCATAGTTGATTTTGATGCAGGGATGGCAACTCGCCGTCTTATGTATTTTTGATGTATATTATACACCATGTTGGTGTTTATGTTGGTTATTCCATATGTTTGTGTGTTTTCCAAACACATTATTAAAAAAATGGATGTTGATTGGTTAGATTTTATGTTGTTTTTCATTGATACCCCTCAACACAATGTTTGAGCCACATTTCCTTTGGCTATACCCTCTCACACTTCTGGCCTTTGGGCCCAATGCATACACATGTGATATGAGGTTTTAGTTAATCTCTCGGGGTTTGACATGGTTTCCAAGAGGTGCAAACGTTTAGGCGCTGTCATGGGCTCCGAAGCAAACTAAGTACACTTGCAATTGGACTTTTCTAACTTTAGGCCGCACATCATTCTATCTACAGAAAGAAGGTTGCCAACTTTCAAAAGTCCTGCTCAAACCCCGACAGATGTAAGCTCGCAACCCGCGTCAAGGGTCCTCTTGTTTTGCAAGTCCCTAACCCAACACAAACCCCCAAAAAAACAAAAAACCCTGGCCACATGTGACGTGTATAGTGAAGCCGCCAAACAACAGAGAACCCTTCAAAGGTCATCACGCACCCACGGGGCGGCTCCTGATCAACATTCAAAATATGCCGGCAAAGTATCCCTCACGCGAAGGCCGGATGAGAGAGATCGGCCGAGAGGAATAACCGGGACAGTGTGGCTGCTGCCTGCATGTGTTATGATATATTCAGCATCAAAGGTAGCATCATTAATGCGGCAGAAGTTATGCAGCCCGACACACGCTTCTATAACACGTGTCACATTCTGCATGGACAATTGCATTGTCGTCAAATACACGCCACCAGTTCGACATAATGCCAAAGGCACATTCCACACTTCGACGAGCTCGGCAGAGGCGGAGATTAAGGTGCTAAACCTGCTTCTCCCAGCAAGCAGGGGTTTGGCCAGCTGGCCTATTTGTAGGCTGGCTTGCCATTAATCCCCTCTGCGTTTTTGACGCGCATTGCAAACGCTAGTCGTGCGCGCGTTTAAAACGCAACAACGCTGCGTATACGCAGTCAAAATGCAATGCCAACGCGCGCAATACGCTGTGTTTTATGCGCGCGCAAAACTCACACGCTCGGGTAAATGAGGCCTTACTCTCACTCTTCAGCTTTCAAGATTAGTCTTCAGCTGAACTGGCAAGGGGGTGTGTCACTGCTACGGACAGTGTAAGAGCTGTGGAGAAGAGAATGCGCACTCATCTCTTCAGCTCTTGCGAGAGATCAGTCTTGTATTGTCTGCCGAACTGGCAAGAGGGTATGTCTGTGCTACGGACAGTGTGGGTATGTTCACACGGCCTATTTACGGACGTAATTCGGGCGTTTTTGCCCCAAATTACGTCCGAAAATAGCGCCTCAATAGCGCTGACAAACATCTGCCCATTGAAAGCAATGGACAGACGTTTGTCTGTTCACACGAGGCGTAATTTATGTGCCGCTGTCAAAAGACGACGCGTAAATAGACGCCCGCGTCAAAGAAGTGACCTGTTACTTCTTTGGCCGTAATTAGAGCCGTTATTCATTGACTCCAATGAATAGCAGCGCTAATTACGCCCGTAATTGACGCGGCGTTCAAGCGCCTGCACATGCCGTTACGGCTGAAATTACGGGGATGTTTTCAGGCTCAAACATCCCCGTAATTTCAGCCGTTACGGACGCCCTCGTGTGCACATACCCTGTAAGTTCTCCCCAGCTCTTACACTGTCCGTAGCAGTGACACGCCCCTTGCTAGTTCGGCAGACAAAGTACAAGACTGATCTCCCACAAGAGCTGACAGCGCGCTCTCCTCTCCACAGCTCTTACACTGTCCGTAGCAGTGACACGCCACCTTGCCAGTTCGGGTGAAAAGACTGCAATCGCACACTCTCTCTCCTCGCTCTTGAGATTTAACAATCTGATCCACACGATGCGTAAAAATTCTGTGCAGAAGTTGACCTGCAGTGTGTATTTTTCGTACTGCAGCATGTCAATTCCTACTGCGGTAAGTGGACTGAATTGCTGCGTTTTTCAGAGGAGGAGATGTCACCATCTCCCAACTTTGAGAAAAACCCAGCAAAATCTACACCATTTTTTAGGGATGCCTATTAGGGTATGTGCACACGACAACGCCAAATACGTCTGAAATTACGGAGCTGTTTTCAGGAGAAGACAGCTCCTGAATTTCAGACGTTTTTACAAGTGCACGCGTTTTTCGCGGCGTCTTTTACGGACGTAATTGGAGCTGGTTTTCATTGGAGTCAATGAAAAACAGCTCCAATTACGTCCCAAGAAGTGTCCTGCACTTCTTTGACGCGGGCATAATTTTATGCGCCGTCTCTTGACAGCGATGCGTAAAATGACAGCTCGTCTGCACAGAACATCGTAAGACCCATTGCAAGCAATGGGCAGATGTTTGCCGACGTATTGGAGCCGTCTTTTCAGGCGTAATTCGAGGCGTAAAACGCCTCCATAACGCCTGAAAATAGGTCGTGTGCGCATACCTTTATAATGCCTGTCAGTTTTACACTGATAGGTATAAAACACTGCCCTGCATAAGTAGTGCAGTGTATTATGTAAGTGATCAAGCGATTACATGGTCAAGTCCCCTAGTAAGACTAAAAACAAATGTAAAAAAAGGTAAATAAAATGTTCAGGAAAAAAATAACAAATACCCTTTTCCCTCCTTAGAAAAAGTTTTTTTATGGAAAAATTTAAATATAAAAAAAATACACATAATTGGTATTGCCGCAATCATAACCGCCCGTATTATAAAACTAACTTATTTATCCTGCATTAAACGTTAAAAGAACTACAGCAGAGTAGCGTTATTTTGATCATTCAACCTGCCAAAAAAAAAAAAAAGTTAATCAATATTTCCTATGTACCCCAAAATGGTACCAGTAAATACTACATTGTGTCCCGCAAAAAAATAAGCTCTCATGAAGCTCCTGCTATGGAAAAATAAAAAAGTTACGGCTCTCAGAATGCAGCGATAAAAAAATCAAATGTTTTTTGTTTCAAAGTGTTTTTATTGCGCAAAAGTAGTAAAACATAAAAAAAAAAGCTTTGAATTTGGTATCACCCTATTTATATGGAAAAGAAAGTTAACATGTCATTTATATTGCATGGTAAAATACCTAAAAACAAAACCAGAAAAACAATGGCAAAATTCCTATTTTTTACATTATTTTCACCAAAAATGTATCACTTTTATTAATACATTATATGTACCACAGAATGTTACCATTAAGGGCTTGGCCACACACAACGGAATTGCTGCAGAAAATTTCTGCAGCAATTCTATTGAAAGTATCATCCTTTCAGTTGCGGCAAAAACGCACCATTTCCTGCATTTTTTACTGCAAAAAATGGTGCAGATTTTGCTGGGTTTTTCTCAATGTTGGGAGATGGTGACATCTCCTCTGAAAAACGCAGCAATTCAGTCCACTTTCCGCAGTAGGAATTGACATGCTGCAGTATGAAAATTACGCAACGCAGGTCAACTTCTGCACAGAATTTTTACGCATGTAGATCAGATTGTTAAATCTCACTCACATTGCTTCTACTGAAATTCTGCTGCATTTTTTCCCGTCCGCAATTCCGGACGGAAAAAGCGCAGCAGTTCCGCAGCGTGTGGACGACCCCTAAAAGGACAACTCATAAAAAACAAGCGCATGCACAGCTACGTTGACAGAAGAGTGTAAAAGTTATAGCTTTTGAATTGCAGTTATGACCACAGTGATGTCCACAAGGTCAAAAATAACTGTGTCCTTATGGGGTTAAATATTCAAGCAGAACTATTGTTGTCTTGTTTCCCAGGTAGAGAAAAAAAAAATCAAGCTTGTATTGAAGTTAGAACAAATGGTATAATAGAATATTTCCTTCATAAAATATAGTACCGGCAAGTGCTTTTATACTTGGAACACGCTGTCATTAACTTTTATCTCATTGTACAGCTCCATAGTTAAGCATCACAATGCAATGATCTCTGACAGACAGTGAGCCCTGGCAATGTCACATAGGATGATCCTTGATAGAGAAATGAAACAGCTATTGAAAGTCATACAATAAAACTTGACAATGTCATGTGTGAAGATTATTATTATTTTATAAAAGTTGAAAATTCAGCTCTGAGGGGTTATTTGTAACAATAGTTGGTGGTAGATTGTTATCTGTAATACTGGGCACAGATCGTTCTTAAGTGGTATAGAAATGCAGGTGTCCAGGTACATCGTATTTTCATAAGGCATGTCGTATTAGAAGAAAATTGTATTCTGCTTAAGGCTAAATGCATATGTTGCGGAATTTGGTGCAGAAAATCCGCAGGTATACGCAAGTAATTCCGCAGGTAGTTCTGCAGGTAAAATCTGCACCTAATTTCTTGAGATCTCATTTACTTTGTTGGTACTGTATTACGCTGCAGATTTGGCGCCTGAAAATACACGCGGCAAACCCCAAATCCTCACGTAATACGCATCGTGTGCATTTGGCCTTAATTTATTATTATCTGCTTTTCTTTTATTGACATTCTTTAGATAACCACTATCTTTTCTTATTTGAAGGGGTTGTTTCATCAAGACAAATCATTTCCATATGTCCGGATTCATCTAAATGGTTGCCAAGTAATACTACATTTGCTGATGCAGGGGAAATGTCGGGCTGGCCATGGTTTCCTTTGGCAAAATCGGCCGCGGTGGCTCCAATATAACTAGATGCCTTAATAAAGAAGAGTTAGTGGGTACACCTGCACCAACGATCCTTCATTCCAAAGACAGAAAGACTACCTATGATGTATGTAATTTGAGGAGCCTGATCATTCTCAGACAGTGAGAAGCACTGAGAGCACTGAGCAGACTCATTTAACCCCTTCCTGACCATCCCATTTAAATGAATGGGCTGCAGCGCTGGTAGTTCTTGCAGCCCTTTAATTTATGTGTTCTCCTCACCGAGCGCACAGTGATTCTCCTATGCCCGGCATCTCTCAGTACTGGCTACTAGTAGCCTTATTACTGAGGGAAGACATGGGGAACAGATCACAGCTGTGGTCCCCGCCGATTAACCCCTTAAATGCGCCAGTCAATAGCGACCAACGCATCTAAGGGGTTATAACACCATTGGCATGCCCGCGACTTGATCGCAACCAGAGGCCTAACAATGGCCTCCGGGTCTGCCATCTACGGAAGGCGATTAGACCCTGACAGAGGCACAACCTAATATGCTGCCTGTCTGTCAGTGTGAAATTGACAGGTATAATACACTGCAATACATAATTATTGCAGTGTATTTATACCAATGATCGGACAGTTGGACCTTCAATCCCTAGTGGGACTTAAAAAATGTACAAAAATAAAAAGTTTTACGTTTCACGTAAAAAATAAAAAAAAAATTGCCCTTTTTCCCTTATCAAGTTCTTTATTATATGAAAAAATGAAACAAATTAATAAACTATACATAATTGGTATTGCTGTGTCTATAACAGCGTGAACTATTAAAATATAATGTTATTGATCCCACGCGGTGAACATCGTAAAAAAAATATAAAAAACAATACCAGAATCATTATTTTTTAGTTACTTCACCTCCCAAAAAATGGACTAAAAAGTATAAATAAAAATGGAATATAAACTTGCATGTACCCCAAAATGGTACAGATAAAAACAACAGATTGTCTCGCAAAAAATAAGCCCTTATACCGCTCCATCGCAAAAAAAAGTGTTTGGGCTCTCAGAATATGTTGACACAAAATGTGCAGCGTGTGTTCCAAAAGGGGGATAAGATTGAGCACCATTTATCAGTGCGACACTGGCCACACATCTATGAATTAATATTTATTTACCCCATTATTATACCCTCTTATTATGCCCTGATGTACTCTGCACAGCTTACATACGCCCCCACATTATAAACTGAAATACCAGTAAAACCCCAAACAGACCTACTACCAAGCAAAATCCACGCTCCAAACGCCAAATGCCGCTCCCTCCCTTTCTGAGCCCTACAGCGTGCCCAAACTGCGGTTTACTTTCACATACATGGCATTCCCATACCCAGGAAAACACGCTTAAGAGTTTATGAGATATTTGTCTTCAGTGGCACAAGCTGGGCACAACATTTAGTGCACTAAAATGGCATATCAGTGGAAAATCCAATGCACATTATTTTCTAGAAAAGAGTAGTATTGGGTCAAAATACTCACTGCACCCCTTAATAAATGCATTGAGTAGTATAGTTTCTAAAATGGGGGTTACTTCTTGGGGGTTTGTTTTACTATTTGACCTCCGAGCTTTGCAATATTGGGCCAATGTTGTGGAAAATCACCAATTAGACCTCAAATGCACATGGTGCTCTTCACTTCTGAGTCCTGTCATATCTCCAGGCAAATTATAAATGGAGCCTGAAGACCAATCCAGCAAAATCTGCACTCCAAAAGCCAAATGACACTCCTTCCTTTCGAGCCCTGCCACGTGCACAAACAGTAGTTTTGGGCCACACATGGGGTATTGCCGTACTTGGAAAAATGTAACTAACAAATTATGTGGTGTTTTTTATCCTATTACTCCCTGTAAAAATGAAAAATTGGGAGATAAAAACAACATAGTTTTGTAAAAAAAAAAATTGTATTTTTATTTTCACGGCCGAATTCCAATACATTTTGCAAAAAAACCTTTGGGGTTTAAATGCTCACTGTACTCCTAGTTAGATTTCTTGAGGGGTTGTAGTTTCCCTAATGGAGTCACTTTCAGGAGGTCTCCACTGTTTTTTTCCCCCAGGCTTTGCAAATGTGACAAAGCACCCAAAAACCATTCTAGCAAAATTTGAGCTTCAAAAGCTAAATGACGCTCCTTCCCTTCTGATCCCTGCAGTGTGTCCAAACAGCAGTTTATTACCACATATGGGGTATTATCGCACTCAGGTGAAATTGCTTTACAAATGTTGGTGTGATTTTTCTCCTTTATTCTTTGTGAAAATGAAAAAATCTGAACTAAAACAACTTTTTTTCTTAAAAAAAGTAGACTTTCATTGTTACGACCTAATACCAGGAAACTAAGCAAAAATCCAAATGCTCACTGCACCCTTAGATGAATTCCATGGGGAGTGTAGTTTCTAAAATGGGGTCATTTTGCTAGTGTTTCCTTTGTTTTGGTATCACAAGACCTTCAAACCTGACATGGTGCCTAAAATATATTCTAATTAAGAGGAGGCCCCAAAATCCTCTAAGTGCTTCTTTGCTCCTGAGGCCTGTGCTTTAGCCCATTAGCACACTAGGGCCACATGCTGGATATTTCTAAAAACTTCAGAATCTGGGCAATAAATATTAAGTTGTATTTCTCTTGTTAAATGTTCTGTGATACAAAAAAAAAAAAAATGATTAAAATGGAATTTCTTCGCCAAAATTTTTGGGGTAGATTTCAGCTCATCTTTGCTTTAATTCCTATGAAAGGGTTAAGAAACGTTCTAAATTCTGTTTTGACTATTTTGAGGAGTGCAGTTTTTAAAATAGGGTGTTTTAGATCTGAAAGCCACTTTAGATCTGAACTGGTCCCTAAAAAAAAGGCTTTTGAAATGTTCTTAAAAATGTGAGAAATTGCTGCTAAATTTCTAAGCCATGTAGCGTCCTAAAAAAAATAGAAGAATGTTCAAAACACTGCCAACATAAAGTAGACATATGGGATATGTGAACAATTTTGTGTTGTGTGCTTCCAAGCAGATACATTCAAATTTAGAAAAATGCTAATTTTTCCAAGTTGTCTCTAATTATAGGTGTTTTTCACAAATAAACACTGAATATAATGACCAAATTTTACCACTAACAGAAAGTACAATGTGTCACGAGAAAACAATCTCAGAATCGCTCAGTTAGGGCATGACCACACATGGCGGAATTCCTCCGCAACTGTCCGCATCGATGCCGCACAGAATCTGCGTTGCAGATTCTGCAGCGGATCTGCACAAAATGTGCAGTACATTGATGCGGACTAGCTGCTGCAGACTGCGGGAAAAGTGCTTCCCTTCTCCCTATCAGTGCAGGATAGAGAGAAGGGACAGCACTTTCCCTAGTGAAAGGAAACGATTTTCATACTTACCGGCCCTTGTCTTGGTGACGCGTCCCTCTTTCGGCATCCAGCCCGACCTCCCTGGATGACGCGCCAGTCCATGTGACCGCTGCAGCCTGTGCTTTGCCTGTGATTGGCTGCAGCCGTCACTTACACTGAAACGTCATCCTGGGAGGCCGGACTGGAGACAGACGCAGGGAGTTCTCGGTAAGTATGAACTTATATGTTTTTTTACAGATACATGTATATTGGGATCGGTAGTCACTGTCCCGGGTGCAGAAACAGTTACTGCCGATCGCTTAACTCTTTCAGCACCCTGGACAGTGACTATTTACAGACGTCTCCTAGCAACGCTCCCGTCATTACGGGAGCCCCATTGACTTCCTCAGTCTGGCTGTAGACCTAGAAATACATAGGTCCAGCCAGAATGAAGAAATGTCAAGTTAAAAAAGCAAGACGTATCCGCAGCACACATGACATGTGCATGACAGCTGCGGACTTCATTGCGGAACTTTGAATCTCCATTGAAGTCAATGGAGAAATTCCGCCATGAGTCCGCCACTGCTCCGCAACAGACAGAGCATGCTGCGGACACCAAATTCCGCTCCGCAGCCTATGCTCCGCAGCGGAATTGTACGCATCGTGTAAACGAACACTGCTAATTTAAAGTGAAAGTCAATGGAGAAACGGCTCCGCTGCGGATTAACGCTGCGGAGTGTCCGCAGCGGAATTTAAGTGGAATTCCGCCATGTGTGAACCCGCCCTTAAATAAAAGCATTCCAAACTTATTACCACATAAAGTGACACATGTCAGATCTGAAGAAAATTACCTGGTCCTTCAGGCCAAAACAGGCTGTGTCCTCAAGGGGACAAAAGTTAAGAAGTGGTATTATGGTGTTACAATTATTAACCGTACAATCCAGAGTAGTTTTATTTTTTTATTTTTACTTCTGAACATCTCAGTCTGATTAATTCACAATCTAGTAATATCTAAAAAATGAATGAATACATTTGTTTTTATGTCGTTTATTATGAGTTAAATCAATGATATACTGTTTTGTTGTATTACCCTCAATCCAAAAAATAGTGTTAAAGTGGTATTTCAACCATTGACCTTTATGATGCTATAAATGTCTAACAGATAAAGTCCCTCCTATGAGATTTCATCTTTTCAAGGGAACTGATAATAGGTGGGTGTCTCAAAGATGGGACCCTACTTAGACAATTATGGCAAACCCTATGAATCATATGATTTTATATAATAAATATGATCTTGAACAGTAATATTTTTGTTAAAATAAAATAAAAATATAAACACTGTAGTAAAAATGTGTAAGCCCCAAAGTAATGGTAACTTTAACAATATAAATAATTTATTCTGCCTGTTTATTTTGTGTTTTTAGTCTTACAATAAAATGTAAGTGAAATGGTTTTCAAGTCTTGTTGAAGGGTGTAGAGAATACTTCAAAATTATTTTCTCCACTACTGCACTTTGAGAGGCATTTAAGACCATTAGAAAAAAACAAAACTTCAATGTAGGGTTTCTGTACATTAGCTTTTACAGCACTGTATTCTCTTAACCTTTCTAACAAAAGTCACAATGGCACCTTGTATGGGAACGTTCCTAAAGGGAATTGTGCCAGCTGGTTCCTGACATTGTCACAAAAGCTTTTCTGTATTTACCTGAATCTAATAATTATAGTATAATTGTATACCAAAATGTGCATCATGTCAAGCATACTGTGAAGATTTTATGAAGCAGTGTTATTCTTTAGTTATATGAACACATTAATGGAGTTAAAACATGTCACTCTATACAATGTTTGGTAACAGCTATATAGATTATCATAATGGATGAAGTACAGTATCATACAATAGTGTCATTATAGATAAAGGATATCCAGAAATTGTATATTACCTTTTCATTACAGAAGCCTTACAATAAGATTTACATATTATACATAATAACCATATATACTGTATATATAGATTTGCTTTGTATAGAATTCCAAAGATATACATCTATACAGTAGACCAATTGCATTATTGCCATTTTCTTATCTATTATCTCACACATTGCATCACTTATAAGGGATGGATTGTACATGATTACTTTTTTTTCATATATTGCCTTTTCCAAATTTATTTCTATAGTATAGACCACTTCTACATTTATCAACTGATCATTGTGTCTACTCGGTTAGCAGGGACTCTATGGCACCCATCTGTTGTTATCTCTGCGCTCACGTGATAAGAGTCATTAGGCTGCCTACGGTCTAACTATGTAACACTTTATATTATGTTTGTAATCCTAGCTTTGCTTTCTCTATCCTCTTGGCCAGCGCCATCACGTCGGGCCTTCTTTCCGGCTACAGGTTTTAGACCAGAGGTCACTTTAATGTCATTACGTCACCATGACCTCGACTTATTCCCATGACCATGGCTTATAAGCCTATAATATATATACCGCACAATTTTAAGCTTGCTACCAAAGCAATTGGGCAGCTGGGGACCCTGGAGAGAAGACAGAGGTGGTTTTCCCCACTTCTGTCTTCTTTGTACTCATGTAC
This sequence comes from Rhinoderma darwinii, assembly GCF_050947455.1. NCBI lineage: Eukaryota > Metazoa > Chordata > Amphibia > Anura > Rhinodermatidae > Rhinoderma > Rhinoderma darwinii. The sequence goes on from NC_134688.1 coordinate 138,816,768, forward strand.
ACTGTGCTTTTTGAGTGCTATGTATAGAAAAGACTGTATGTCCACTTAAGTTCAGCATTCATGCAAATGGACATAGAATTGTAAGGGGATCACAGTAAGTGGCAAATTTGCACACTTACAAAAGTGTTAATGTTGTTGCCTTTAAGTTATGTTCATGTATAATGTGTTGCATTGTGCTCTACACTGCATATTTAATGTTCTCCAATGCATTTTATGTACACCCACAATGTTATTTATGGCCACTAAATGCCACTGTAGGGCAAAAGCCTATAGCATTATCTAGGAATCAGGAAGTGGGTTGTGTGTATGGTTGAGACCACATTGAATACCTGGGTAGTCTACGTAGCTGGGATAACAGAGTTCAGACCACAGGAAGCCAGCTTCACTAGTCGCCAGCCAAAGTGGTGGTTAACACAGCTCTGCACAGTGGAGCAATAGCCGCCAGGTACCTTCGGTGTCAGTCACACTCGTGTCTTGAGTGTGATGTATTCAGATGTGACAGAGAGTACTGTATGAGAGTGCTGCCTGAGGTAGGTAAGTTTGGATAAGCGTTGGGATATGAGTCTCTGGAGTCGTGTCAGTGAGGCCGCAAAGAGCCAAGCTGTTATGGCAGGAAGGAGGGGAAGGGGATAAGTGAGCCCTAATCTACCCACCGCCCTGTCCCTGCCTACTTGCAACGACCCGCCCTAGGCGACGGGGTACAACTGGGCGGCGGTCCCTACGCTGACTAAGTGCAAGGGAATACAAACAGGGAACAAGCAAGGGAAGGGGCAGTAGCCCACGGAACACCGTGAGGAAACCAGAGTGGTCAACGAGCTAGTCAGAATCAGGATGTCACGAAGTATACGAACGCAGAGCAAGGAGCACGAAGCAAGCCGGGGTCAGAGCGAAGCAGGATAAGCGGAAGCTGTAGCAAGGTTGAAGCAAGGCAGTAGCAGGCTGGAGCATGGCTGTAGCAGGGCCAGGAAACCAGGAAGAATCACAAGCAATGGGGAACAGAAAACGGAAGGTATAAATGGACAGGGGGCGGAGCTAACTCCGACTGACCAGGCCGCGATAGGCTCTCCCACTCCTGAGCCTGCCACCCTGATTGGTGGGAGCCGGAGTCAGTCTAAGAGGTCCGGCCTCAGGTGTCGATTGATTAATCCTGGGAGTATCCACAGACGTAGTGCCTGGCAGATCCTTTACACAAGCAGAGTAGAAAGTGCTGAGAGTGTGGATGCCAGGCAGTGCACAAGCTGCCAATTACAGAAAGGAGTGAGAAACCATATTGGTCGAGTAGCAAGTCGCTATCTTAGCTTTAGAAACTGCTTAACCGCAGGCATTGACTGTTTTTAAGTTGTGCCATTGAAAGTGCTAAGTATTTGTGCCTCTGCGAAGAGAACCGCCAAGCGTACTACTGTAATTACTGTAACTGCCAAGACCTTTGCCTCAAATGCTGTATCCACTGAGCTTATACCGCGTGTTGGAGTAAAGGCTTGTTTTTCCTCACCAGCCTGTGTGTCCTTGAAATTGCTGCACCATTTCTTTGCAGGGAACAACCAACATACCCATTGTCTACCATGCACTCTGTCTATTACACAGTTACGTATAAGATATTGCACTGGCACAGAAGCTTTCACCATCCGTAACACCATCTGCTGCTAGCTTCTAGCCCATTCAATTAACCCTTTAGATGCAACAGTCAATAGCAACCACAGCATTCCTCTGTTACCCTATCTGCATGCTTCAACGTGATCCCGGGTTCTGGTGGATAGCCATGGCAGCCAGGGCCTTACAAAGGGCCACTAGGCCTTTCATGGCTATATGCTTATTAGTCCGTGTTAGGCTCTGCCTAATAGATTGCTTGTCACTTTGTTACTGACTGGAAAAAATGCTTTGGTATACTGAGTATACAAAAACAATATAGAAAGCAAACAAAGAATAACATTGTAAAGCCCCCTAGTGGAAGTAAAAAATAATTAAATAAACTGAAATAAATAATTTTTTAAGAAACAAAAAAGTTCACAGTAAAAAACAAAACAACATTTGTCCTTCATAAAAAGTGTTTAGATTTTGTAAGTGTTAAAAAATACACATATATAGTATCTCTGCAATCGTAACAAATTGTATAATAAATTTAACACATTATTTAAACCGCATGGTAAATTACGTAAAAAACACAGAAAACAATTACGGCATTTCTTTTGTTTTCATTCCCCACCTAAAAAGAAATAAGAAAAGTTTGTCATTCATTTATATGTACACCAAAATTGTACATCCAGTAAAAAAATAAAAGTACATATACAAACAAATAAAGAAAAGTTATGGATCTTGTAATGCGGCAACATTAAAAAAAAAAATGATGAAAGGTGCTATTATTGTGCGAATACTAAACCATAAAAAAACTATATTGTACATATTTTAAATCCCAATAATCAAACTGACCCATAGAATAAAGACAACATGTTATTTATGCAGGACGGTGAACCGTGGAAAATTAAAAAAAAAAAAAAAAGGCTAAATGGCTGTTTTTTTCTTTTCCCCTCAGAAAGAGATAAAAGAGGAATCCAGCCTGCCATCCTTTGCTGAGGGTTCAAGGTATATCCAATGTTATTGTTTTGTTCCTGACTTTGATCCTGACTGTGGCCATGTTGCTTCATTTTGCTTGCGTCTCACTCCCTAGAATTTGTCGCCTGCTGTTCTTCTTGTTCTGACCCCCGGCCCATCCTCATCTTGTCCGATGGCTTTTTGCAGTCTGCTCGCTCTTCTGGTGATGACCCTTGGCTCCATCCCTAACTACGAATCTGATTCCGCTTCAAACATCCCTAGCAGCATCTTGGTAAAAACTTTGTGGCTCAAAGGATTCACTTCTCTGGTGAAAAAACGTAACAGCACACTGGCCAATTAGATTACCATCGCCCGTACCGTAGTTTGATGGTGATGGAGATGGTGCTAGTGATAACACTTAGTACTGCGCTGGCTCCCTGTCTGTGTGCCTAACCTTTCTACATTTTAGAAATCAGGAATCAAACGTGGGTCATTACTATTTTTTTGCTTCATCCCTATTACTGCCTGAACCCCAGTTATAGTTTGCCTTCTGATTTGGCACTTTGTTGACTGCCATTTCCAACCTTTTCTGGCCCTAACACCCGTATCACATTGTTATTTGGTGAGTGTCTTTCTCCTCTGGTCAAACCTGCTAAATCTATTCAGAAAATATTCCTGGAGAAACAGTTTGCACTCAACACCTGTGGCCAAGTATTGGTGACCAAAGCCGATGTCTATACGCAAAGGGGTCCTACAAGTGATTTGTCAAGCTTTATTACAGAATATCTATAGGGTCAGATGCACAATACAAGTGTGCATTCAATTACCAATAAAATAGTATCAGCCTTATTGTAATGGTTTATATGTATATATAATATAGTATATATATATATATATATATATATATATATATATACATACACACACACACACACTATCTCTTCAGGAATGGATACCATTATTTGTCTCTATCTTTAGGATTAAAGTAATAATAATACTATTAATAACAATCTCTCATATAGATTTAGCAGCTGGTGCAGCTACAGGGTTAAGACACCTTGGACAGAAACCTCTGTGCCACATAAATAAGTGCTGCAGCTAAAATATCCTATTGATCTGTGTCTACCGTCTCCTGTCTCGCCACCCCTCCTTTTTCGCCCCCTGCTTATTATTATCTTTACCAATTGGGACAGGTCAGCTCCCTGGGAATCAGGACAGAAGGAGACTTGTCAGACCACCAGACAGTGAATTGTGACAGTGTGGTGAGTTAGTAAGCTTCAAACTGCCAAAAATACAGAATTCAGCTAAGAGACTGCTGCCAGCCAGGAGACATATGCAGCAAGCCAAAGGACATATATAATGATCTAATAAGAAATAATCAGAACTAGTAAATAATAGAGCCTCGAGATGTCACTGGCAGCATATATTCACAAAAATCATGTAGCACTTAAGTATAAATGCTTCAACTGTGTTCCCTATCATTTGTTAAAGTTCACGTATGTCTTTTTCTATATTTTCAAGACCCATAGAGAGATATGAGATCGATATACATAGTAGATAGATATAAGATAAATGTATAGATAGATATGTGATTGATAGATGTGAGATCATATAGATCATAAAACTTTTACCGCATAGCTGATACAGAGAGAAGTTATAATTCCATGCATACATTTTGAAAGCAAAATGTGAATTAATCTACAAAGTTTGCGTGGGAAATCTACAATAAATGTTTCATTAAAAAAACACTTTATTTATTTCTGTATTTAATATATTCTGCTTATTTTACTATGAATGGTAAATGGAAGTAAACCTAAGGCCTCATGCACACAAACGTAAAAACGGCCGTAATTACGGGCCGTAATTAAGCCCCGTGATTACAGGCCCATAGACTTCTATTGGCCACCGGTACCTACCCGCTTGCTTACGGGACGGTGCCCGTGCCGTTGAAAAATATAGAACATGTCCTATTTCAGGCCGTAATTACGGCACGGGCAGGCCCATAGAAGTCTATGGGGCTCCCGTAATTACGGGTAGCTATGTGTGTGCACCTGTAATTACGGGAGCGTTGCTAGGCGACGTCAAGAGATAGTCACTGTCCAGGGTGCTGAAAGAGTTTAACTGATCGGCAGTAACTCTTTCAGCTCCCGGGACAGTGACTACCGCTGGAGTTAATAGTATTAAAAGTTAACTTACCTGCTTCTTCCTGAAGTTTCATCCCATGTGACCGCTGCAGCCAATCACAGGCTGCAGCGGTCACCTGGACTGCCGTGTCATCCGGGGAGGTCGGACTGGATGTCAAAAGAGGGACGCGTCACCAAGACAACGGCAGGGGGTATGTATTAACTTATTTTACTTACAATCGCTGCGTTCCGCTGCGGAAACTCTGCCCGAAATGTCTGCCCCTTCTCTCTATCCATCACTGATAGAGAGAAGGGGTTGCCGATTAGTGCAGTGCAATTTTGCAGAGAAAACGGGTCCGTAAATACGGGTGGAATACGGGTTGAATAGGTGTGACAATGTACCCGTATTTACGCCAGTATTTACAGGAGGAAAAAAATATGTTCGTGTGCATGAGGCCTAATGCTGGGTTCCCGTGTTGCGGTTTTAAAGCATTTTTTGTCACAGACCGCTGCAAAACCACACCATTTTGTCGCGATTTTACAAAAAGCATGGCACAATGACCTGTTTTTGCTGCGATTTGTGGAAAAAATGCATTTCAGCCGCGACATCCGATCCCAGCCTAAGGTTAAAATTCCACAGTGCGTTTAGATCGTGTTTTTATTGCAATTTTTTAGCGATTTTCATGTGCTACTTAGTTGTGAAAAATGCATTGCAAAACTGCATGCATGTTTTAGCAGTTTAGTAGAGATTTTCATGTGCTTTTTAGCACAAATCCCAGAGGTTTTGTAATGCGGTTTTCAGTTATGCAGCCATTAGGACATGGTTTCAATATGCTACACCTGTAATAACCGCACGGCCAAAAACCACATCACAAAAACGCGGCGAATGACGACTTTTACAATTTGTTTTTCACAGCAATTAAGAAGCACATGAAAATCTCTACTAAACTGCTGTGCAAAAACGATCAAAACGCCCTGTGGAATCAAAGCCTAAAGGTGGTAGAATCAATTCCCAAGGTTTGACATTTGCAGCGAATCAATATGATATTCATTGTGGAGATAAAATACGGAAGATATTTGCTCTTCTCTTTTTAATGTACATTTATCTGTAGAACGTTACAATATCAATTTCTCCACTTGAGGGCGCTAGAGACTAATATATATTTTAAATAACATTGAATCATCTCTTTATATAGGGTAGCTATTCATTTAAATGGTTACACTACTCTCCAGTGACCTCTAAAATGTACAAAAAAAGTCACAGTAATTTTTTAGATTAATTTGCCTACTGTAAGTTATGATAATTTTGAGCAATGTTTTTTTACAGGATGTTTAAATTTAGTACAGTTTATATGTAGAATGCAAATGCTTCAACAAACTGGGAATACAAATCTGTTCTTAGCTTTTGCTTGCAAAAGTGTTGTAAAGTAGTAATGTATAGTATATGTAGTAATAATATAATGCATCATAGAGAATGTGCATCGTGAGAATTAAATGCATTGTCTTATATTACCTGCAGTTTGATAGTAACATTTGTTGGTAACGTTTATATTTGTAGCTAATTTAGTGTGTCTTTAAATGTTATTCTTACCCTTTTATTACCCTATTAGGTTACATAGCGCTGTATCTCAGATATGAATTATCCTACCAATTATTATCCGTATACTTTTTCGGGTCAGTCAAGATGACATTTGGATACAAGTGCAATAAATAATAAATTCCTCATCCTGAGATGGTTTGTTCTTACATTCTGAGTTTCAGCTGCACTTATCAAAGATGTCATTTCAATTCAATTTCTCTATTGATGAGAAGGAAAGAAGTTGTGTTGAATATGAATTAAGCATAAAATCACACATTAGCTTCTCAGAGCTCATAAACAAAGGAAAAAAAATCTATGAACAATAAATTGCTATTAGGAGACAGAGAAATTCATTCAGAGACGACAGGAAGGGCCAGAGAGACAGGGCTAATGACATCATTCGGTGAAAGTAATGTATTAAACAGAATCAACACAAGCAATGATTGTCTGGCTGAAATAAAACACTTTGCCGTAAATCAGTCAATGAGCCCACAAATCCACAAGATGTCACTACAGCAATAGTAAATAAAAATGCTGATTGCAGCTAAACTTTGCATTTTTGCTAATTTTTCGGGGGTGGAAATGACATATATCTTCAGTTATTCGTGTGAAGGCGCATAAAATAAAACTATAACAAATAATTGTCATGTCTTAAGTCTCAAATAGTTTGCATTATCATTTAAAACATTGCAATACCTTATTTGTTACTCTAATGAGTATTATTTGATGCATTTCTGCGATGTAGCAAGTTTTTGGTTCTTAAATGCACCTTCGGTTACAGATGACCAAGAGAGTGGGCCACCTGGTCGCTTAGGCAGCCAAGCAAAACTAGAAGTAGAAGCCTCACCGGCTAAGTAGGCTATGCGACCATATTGCCTGATCTCTTGGCTGCGTCATCATCTGTCAATTTTAATCTTCTGGCGGGAGGCACCACCGCAGTCAAAGCTGGAGGTACACTTTAAAGGGGAAGTCCTGTCCTTATAATCTCCTGATACTGTGTGTCATAGACACGTCTGAGAAAGTCACATTGGTGGTCTTTGATCTCGGACCATCAGTAAGATCCAGAATAAAGGCTTCCTAAAGTGCAATTAAAAACACTATAATCTGACTTTATAACAGTCTATGGAACTGTCTGTGATTTTAATCTCCATTTGCTTTGAATGTTCTGACAGGTTTCCAGAAGTAGAAATTACTGTGCAGTTCCAAAGGGGTATAAATGGCAAAAAGGGGTATAAATGTCTTTACGTTCTGGAAATCAGGGGAGTCTAAAATCAATAACTTTATAAATATGAACTTCTCACTAGTATCCATAACATAAAATGTGGCCATTTTGATTGGTTCATTTGGGGGATTGGCTGTGAGTTTGGATCTCTTTGACCTTTCTGACCTCTACACCTCATTTCCTAAATGAAGCGGTCATGGTGCTTGGCAATATAGATAAACCTCCACAGAACTGCAGGAAGAAATCTACAATGGCCCTTCTGAAAAAGAGCTATATCAGAAATTTTGAGCTATAGAAAACTCCAAACAGATGAAAAGAGTTTTGGACATGTTATCGACCACAGCCCCTTTTTCTTGGAATTATTGTGGGTCGGGGAATGCTAACCAATGTTTTATAGGTCAGATTTGTTAAGAACATTGCAAAAGAAGTTTAAGAGCATTCACAAGACTACAACTGAGCACAATAAATAACCATACCAAAGCACTGGTGAACTGTGACAGCAGTGATTTGAAAGAATATATTAAAGAGGAACCAAGTGAAAAGAAGGCATAAAAGTGAGAGATGAATTCTGGGCTCATATCCAAGTGACGCTTCTTCTCTCAGAATATTCACAGTTTAGGCAGTTAATGCAAAGTGAAATACATCCCATGAAATATGATATTATTCTCACTCCAGAAACCATATATAATGTTACTTACTAGACTGCACTGTGTAATATATTTCAATATTTATTGTGCAATGATAGGATTAAGTATATGGATAGCAAGTACCATTACTTGGCGAACGAGGGGTGGCCATCTACATAAGGTTTTAAAAGCAAAGGAAAAAAAGTGTCTTTCAGTAACAAATGATGGGTTCTAAAAATAATAGGTTAAACATGTATACTGGGATTAAACAACAGTACCTTATAAGTATGATTCTAGAAAACATTGCATATAACCAATCTACGTTGTATGGAGCTTTCAGCTCTAGATTTCTGCAGGGCTGTTTCAACACACTGAAATCATTATTTTTTATACTCCACCATTCAAGTGTAAACAACACAGACTACATAATGTGTGACACATTGTTGCCCTACACACATGCTGCACTGGACATCACTTCATAGAGGCGATGGAGTTTTACTGTTTTGTGGCGCTGCTCAGTATTTATCATGTATAGTCAGAGGCAAAATTATTTTACAATTGACATGGAAAAAATAGTTACCTGGTGTTAAAAAAGAAAAGCTGTACTGAGTTTCAGACCCCATAATATGCAGCTTGCAACTTGCCCCTAGTTTCAGACTTTTCTGATGTGGGCATGTCCCTCCCATTAATACATAATGGATGTGAGATCTGTGGCTTCAGGCTACTACTGCCGCCTTCACTAGCTCTTATGTACCCAGGGCTGGTTTTAGACAAAATGTCATAATAACAACACAATATAAGGTCCAAATAATACTGCCACACCCTAACCACATACTGATTCCCCCATATTATTACTGAATAAAAACCACTGTACAAAGACCAATGTTACCACCATATAGTGACCATATAGTCACCATATAGTGGTAGATGCCAGTTATAAACAGGAGCTCTGCAGACGATAAAAGTAAATACAGCAGATTTATATCCAGTGACTCACAGGTGATGTTTTCTCTGATTAGAATCGTTCACTTTTCTTTTGTTTCTCCATCCGGTCCAGACCACTGTGATGACTTATTCCAGCCACGAATTGTCTCTGCAGAATTTGACACACAGACTTGTTGGTATCTCGCTTTTCCAGCATCTTCCCCACCCATACCAAATCTTCTAAACAAACTCGTAATCCATAGTGCCCCAGATGGTAATAATGATCCCTTAGTGCTCAACACAATAAAAGTGCCCCATCAGTATCCATACCCCTTTGTGCCCCCTGTAAAAAGTGTCACATTGCCAATGTATATAGTGCCACAGTGTCCCCTGTAGATAGCGGCACAGCATTCCCTGTAGATAGTGCCACACACAGCCCCCTTTGTGCCCCCTGTATACAGTGCCACACACAGCCCTCCTCTTGTAGATAGTGCCACACAGCCCACCTCTTATAGTTAGCGCCACACAGCCCCCCTCTTGTAGATAGTACCACACAGCCCCTCCTCTTGTAGATAGTGTCACACAGCCCCTCTTGTAGATAGTGCTACACAGTCCCTCTTTTGAGAGTGCCAAGCAGCCCCCCTCTTGTAGATTGTGCTACATAGCCCCCTTGTAGATAGAGCTACACAGCCCTCCTCTTGTAGATAGTGCCACACAGCCCACCTCTTATAGATAACGACACACAGCCCCCCTCTTGTAGATAGTACCACACAGCCCCCCCTCTTGTAGATTGTGCTACATAGCCCCCTTGTAGATAGAGCTACACAGCTCTCCTCTTGTAGATAGTGCCACACAGCCCCTCCTCTTGTAGATAGTTCCACACAGCCACTCCTCTTGTAGATAGTGCCATGCAGCCCCTCCTTTTGTAGATGGTGCCACACAGCTCCCCTCTTGTAGATAGCACCACACACAACCCCATTGTAGATAGGGCCCCACACCACACAGCCCCCACTTGTAGATAACATAATAAAATTCAGTACAAAAGTGTCACTGCCTTAAAATCCAATTACTCATGGTTGACATCTACTCTAAAGAGAAAGGACACAAACACAGCTGCTGACTAATATATGCATTATTATAACTGCATTTAAAAGATGACTGCACCACTTGATATAGGTGATATTTATATCTTCTTTATTATATTGTACTGTAATTGCATCCTTTGTTTTATGTTTTCTTAGGAAAGCTGTAAAAATACACCTGGTTTTATGGAAAATCCACGTGGGAAAATTATGAGTCGACACAAACCTGCACAAACCTGCAACTTAAGCAACAAAATCCAGCAACAAGATTCCTAATGAGGCTTGCTTATGTGTAATTACATGTAAATCAATATAATCCAGAGTATCCCCACGTGGTTTGAAAGAGGTTTTAGTATAAAAGTTTACCATGTATTTTACCTAGGCACTAAAATACACACAGGCCAAAAAAATTTCAGAATTATTATATATCGGTCTTTATTGAATAACAAAATGTGTTAAAATACATAAAATTGCATGTAAAAAGGAGACAGATAACCCACAGATTTCAACAACGCTGAGACAATTAGGGGAAGTCTGGAGCCCTTTTTATAGTCCAGGTTAATCTGGGGATAGCTTAGGGAAATTTAAGCGAGTGCGCACACTCGCCCTTTAAGGCTGGGGACGAGCGCGCGTGGGAACCCTACAGCACAGTCCAGGACAGAAAGGCCGCACCAGCTGGCGTCTCCAGGGCGGGAGATGCTGGCAGATGGCCAGGAGGCTGCGGTCATGGCCATTCGCTGAAGGTGAGAAGCAGCGGTCCGTGGCAGCAGTCGTATCAGTGCCCATCCCTTATGCCCCCTCTTCTTGGGTCCGGGGAGTTAGAGGAATTTTTGAATGAGGGTAGGTTCATTAAGGTTCTCTTCTGGCTCCCAAGACATCTCCTCAGGACCAAACCCTTTCCAGTCCATCAGATAGAAAGTCCTTCCTCCTACTCTCTTGCAGTTCGGAATCTCCTTCACTTCGAATACATCAAAATAACCACTAGGAGCAACTGCAGAACCAAGAGCTTTACTGTAACGGTTCAGTATCACTGGTTTAAGGAGGGACACAAGGAATGAGTTGGGAATCTTGAGAATAGGAGGCAACCGTAGTTTATAGGATACAGGGTTTATCTTTAGCAGAACCTGGAAAGGACTGAGGAACCTGGGAGCAAATTTGTGAGTAAGCATTTTGAGTCTAATGTTTCTCGAAGATAGCCAAACTTTGACTCCAGGAGAGTATGAGAATTGAGGAGGAACTTTTCTTCTTTTATCGGCATGCATTTTCATGTGGTCCACTGTTTGGAGAATCGCAGCCTTAGTTTGCTGCCAGATGTGAATAAAAGACCCAAAAGAAGAATTAGCTGCCGGTACTTGAGTCATGGCTGGCACAGAAAGAAGTACACGAGGATGCTGGCTGTACACAATGTAGAAAGGAGACGAGGCAGTAGACTTACTTGTGCGATTGTTGTATGATATTTCCCCCCAAGGCAGGAGTTGTACCCAATTGTCGTGTTGGGTGGAAACAAAATGACAAAGATAATTCTCTAAAATTTGGTTGGTCCTCTCCACTTGACCATTGGACTGTGGGTGATAGGCAGAAGAGAAGTCCAGTCTAGCAGGTTGCACAGAGCTCTCCAGAACTTGGATGTAAACTGTACACCCCGGTCCAAGACAATATGCAAAGAAAGTCCGTGTAGCCGGAAGATGTGAAAAATAAACAGATTAGCCACGTGAGGAGCAGATGGGAGACCAGTCAGTGGAATAAAATGTATCATTTTATAGAAACAATCCACTACGACCCAGATCGTAGTACATCCAGCTAAAAGAGGAAGGTGAGTGATAAAGTCCATAGTGATATACTGCCAAGGCGCACCAGGGACAGGCATGGGTAGTAGCAGGCCAGCAGGTTTGGAGCAGGCAGATTTGTTCGAGGCACAGTTCATACATGAGTAGACATAGTCCGCAACATCTCCAGGCAGAGTGGGCCACCAAAAGTGACGAGCTATCAAGTCCTGTGTTTTACGGAGACCAGAATGCCCAGCTAGTTTAGAGTTGTGTCTCCAGTGGAGAATTCTCTTCCTGTCAGCAAGATGGACAAAAGTCTTTCCAGGAGGAATATCTCTAATTTGCAGAGGGTTAGCAGTAAGGGTATGTGCACACGACAACTGAAAATAAGTCTGAAATTACGGAGCTGTTTTCAGGAGAAAACAGCTCCTGAATTTCAGACGTTTTTGCATGTACTCGCGTTTCTCGCGGTGTCTTTTACGGATGCATTTGGAGTTGTTCTTCATTGGAGTCAATGAAAAACGGCTCCAATTACGTCCCAAGAAGTGTCCTGCACTTCTTTGATGTGGCCGTAATTTTAGCCGCCGTCTTTTGACAGTGATGCGTAAAATGACAGCTCGTCTGCACAGAACATCGTAAGACCCATTGCAAGCAATGGGCAGATGTTTGCTGACGTATTGGAGCCGTATTTTCAGGCGTAATTCGAGGAGTAAAACACCTCCATTACGTCTGAAAAGAGGTTGTGTGCACATACCCTAATAATCCTAGGAGGATCTATGCTGTATTGAGGAGTCCACTCAGAGTCATTGGTTTCAAAGGAGCGAGACAGGGCATCAGCCTTCACATTCTTACAAAAAACTGGAGGACAGCATCCGTATGGCAAAATTGTAAAAGGTGACAAAGACTCCTGCGGAGTCGAACCGTAGCACTTTATTATTGGGATGTGTTAATAAAACACCTTTTACAATTTTGCCATACGAATGCTGTCCTCAAGTTTCTTGTATCAATCGAGTGTCCGGAAGGGATCCCTGGAATAGGAATTTGCATCCTGCTGAAACTGAACGGATATATTCTGACTAAGTGAGTGCTGTGGATAATCAGTTTGCAAGCCTTTACATTCTTGTCTGCAGGACGGAAATGAAGCAAAAACTGAAATCGGACTTTGAACAATGACCATCTGGCTTGGCGTGGATTTAACTGTTGAGCAGACTTTAGGTACATGAGGTTCTCGTGGTCTGTATAGATGATAATAGGATGGATAGCACCCTCCAGCAAGTGTCTCCACTCTCCTAAGGCCAACTTGACGGCCAGCAATTCCCGATGGTTGCGTTTTGCTGGGGAGAAATATTTTGAGAAAAAGAAGCCACAAGCCACCATCTTGTCTTTAGAGTTATTTTGGCATAAAAGTGCCCCCGCAGCTTCGGAAGAGGCGTCCACCTCCAGAAAGAACTGCCGAGGAGCATCAGGGTGATGGAGAACAGATGCTGAGGTGAAAGTGCTCTTGAGATCCATAAACGCAGATTCTGCCTCCGAAGACCAAACCTTGGCATTCACCCCCTTCTTGGTGAGGGCAGAGATTGAGATGTTCGAGATGAATTGCCGATAGAAGTTTTCAAATCCCAGAAATCATTGTATGGACCGAAGACCCTGCGGTCATGGCCATTCTAGGATGGATTTAACCTTCTCTGGATCCATCTTCAGACCGCGGTCAGATACGATGTATCCCAGGAAGGGCAGAAAGTTTCTCTCAAACACACATTTTTCAAATTTAGCATATAGTTGATTCCTCCTTAACCACGAGAGAACTTGGCGAACATACCTCCGATGTGTCAACAGATCGCGTGAGTAAATCAGAAAGTCGTTTGGATAGACCATCACACAGACATACAGCAGATCTCGGAAAATTTAATTTACAAACTCCTGGAAAACAGCTGGAGTATAACATAGTCCAAGGGGCATCACAAGGTATTCGTAATGGCCGTCTCGAGTATTAAATGCGGTTTTCCACTCGTCACCCCTGCGGATACGGATCAAATTATAAGCTCTGGAGATGGTGAAAGACGGCCAGGAGGCTGCGGTCACGGCTGTTCGCCGAAGGTGAGCAGCGGCGGTCCATGGCCTCAGTCGTAACAATATTATATGCTTTGTTATATGCTTTGTTGTCGGGTAATCAGTATTTTGCCATATTATATGGTGCTTTTGGTCATATATTGCTGTCTATTTACTATGTCTGCAATAGATATATATTGACCGCACACCACTAACTTTTTGTGGGTTATCTGTCTCCTTTTTACATGCAATTTTATGTATTTTGTTGTTCAATAAAGACATATATATTAATTTTGACATTTTATTGTCCTGTGTGCATTTGGGTGCCTTTGTATTGTATTAGACGGGACGGTGACATATGATTCTTTGTCATTTAGCCCATAACTAATTGGTTGCGCATTATTTTACCTATAAAATATATCAAAACAATAATAATTTATCCCTGATATCATTAAGCAGCTTACAAGTCTTGTTACTATGTTATTACTAAAATATTAGCATTCTAACAGAGAGAGAAAGAGAGAGAGAGAGAGAGAGAGAGAGTGAGGGAGAGAGAGAGAGAGAGAGAAAGATGATAGAGATAGATAGATAGATAGATAGATAGATAGATAGATAGATAGATAGATAGATAGATAGATAGATAGATAGATAGATAGATAGATAGATAGATAGATAGACAGATAGATAGATAGATAGATAGATAGATAGATAGATAGATAGATAGATAGATAGATAGATAGATAGATAGATCAGAACTATGTTTATATATCAAAAGGGTGCAAGCCACGAGGAGCTTGGCCCATCAGTCCCATCAGCTAATATCACAATAAAGAATGGCAGCACTCCAAAATATTTAAAAATGCTTTCTTTATTATCCCATGGTGCAACGCTTCAAATCTTTTTTGATAAAAATCTCCAGTAAGAGCATACATGTTGCAATATGGGTCAATTTAGAAAGTATTTTTCAGGTTTTGGTGTACTTGCATTTTCTATTGTGATTCTAGTGTTTTTTTTCTGCCAGTTCATTCTTGTTGGTTGCAGTGATGTTACTTAAGTGATATTAATTTATGATGTGTGAAGTACAATTAGACTTTATAGTGTTAATTACTTTTTCAGCTTTCAATAGCAAATTAAATGTGATGTGTTTTTTTTTTAGATGTGTGAACACTTCGTGTGCTTTCTTATTTCAGCCCTAGAAAGATTAAACCAAACAGCTCCTTTAAAATTAACTCATAATCCCCTATTACTTAGTTTGTGGCTGTTTACTTGTACAATAATTTAAAAGGGACACTACAGGTATAGTGGAAAGTATGTAACATAGTGGCACCCTGTTCCAAAATAGGTAAGTTATTTGCTATACCTTTGTTAACATACTGTAGTTGCTCTTTACATTCTTAAGTCTTTCTTTATTTTACACTTATGCACAATACAATCATTTCAGAATGCAAATGTGCACAGATAAATAAAAAGCCACAACTTAACAGACACAATATGTCTAGTTTTGGTATCTGAGCTGCATAAGGCCTCGTTCACATCTGCTTTTGAGGCTCTGTTAGGGGCTTCCATCGCAAATTACCAGGGATTACCAGACACAACAGTTGCTTCAGTTATCCCTTTTGTCACGGAGCGGGTTAGCAGACCCACTAGGCCGTACCGCCGCAGCGGGGAGGCAGCTGGCCAAACAACAGGACACCCCAGAAATACAATGTCCCGCACAAGGGTACCTGAATAGTCCAGATGGTGGCCGCAGCTCTGGCACAGATGAGATGGGTGCAGCAGATGGCGCCAAACGTGGCGTATGACACAGGAGCCGCAAGTTGCGCCAGACGTGGCGGATTCCTCCGGATGTGGCAGATGACACAGAATGTGGTGGATTCCTCCAGACGTGGCGGATTCCTCCGGATGTGGCAGATGACACAGGACGTGGCGGATTCCCCCGGACGTGGCAGGTGACACAGAAAGTAGCGGATTCCTCCGGACGTGGCAGATGACACAGGACGTGGCAGATTCCTCTGGACATGGCAGATGACACAGGACGTGGCACGACTAGATACTAGGGCAAAGCACAGGAAACAGGAACGGGGAACAAGGTACGGGTAACAACAGGAACGGGAAACACTAAGGGACCTTTTGCAAGACAGACTGGGAAAACTAACAACGCTCAGGCATCGAACTAGGGGGCTGGACCCCTCTTATAGCCCAGGGTACTCACGGGTCAAAGGTTGTTCACGATGTCCGGTGCGCGCGCACACTCGTCCCCGCTCTTAAAGCCTGCGGGCTCCGGCGGAGGTGAGTGTATGCAAGCGCTGGCGTCTCCTGAGGAGGAGGCTGGGGCCAGCGCTTGCCGACTCGTGGCTGCGGCTGTCAGCGGGAGGCTGGAGCTGACAGCCCGCAGCCACGGACATTACAGTATCCCCCCTCTTATGCCCCCTCTTCTTGGGACCGGAACGAGAGAGAAACTTTTTTAGAAGAGTAGGGGCATTGAGGTTCTCCTCTGGCTCCCAGGACCTCTCTTCGGGACCAAACCCCCTCCAATCCACCAAATACAAGGTCTTTCCTTTCACTCTCTTGGTGTCCAAGATCTCCTTTACCTCAAAGATGTCCGAGGAGCCGCTGGGAGCAACCGCAGGGCTGGGAGTCTTGGAATAGCGGTTTAGGGTCACAGGCTTCAGGAGGGAGACGTGGAAGGAGTTGGGAATCCTGAGGGTAGGAGGCAGCCGAAGCTTGTAGGCGACAGGGTTGATCTGCTGCAGGACCTCGAATGGTCCAAGGAACCTGGGAGCGAACTTGTATGAGGGCATCTTCAATCGAATGTTCCGAGAGGACAGCCAGACTTTAGTCCCCGGAAGATACTGAGGCGGCTCTCTTCTCTTAGTATCTGCCTTTCGCTTCATGCGATCTACTGCCAGCAAAATAGAGGACCGGGTCTGTTGCCAGATTTGCAGGAAGTCCCCATATGCAGAGTCAGCAGCGGGAACCTGGGATGAAGTCGACACAGGAAGAGGGACTCTGGGATGTTGACTGTAGACGATGTGAAACGGAGAAGAAGTGGTGGACTCACTTGTGTGGTTGTTGTAAGAAAATTCAGCCCATGGTAGAAGCTGTACCCAGTTATCGTGCTGTGAAGAGATGAAATGGCAGAGATAATTTTCCATGATCTGGTTGATCCTCTCAACTTGCCCATTGGACTGGGGGTGATAGGCAGAGGAAAAGTCCAATCTCACATCCAGGAGTTTACAGAGGGCTCTCCAGAACTTAGAGGTAAACTGAACCCCCCGGTCGGACACAATGTGAAGAGGCAAGCCATGCAAGCGGAAGATGTGCTGGATGAAGAGACTTGCCAGACGAGGAGCAGAAGGTAGGCCGGTCAGCGGGATAAAATGAGCCATCTTAGAGAACCGGTCCACCACCACCCAGACAGTGTTACATCCTGCTGAGGGGGGAAGGTCTGTGACGAAGTCCATCGCAATGTGCTGCTAGGGGGCATTGGGTACAGGCAGAGGTTGAAGCAGGCCGGCAGGCTTGCTGTGAGTCACTTTGTTAGAGGCACACACCGTGCAAGAAGAGACAAAGTCCAGAACATCCATATGTAGCGTGGACCACCAAAAGTGACGAGCGATCAGGTCTCGGGTTTTACGGACACCGGCGTGCCCAGCAAGTTTAGAACTATGTCCCCAGCGGAGAATTATTCTCCTGTCCGCCAACCGAACAAAAGTCCTCCCAGGAGGGATGTCTCTAACCTGCAGAGGATTAGCAGTGACGATGCAGGACGGGTCTGTGATGGTCTGGAGGGACTCCACCGTGTCTTCCGTCTCAAACGATCTGGACAGGGCATCTGCCCTCACATTCTTGTCCGCGGGACGGTAGTGGAGCGCAAACAGAAAACGGGTGAAGAACAGCGACCACCTGGCCTGACGAGGATTAAGTCTTTGACCGGACTGAAGGTAAGTGAGGTTCTTGTGGTCGGTGAAGATCAGGATGGGGTGAGCAGAAGATGTCTCCACTCCTCCAGGGCCAATTTGATGGCCAGCAGCTCCCGATCTCCAATGGAGTAATTGCGCTCAGCAGAAGAAAACAGTCTAGAGTAGTAGCCACATACTACAGCCTTTCCTTTGGAGCTCCTCTGGAACAGAAGTGCGCCTGCACCAACAGAGGAAGCGTCCACTTCCAGTGAGAACTGCCGAGATATGTCAGGTTGATGGAGGATCGAAGCTGAAGTGAAGGCACTCTTCAGGCTATTAAATGCAGACTCTGCCTCTGGAGTGCACACTTTGGCGTTCACACCCTTCTTGGTAAAGGTCGAGATGGGAGACGTCAGAGAAGAGAAGTTAGGAATAAACTGCGGGTAGAAATTGGCAAATGCCAGGAACCGCTGTATGGCCCTTAAGCCTTGGGGACGTGGCCACTCCAGGACAGCCTTCACTTTCTCAGGATCCATCTTGAGGCCTTGATCCGAGATGATGTAGCCCAGGAAGGGCAGAGAACTCTTCTCAAAGACACACTTCTCCAGCTTGGCGTATAAATGATTCTCCCTCAATCGTAGTAGAACCTGACGAACATGCCTCCGATGAGTTGTCTGATCTGGGGAGAAAATCAAAATATCATCGAGATAAACAACAATGCAGACATAGAGTAGATCTCGGAAGATATAGTTAACGAACTCCTGAAACACTGCTGGAGCGTTACACAGTCCGAAGGGCATCACCAGGTATTCGTAGTGCCCATCCCGGGTGTTAAATGCCGTCTTCCATTCGTCACCCCGGCGAATCCGGACTAGATTGTAAGCCCCACGCAGGTCTAGCTTAGAAAATTTTTTGGCCCCTCGTATGCGATCAAATAGCTCAGAGATGAGTGGCAACGGGTATTTGTGCTTGACTGTGATCAGGTTGAGGCCCCTGTAGTCAATGCAGGGACGAAGGGATCCATCCCTCTTTTTAACGAAGAAGAATCCAGCCCCAGCCGGGGAGGAAGATTTTCATATAAAACCCCTCTCCAGATTCTCCTTTATATAGGCCGACATGGATAGAGACTCAGGCAAGGAGAGAGGATATACCCGTCCACGGGGAAGAGAGGCATTAGGAACCAGTTCAATGGGGCAGTCATAGGTGCGATGTGGAGGCAGCGTCTCAGCCTCCTTTTTGCTGAAAACATCTGCATACTGAGCAAAATGGGGAGGCAGTCCCGACAGCGACTGAGGCAGAGAAGGCTTGACAGGATGGATCTGCAACAGACAACGACCATGGCACTTGGAGCCCCATTGGAGAACCTCTCCAGAATTACAGTCCAGGACTGGGGCATGAAGTCGAAGCCAAGGCAGGCCCAGCAGAACAGGATTGATGGCCTTGGGCAAAACAAGGAACAAATCTCCAACCTGGAGCTTCAACGGCTTGGTTTTAGAGATAATGGGATCAGGCAGAGGCAGTCCATTAACTGAGGCCACAGCCAAAGATGTCTCCAGGGGAACTGTGGGCAGCTCAAGATGATCTACAAGCTCTTTCTGGATGAAATTTGCAGCAGAGCCAGAGTCAAGATAGGCAGAGACTTGATGCGTCCTGTCGCCGGATACCAGGGTCACAGGAATAGTCAGTTTGGAAGCGAATCCTCTATTAGATTCTGTTCCACCTAGTGTTGCCTCTCCAACCAATCCTCGGCAATGGGGTCTCTCCGGCCTCTGGGGGCACAGACGCACAATATGGCCTCCATGGCCGCAATACAAACAAAGTCCAGAAGTGCGTCTGTGTTGTTTCTCCTGGGTAGACAATTTAACATAATTACTCTGCATCGGGTACTCTGGTGGGACGACTGAGGAGGACTGCGGGACAGCATAATCCAGCCTAGGAAGTTCTCTTGGGAACGTTCCCGGATCCTCATGTCGACGCGGGAGGCGAGTAGGATAAGATCGTCCAGGGTAGATGGCAGATCGCGAGCAGCCAGCTCATCCTTGATCCCTGAAGACAGTCCCTGCCAGAATGTAGCCACCAAAGCCTTGTTGTTCCTGGTCAATTCAGCAGCCAGGATACGGAACTGAATGGCATACTCGCCCACGGAGAGGTCTCCCTGGTGTAGGGTCAGCAAGGATGCAGCAGCCGAAGAAACTCTCCCAGGTTCCTCAAAGATCGAGCGGAAGGTCCGTAAGAAGCACTGCAAGTCCCGGGTCTCAGGTCCCTGATGTTTCCACAGAGGATTGGCCCATGCCAGGGCTTTGCCGGTAAGGAGAGAGATGATAAAGGCGATCCGGACGTCATCCAAGCAGAAGGACCTGGCATGTAGTCTGAAATGGATCAGGCACTGATTAAAAAATCCCCTGCAGGACCTCAGATCTCCGTCATAGCGTAGAGGTAGCGGCAAGAAACACAGGGGGTTGGTACCGGTACAGACAGGAGGTGTAGCAGGCGGAACCGCAGGAACGGGTGCGGTGATGACTGTGGACGGAGCAAGCAGCCGATGGGCTATGGCGTTCACCGACAGGAGGAGCTGGTCTTGTCGTGACTGGAGATCCTCCATCTCAGCCAGCATGGCTTGTGTAGTCAACGTCTCAGGTTGACCAGCGGGGTCCATGGCCTGAGCGTACTGTCACGGAGCGGGTTAGTGGACCCACTAGGCCGTACCGCCGCAGCGGGGAGGCAGCTGGCCAAACAACAGGACACCCCAGAAATACAATGTCCCGCACAAGGGTACCTGAATAGTCCAGATGGTGGCCGCAGCTCTGGCACAGATGAGATGGGTGCAGCAGATGGCGCCAAACGTGGCGGATGACAGGAGCCGCAAGTTGCGCCAGACGTGGCGGATTCCTCCGGATGTGGCAGATGACACAGGACGTGGTGGATTCCTCCGGACGTGGCGGATTCCTCCGGACGTGGCAGATGACACAGGACGTGGCGGATTCCCCCGGACGTGGCAGGTGACACAGAAAGTAGCGGATTCCTCCGGACATGGCAGATGACACAGGATGTGGCAGATTCCTCTGGACGTGGCAGATGATACAGGACGTGGCACGACTAGATACTAGGGCAAAGCATGGGAAACAGGAACGGGGAACAAGGTACGGGTAACAACAGGAACGGGAAACACTAAGGGACCATTTGCAAGACAGACTGGGAAAACTAACAACGCTCAGGCATCGAACTAGGGGGCTGGACCCCTCTAATAGCCCAGGGTACTCACGGGTCAAAGGTTGTTCACGATGTCCGGTGCGCGCGCTGCCCCTTTAAGAGCGGGGACGAGCGCGCGCGCGCACCCTGCGGGCTCCGGTGGAGGTGAGTGGATGCAAGCGCTGGCGTCTCCTGAGGAGGAGGCTGGGGCCAGCGCTTGTCGACTCGTGGCTGCGGCTGTCAGCGGGAGGCTGGAGCTGACAGCCCGCAGCCACGGACATTACACCTTTGTTCTGATCCTCTGATGGAATCAAGTGATAGGAGTGCACAGGGGGTTGCCAATAGACAACCCTTCTAGTGGCATCTCTAGCCTGTTTGTTTAGCATAGATCCAAGCTGAACAATGGGGGGAAAAATTAAATTCAACAAAGATATTGGTCTATAGATCTCAGGAAGCAAGAGGTCCTTACCTGGCTTTGGAATTGTAATTGTCCTTGCTTCCATCATTTCCTTTGGAAGCGCGCCCCCCGACTAACATGGTTAAATAGAGTTGTGAGAAATGGAGCTATAATAGTTCTAAATTCCTGGTAATATTCCTTTAGAAACCTGTCTAGGCCTGGCACCTTGCACACTTGAACTGATTTTATAGCTGACTGTACTCCCAGACTTGTAATCTCTGCTTTTAGCCCAAGTATGTGCTCTTCCTCTAAGGTTGGCAAAGCTAGCGAGTCTAAAAATGTGTCAATAGCATTTGTGGAATGAATAGGATTTTTATCATCCCTCAGGTTATGTAGGTTACAGTAATATATTTAGCATAGACATCCATTATTATCTGAGGATCATGTAGGGTGTCCCCCTTAAAATTTTGTATGTTGTCTATTATCCTTTCTACCTTTTGCTTCCTAATTCTTTGACTCAGTAATTTACCAGGTTTATCTTCCATGGCATAAAATTGAGTTTTTTTCTTAAATTGTGAGTATTCTCCTGTAGTAATGATATTTTTATTTGAGAGCGAACATAATTTATTTCTTGTTGTATAATATATGTGGGGGTCACATTGTTTTGATGCTTTAATATATTTAGCTGTGTTGTTAAAGAGGCTCAGTCACCAGATTTTGCAACCCCTATCTGCTATTGCAGCAGATAGGCGCTGCAATGTAGATTACAGTAACGTTTTATTTTTAAAAAACGAGCATTTTTGGCCAAGTTATGGCCATTTTTGTATTTATGCAAATGAGGCTTGCAAAAGTACAACTGGGCGTGTTGAAAAGTAAAAGTACAACTGGGCGTGTATTATGTGCGTACATCGGGGCGTGTTTACTACTTTTACTAGCTGGGCGTTCTGATGAGAAGTATCATCCACTTCTCTTCAGAACGCCCAGCTTCTGGCAGTGCAGATCTGTGACGTCACTCACAGGTCCTGCATCGTGTCGGCCACATCGGCACCAGAGGCTACAGTTGATTCTGCAGCAGCATCAGCGTTTGCAGGTAAGTAGCTACATCGACTTACCTGCTAACGCCGATGCTGCTGCAGAATCAACTGAAACCTCTGGTGCCGATGTGTCCTCGCTCGTCTGACACGATGCAGGACCTGTGAGTGACGTCACAGCGTGATCTGGCAGAAGCTGGGCGTTCTGAAGAGAAGTGGATGATACTTCTCGTCAGAGCGCCCAGCTAGTAAAAGTATTAAAAACGCCCCGATGTATGCACATAATACACGCCCACTTGGACTTTTACTTTTAAACACACCCACTTGGACTTTTGCAAGCCTCATTTGCATAACTACAAAAATGGTCATAACTTGGCCAAAAATGCTCGTTTTTTAAAAATAAAAACGTTACTGTAATCTACATTGCAGCGCCTATCTGCTGCAATAGCAGATAGGGGTTGCAAAATCTGGTGACAGAGCCTCTTTAAGTTTTGAAGCAGATTTTTTTCACATTTTTTTTTTATTCTAGCCTGTAGATACTAACATGTCCCCCTAATAATTGCCTTCTGTGCACACCATAACATTGATGGAGATATCTGGTGTGTTATTGAGTTCAAAATATTCCCTTATGGCGCTCCCCTGTTCTGTTTTATTTATGCGTAGTATTTGGGGGTTCATCATCCAGGCAAAACTTTTTGGAGTTTGAGGACCTAGAGAGAGCAATAGTACAATAGGACTGTGATCCGACCATGTTATTGGAAGAATATTGCTGCCTGTTGCATATGGTAATAAATGTATATCTATCAGAAAAAAATCTATTTGAGAATAAATTAAGTATGGTTTAGCAAAAGCTGAATAGTCGTATTCAGCTCCATATAGATAGAGCTATATATCAGGTAAATTCATATTAGGGCCAGTTCACACAAAGTTTTTGGACACGTTTTTTGAAGTAGAAACTTCTTTGGAAAACGCGCCAAAAAACGGCCGAAAATGCCTCCCATTGATTTCAATGGCAGACCAGGCGTTTTTTTTCCTGCGACCCGAAAAACCGTCTCGTGGGAAAAAGAAGGGACATGCCCTATCTTCGGGCGTTTATGCCTCTGACCTCCCATTGACATCAATGGGAGCCAGAGAAAGCGTATTTCTCTGCATTTTTTGCCCGCGGCGCTCAATGGCCACGGGCAAGAAACGCCATGAAAAACTACGCGAAAATCGGCGTGCAGGCAAAGCCACGTCTGCCTCAAAATTCCAAACTGAATTTTCAGGCAGATTTTCCACCTGCAAAAAACTCAGTGTGAACCCAGTCTTATGTAGTATATCCTTTATAGCTATGTGTTCCTGCAGGTTTAGTGTTTGCATCTGAGCAAATTAAATATTGATAAAGCCCCTGGCCCAGACAACATTCATCCACGGGTATTAAGGGTATTAAGCTCACTATTCGACAGACCTTTGTATCTCATCTTCTAAGACTCTCTTGTAACAGGATCATTGCCACCGGATTAGAGGACGGTTGATGTTGTACCAATATTTAAGAAGAGTAAGAAGGTGGTACCGAGTAACTTCCAGTAAAGCAGTTACTGACTGCGAAATTTGGCTGAGAGAGAACGATACTGCTTCTATGCATACATGATATATAAAAGCTATATCATAAATGTCAATTAAAAAAGTGATTTAAAACACAAAACACATTGATTTAGTAAAAAAAAAAAACTATAATCAAAGGCGTGCATAAATAATGTCTTTCAATTTTATCCTTTTTGCCAGTGTGGCTGCTGAGAGACCTGAAAGAATAGTTAATGTTTTGCACTTGTTGAGCAAGTCCGAATTTAGGCCTAGAGCCTTCATAAACTCTTCTTTGATTTTAAAAAAGTGAATTCTCACTATATCTCTTGGTAAAGTGGGAGGTAAGCACTGTGGCTTATTGAGCCTGTGGGCTTTGTCAATCATAAGATACATGTTTGAGGCGTCCAGCAATATAACCGACATATGGTCTCATGTGTATCTCAGTAAGGCATTATCAGTCATGGTTTCTGGCACACCCCTTAGACTCAAGTTATTTCTTCTTGCTCTGTCTTCTTTATCCATTAATGTAATGCATGGCTTGAGTTCCTGGAGCACACTATTTAAATCGACCAGAGTATAGCATGTTTTGGTTAAGAGTGTTGTTTGATTCTCCATCTTTTCTGTCCGATCAGATTGGTGTACCAATTCAGATTTAAGTTCTTTACCCATAGTTTTAATATCTTAATATATGCCTTCCTGCAGTTTATTTAACATTATTTGAAGAAAGGCCTCTGTAATAGGCTGCATACTAGTGGTCAATATTTCCTGTCTTACACTCTAGATCAATGGTATGGCATCATTAACAAGAGAGACATTAGAATCTGCTGAAGAGTTTAAAATATCTTGCATATTTATAGGTGCTGAAATTATACTGGTGCCTGCCGCTTTCATAGCTATTTCATGGGGCTTCTTAATCTGGGATTGCTGTCGGGGAGGCACATAGGTAGTAAGATTTATTGGCTTAGGCACCTGCCTCTTAGTGCGGCCCATATCATATACAATTATTTATCAGTTACCACATTTATAGTAGGAAGCGGCATTGTACTATCACTACCTGCTCCTTCTGCTCACTACTCCCTGACAGAGAAGTCCAACCGGCGTCCAGAAGAAGTAGTCCGGAGTCCATAATAAGATAAGTAGTAGTCCACCTTCACAAGAAGCAGTCCTAGGGATGTATATAAAAGCCACATGATTTTATATCCTATAGATTTGTCAGACTGCTGCCTGTTGTCCTTGATCAGGAGCTGCATACTAGAGAGGGCGGCACACACTCCATTTTCTCTACTCCACTCCTTGACTCCAGCTAAGGGCAGGGCACATATGGCACTCCCATCAGGGGTCTGGGCTAAACAGGGGCCCGCCACGCCCGAATAGCTATGTGTCACAGTGGTTGCAACTGCAACCGAGCCCACGGCCCCCCGCACCACATCTAGTAAAAGTTACTATAGTAACTGGGGCCTATGTAATAAACTACACGGGCCCCTGATACTATAGTGATAACAGTATACTTAACCTCCTCTTCCCAGTGCAGCGGAGGTCCCCGATGTCTTTGATGTCATGACTTCACAACGTCATGACGCTGAGCACAACGTCACAACACTGGATGGCGTAAGGGCCTCACCTGCACCCAGAGCCGAAGAGGAGGGTAAGTATACTGTTACTGTCTGCTGGGGCCCTGTATTTAAGCCTACCATGTGGTATGCTTAGATACAGGGCCAATGAGACAGGATCACACATGATAGGCTTAGATCTGGAAGGGGACATGCACTTTTTTTTTACATTTTAACATAGGAGTTTCATACAGGCACCCAAATACAATTGTCTAAGGAGTAAAACATTTTGTCAGTTGCCAAGATACAAATGATCTGAAACTAAAAAGGAAGCTGTTGGACATAATACTACCCATACGACTGGCATGTCCTATGACTCTAACCGTGGTTCATTTGAGCCCCAGTTTATAATACTTTCCAGATTTCTATAAATTATTTTTTGGGAATTGGCAGATTTGGTAAACTGTCTGACTGTGTAACTATTAAGGGTACATACTTGTATCAGTGATGAATCTGTGATGAACAATCGTTGTCCTTAAATAAATAAATCAATAAATAAAACATTGTTATGTGCAAAACCATCATTTTATTAAAATATAATACATTATATAACATATGTAATGTATAAAGACAACATAATACAAGATCATACACCTATAAGTGAGGAGTGTTCTTGGCAGCCTGTTTTTTTGCAGTCTAATTAGTGAAGGAATAGCTATGAAATGTTTTATGTGTATATATTTATGGGTCAAACACTTTTTCATATCACTATATTAGAAGTTGAGTAGTTTATTTCTATTCATAGGAGCCTTCATTGTCATTTTCCTGCAAGACATCATCTTGTAGGTTTTGAAGAGCAATTCAATTTTCTTTCCAATTTTCCATGAATATTATACGATTCTGTACATTTCCTGCTAATGGTTTGTTATGCCCTCTGTGTAATAACCCTAGATATAATTTTAGATATATAGTTATTGACTGTTGTAGACATATCCACATTGCTGTATCTCTTTCAATTTCTTAAGTTTTATATTACCATAAATCCCTACTCCACCCAAAAAGTGTCTAGAATCGCCAATGGCTTAATAAGAAAATTAATTATGTGTCACTTACCCCGAGTAGTGTATGTGAACTGCCCCTGAGGGGTTCTAACGTTTTTGTTTTGTAGAATGTAACTTCACTACTAGCATTTTAGTTTTTTTGTTAAGACAATTTTAGATATTTTTAGCTACAACATATACAATGTTGAAGTGCTTACTGCTAAAACTTTATCTTTGGGGAGGTATTTTTTATTTTTTTTAAGATAATATAATCGTCTACATAAACTTGTTTTTCTTAAAGTCACTGTTCAAATCTTTCTTTCCAGACAATAGTAACTTGACATGCCATCAGAGTCCAGTCTGCCACATCAATACAATGTTTCCACTTCCTTAAACCTGTGAATAAATTACACATTTATAATAGTGAGGGGGAGTACACTTTTGACAGCTACTGCACTTTGTAAATATACCAAAAGCAGCTAAAATAGAATAATAAATATATAGAAAACAGGTAGCAAATCTCTAGTAAAATAAAGTACTGGGAAAAAACAAAATAAAAAAATAAATAATGATCCTGGACATGTGGAAGAATAGTTACATTTAATCTACAAATAAATACAAAAAATATATATATAGAAAGAAGGAGCGAGAAAGAGAGAGAGAGAGAGAGAATGAGATAAAGAAAGAAAGAAAGAAAGAAAGAAAGAGAGAGATATTATACATGTATTCATTTATTTATTTATTTATTTATTTACCAATCAGCTATAACCTTAACCCCTTGATAACCAGGCCTTTTTGCCTTTTTGTTTTTTCACGCTCACATTCCAAGAGTCGTAACTTTTTTTTTATTCCATCGTCATAGCCGTCTATGGTCTTATTGTTTGCAGGACAAGTTGTCTTTTTCAATTGCACCATTTTTGGATGCATATAATGTATCGATTAACTTTTATTAACTTTAATTTAGGAGAGAATTCATAATAAGCAGCTATTCCAGCATTGATTTTCATGTTATAAATTTACGCCGTTTATTATGCGGTGTAAATAACATGTTTTCTTTATTCTATGGGTCGGCACGATTACGGGGATACCAAATATGTATAGGTTTTATATGTTTTCCTACGTTTGCACAATAAAAACCCTTTTTAAATAAATGTACTTGTTTTTGCAAAGTCGCATTCCAAGAGCCATAACTTTTTAATTTTTCCATCGATGTGGCCGTATGTGGGCTTGATTTTTGTAGGGCAATGTGTAATTTTCATTAGTACTATTTTTGGCTACATGGGACTTATTGATTAACTTTTATGTTATTTTTTATGTGGGGAATGGGGGAAAAAAAAGGAATTTTGCAGTTGTTTTTTGCATTTTTTTTTAACGCTGTTTACCTGGTGGTTTAATTAATGTGTTAACTTTATTGTTCGAGTCGTTATGATCATGGCGATACCATATATGTGTATGTGTTATTTTATTTTGACACTTTTACTAAATAAAACCACTTTTTTGGAAAAAATTTTTTTATTTTTACTGTAATCGTTTTATTTTTTTGTCATAAACTTTATTTAACTACTTAACTTTTTTTTTTCCACTAGGCGACTTCACTTTGTGATCTTTTGATCGCAGATATAATGCTTTGGTATACTTAGTATATCAAAGCATTGTTGCCTGTCAGTGTAAAACTGACAGGCAATCTATAAGGCCAAATAGGCAGTTGCTGAAGGCAGACCATGGAAAACCAACGGCACCCCGGGATTTCTTTGCGGGCATGCCGATGGGGTGACAGAGGGACCTCCCTCCCTCTGTCAAACACATTAGATGCCGCTGTTGCTATTGAGAGCGGCATCTAATTGGTTACCTGCCGGAATCCAAGTATGCTTCAGTTCCGGAAGTTGGAGCAGGAGCTAGGTTTTGTATAACAGCCATGCTCCTGCCGCTGATATTGTGGGTACAGTGGCAGTACCCGCTCGATCAGAGGACAGATATATCCTTATGCAGGAACTGGCTCCTATGACAAATTTATCCGTCCTTCGTCGTAAAGGGATTAGGGCTGAGAAATTATGTTGTAGTTCAAATGGTGCAAATTTTGGCACAAATTTTGCAAATTCCTGGCAAAATTGTGTGGTTTTGTCGCGATTCACAGTAAAATGCGTTTGAATTGCGATATGAATTTTCAGCATGACATGTGAAGTGAAAAACATTAATTATCTTGTTAAAATGGCACCTGTCAAGGGGTGGGATATATTGGGCAGCAAGGGAACAGTCAGTTCTTGAAGTTGATGTGTTGAAAGCAGGAAAACTTTGTAAGTCTAAATTCACACGGGACAGAAATGCTGCAGATTTTTCCGTGTGCAAAATCTGCAGCAGGTTACAGTCCCAGCCATGTGAATTACATTTAAAGAAATCTCATCCACATGCTGCTGAACATTTTCTAGATAAAAGTCAGCTAATGCTGAGGATTTTAAAAAATGCAGCATACTCATTCAAAATCTGTAAATTAAAATGTTTGAATTTTGCTGCAGAAAAGCTGTAGAATACTCTGATACTCTGCAGAAAATCTGCAACATTTTGATCCTGTGTGAATCCAGTCTAAGGATCTGAGCGACCTTGACAAGGGCCAAATGTGATAGCTGAACATTTGGGCCAGAGCCCCTCCAAAATAGCAGCTCTTGTACTGTGTTCCCAGTATGTACTGGTTAGTGTCTACAAAAAAGTGGTCCAAGGAAGGACAACCGGTGTACAGGATATAATGGGCATTCAAGGCTCATTGAAGGCAAAGGCTAGCCTGTCTGGTCCGATCCCACCGAAGAGCTGCTGAAGCACAAATTGCTGAAAAAGTTAGTTCTGGCTATGATAAAAAGTTGTTAGAATACACAACAGTGGGGGGCGGAGCTTGCTACGCTGAGAGATGGAAGTGTGATCCCGGAGCTCTTCCTCACACTCACCAAATCTATAGCATAACACCGACTACTTACCGTTAGACATGGGAAAAACGGGTAAGGACAAGACCAAGGATGTGGGGGAACCCCTCGGCACCCCAAACCTGTGCCTGAGATGGACAAATTCTTTAAGAAGAGAGGGGCTTCTGCGGCGGGAAGATCCAAGATGGCGCCGGAACTATCACACGGGGATCAGAGGGCGGAGGACTCAGACAGCTCATACGCTACCTCAGAGTGTACAGGGGAGATAGATGCTGAACCTATTTCCAGGGCTTATCTGAAGGAGACCCTGACGCAGGCTCTCACCCCTGTGATGAATAACCTTAGGGAAATTAAAGCGGACATGCACCATATTGGACACAGGGTCCTCGTCCTGGAAGAGACGCAAGCGTCCATTTTGGATCAACAAGACGCTCACCATAAAACAGCGAAAGAACATGCTGATCATTTGAATACCCTGTATATACACTTGGAGGACCAGGAGAATAGGAGTAGATGAAAGAATATTAGGCTACGGGGCCTCCTGGAATCGGTGACTGTGGACTCGCTGGCAGGTACTGTGCTGCAGTTTTTTACCTCCCTTATAGGTGAAGATCGGGTCGCTTCCTTAGTGATCGAGTGGGTACACAGGGCATTGAGGCCTAAACCCACTGACACGGAACCCCCAAGAGATGTCATATGTGGCATCTTAAGTTTTGTGCACACGGCGGCCATTTTAAAAGCGGCACGAGAGACCACGGAGCTTGAATTTGAAGGAGCTAAATTGGCGGTATACCAAGATCTAGCAGCCAGCACGTTAGCGAAACGTCGCGTCTTAAAACCGGTCACGGATGCTTTGCGGGCCCACAAGCTCCCGGTAAGGTGGCTCTTTCCATTTGGACTGGCGACCATGAGAGCGGGGAGGCAGATTACCATACGTACGCCAGAAGACCTAGAGAAAGCGTGGCAAGTGCTGGATATGGACCCTATAGCTGTCCCCTCTTGGATGCCAGTGGCCATGGATTTAACAAGGCACAAAACTCGCCGACCATGGAAACCAGTGGCGAACGCCAAATCACCCAAAAGGCAGAATCGTCTTTCCTCATGAGGGGCTACCTGATTACCTGAAGGGACTAGGAGCTAGCTGCGGTTAATGGCGATTATGGAGCTGGAGCTGATACTTCACAGAAGATTGGAGCGGGTTTTTTCATCTGATGGCATGATAGTTGGTTTTTATCTATGAGAATACATAGCTGCTTTTCTGGGATATACCAACCCCCCCACCCCACCCCCCCCCTTCTTTCACCCCAACCCCCCCCTTTCCTCCCCACCTCCCCCCCTCCCTCTCTTTCCCCCCCTCCCCCCCCTTACCCCCCCCCTCTCTAGCCCCCCCCTCCTCTTCCTCCTGCCCCCTCCCCCCCCTTTTTTCTCTCACGTTCTCCTAGATTGCTAGCCGCTTGAGTAACTTTGAGATGATTTTCTTTGAAGGAACCACTGTTGCTCTGCTTAGGTTTTGCCTTAATCAATGCGATACAGTAATTAGACTGTTGCCTTTTATAATTAATAATCTGAGCAAATATGTTTGTATCAGTTTCATGAAGGTGTTTGAATGTATCTGACTTGCTTTATGCTTCTGTAGATTTGGTGAAGTGTTTAGGATCTCATGGTGAGTTCCTTTTCTCCCCCCCCTGGACAGGGGTTGGTCTTTGGACCTCTGTCCCGGGCTATACTTTCTCCTTATGCCGGGATAATAGGGAGAGGGTCATTTGCGGTTTGTAGGTTTTTTATGTTTTATTTTTCATTTCTTTCTTTTATATGTGTCTTTACTTCTCTGGGGTCTCTCATTTTTGGGGATTGGAGCGAGGTATCTCTCGGATGTAGGTCGACTAACTTAGCGACGGCTGCGGTGTTTATGGATTGGTCATATAGATAGGTAGGCTGAAGCTGTGCTCCTTTAATGTGAAGGGCTTGGGCTCCCCTCAGAAGAGATCCAGGGTATTGGGTGCGCTACGGGTACAGGCTCCTGATATTTTGTTTCTCCAAGAAACACACTTTAGACCGGCACACATACCCACGTTACCTGTACACACTTACTCACAATGGTTTCATAGTACTTACTCCTCTAAGTCACGAGGGGTATCTATAGCTATTCATAAGAACATACAGTTTAAGGTGGAATCGTCTCTGGTGGACGAAGGGGGACGCTATATTTTTCTAAAAGGCAAGGGTTTCTGGTATGAAAATTACGCTAGCTAACATATATGCCCCTAACATAAGGCAATATAGATGGATGAGGTCTACCCTACTGTCTCTACGATCCTTTGCTGAAGGTCAGTTGGTATTGGGGGGAGACTTTAATGTGTCTCTTGACTTGCCGATGGACTCCACCTCTTTGGTCCAGACGTTTCCACCTTTGTTGCTCCGTAAGCTTAAAATGCTCTTATCAAGAATGGGCTAGGTGGATGCTTGGAGGGTTGGTAACCCGTCGGTAAAGGACTACACATTTTATTCTGCCCCCCATGGCACCTACCATAGAATAGATTATTTTTTCCTTCCTGTAGCTCTATTGCCGAACTTGGAGCATGCTGAAATAGGGAATCTTACGGTTTCGGATCATGCCCCGGTATGCATCACCCTGGAATTGGGGTGTATTCCTCAGAGGGAGTGGCTCTGGAGACTTAATGACAAGATTATTGCACAAGATGAAAATAGTGCGGTGTTAGCTTCCAAGTTGGAGGAATTTTTTCAATTTAATGATTCCCCACAGGTGTCCAGACCCATTCTCTGGGAAACACATAAGGCATACATGAGGGGGGAGCTTATCGCGTTGGCCTCTTACCTTAAGAGGCAGCGCTCTAAGCATATTTTACTCTTATTGAAACAAATATCTGACACTGAGAGATGACATAAACAGGGGGGTTCCCATTTAGATTATAAACTGCTGTGCTCAATGCGCCAAGAGCTCAAGGACCTTCTTAATTATAAAGCCACTAAGGCATACAGGGGGGCTGTTTCCCAGACGTATATGCATGGGGATAGGGGCTCTAAGTTAATGACCAGGTTAATTAAACAGAGGCAAGCAAAAGTTTTTATAGAAGCTGTTAAAAATGATAAGGGGGTGAGAGTGACCTCAACGCCGCATATTGCTGAAGCCTTTCAGACTTTTTATTCCCAGCTCTATAATTTACCTACTGACGCTGGGGGGGGGGGCCCTCCCTCATACATTGGATAGGCAGGAACGTATATCCGCTTTCCTGTCAGATATATTAACACCTCAACTCACCAAGACACAAGGGGAGACGCTTTTAGCGCCCATAACGGAGGAAGAAGTGGGTAAGATCTTGGACTCGATCCCTTCAGGGAAGAGCCCGGGGCCAGATGGGCTGCCTATCTCTTTTTATACAAATTTTAGGAAACAGCTGATCCCAAAATTCACGGCAGTTTGTAACTCACTGCTAGGTGGATCCTCTCTTCCCGCACAGTCTTTGGAAGCATTTGTCACCATTCTTCCTAAGGAGGGGAAGGACCCTGAGCAATGCGGAAGCTATAGACCCATCTCACTATTAAATTGTGATGTTAAGTGGTGGGCAAAAATCTTGGCGACACGTATGCAATCACTCCTGCCCTTGATTATTGGAGAGGAGCAAGTGGGATTTGTGAAGGGGAGAGAGGGTAAACACAATGTAAGCAGAGTGTTGCATGCGATTTTACATGTGCGTAAAAGTAGGGGATCTATGGTGCTTCTAGGCACTGATGCCGAAAAAGCCTTTGACAGGGTCTGTTGGGAGTACATGAGAAGAGCACTACTGAAATTTAATTTTCCATCCATATTCATAAATGCTATCTTCTCATTGTATAGAGTACCGTCTGCTAGGATTCAGGTTAATGGATCCTTGTCTGCTCCCTTTTCCATATCGAATGGGACCAGGCAGGGATGTCCTCTGTCCCCGTCACTTTTCGTTATTATGTTGGAACCGCTGCTTTTAAAATTTCGACAGACTGAGGACATCCGGGGTCTTCGGGTGGGAGGACGCGTACATAAGACGGCGGCCTTTGCAGATGATCTATTGCTGATGGTTACGAATCCACTCACTGCCCTCCCATTGATCCTGGATGTTTTTGCTCGGTTTGGGGATATATCAAATTTTTAAATTAATTACGGGAAATCGGAGGCCCTGGGTATTGCCTTACCAAAAGATCAACTCACATATCTGAAATCCATTTCCTCGTTTAGATGGCAATCTTCAGCTATTCTATATTTAGGCATTAAGATTCCAGCAGACCCCAAAGATATATTTTCCCTGAATTTTGCCCCTTTAGTATTGAAAATACAAAAATTCTTGTCCACAATTAATATTCCATTCCTTTCGTGGATTGGAAGGAAAAATCTATTGGCCACTTATGTGCTCCCACAGATCCTGTATCCATTACAGAGTGTTCCCATAGATCTCCCGGTTAGCTATTTCAATAGATTTAAGCGGCTATTTATTAACTTCCTGTGGAAGGGAAGGCAGCCCAGACTGGCTCACAGATTACTCATTTTGAAAAAGAAACAGGGGGGCTTATCCTTACCAGATATAGGATTATATTATACGGCCATTCAACTACTACGTTGGTCACAGCTTGCTAATGTATCTCTTACCCACAGTTATTTAGATTTGGAGAGACAGGTTTTATCGGAGAAATATCTCCACTTACTTTGGGTTAAATTGCCGCTACCGCCGAAAACGCTTCTAGTTAGTGACATGACGAGAGGTATGCTTAAAGTCTGCCAGAGATCTGAAGTACTGAATATGGCCAGGGGTTACCTGTCCCCGATAGCTCCACTGGGGGCCCTACCCTACTTTACAGATAGAGATGCTTCTCTGGGTTCGACATTATGGCCTCTCTTAAACTATCTTCGGGTTAGGGAGGTTACAACGGGAAGGGCTGTTCCGGATCTGAGTGTGATGTTGGGAAGCTCTAGGGATAAAGGGGGGATGACTTGTGCCGGGAATGTTACATTTCTCCATCAAAAGGGTTTTAAATCAGCATGCTGCAAGTTCTTGGCTGAGGCTCCTACTCCATATCCAGATCCTACCTGGATGGAGAACTATGCTCTTATGTCACAATCTCCCGCTAAAGCTTTATCAAAAATGTATACTAATATTCTGATGGATCTCACCCCTACCAAACCCTCTTTTCTACTGGCTTGGGAGAGGGAGCTAAATATTGTGTTCTCACAAAGAGAAGTCTCTATTATTTTATCTAGATCTCATGGGTTTTCATGCTGTGTGAGGCATCAGGAGAATTCCTACAAATTGCTAACACGCTGCTACAGAACTCCGGCATATCTATACCAGATTCGTCTTATTGCCTCAAATGTATGTTGGAGGTGTGGGCTGGCTCCTGGATCCCTGTCACATATATGGTGGTACTGCTCCAAAATTAGACCTTTTTGGGTTCAGGTGGAAAAGGCTATCAATGATGTTGTTGGTTGCTCTTTGGTATTATCACCTGGCCTGATCCTTCTATGGCTTCCATCTGGGGATTTTATCCCGGTACGGAGAAACTTGGCTACTTTGATGGTGTCGGTGGCTAAACTGTTGATACCGCTGAAGTGGCAGAGTGAAGACCCCCCTTCCATGGAATTGTGGTGGTCCAGGGTCCATCAGTTACATTCATTGGAGGAACTCGTGGGTTGGCATACCTTCTCGCGGGAGCTGTTCCTGAGGGTTTGGAAGCCATGGAGGGATTATCACAAGAGATTGGAGCAGGGTGGGGACTGAACACCTAAACTTATCCAGTAAGGGGGAGGGATATAAGAAAAAGTTGAGATCCAGCGCAAAAAAATGAAGAGTTGTTCACCAATATGTTAAAATGGAATCCAGTTCCAATTTTATTGAATAAACAGCATAAAACAGGGAGTCTTATTCCCCAGTGGGTAAGGTGGATGTAGGTAGAAGAAAAATGAATGCGTAGCCATTTTTCTTCTACCTACATCCACCTTACCCACTGGGGAATAAGACTCCCTGTTTTATGCTGTTTATTCAATAAAATTGGAACTGGATTCCATTTTAACATATTCGTGAACAACTCTTCATTTTTTTGCGCTGGATCTCAACTTTTTCTCTGCTACAAATTCATCAGCGTGTGCCGACACGAGGATCCGTGCGCATCAGGCATCTGCAATTCTTCTGCCTCAAGGTGAGCTGGAGGTTCCCTCCTATTTTACTTTCTTTCTGAGGGATATAAGACCCAGGTTGAGACCCAGACTTGATTCAGGTTGGGTCCCGGGAAATCCTTCACAGAATATCTGCATAGAATTTGTAGGGCTAAATCCAATGATACTCATGATATATTGTTTCCACTCGCTGACTACATCCGAGAGATACTAAGAGATACTGAAATGAGGGATAGGGATGTGGAAGGTTTTTTGAGAAGAAAAATATGCTTATCAGAATGATAATGCATTCCCTGGAACTCTACTGCTAGAGACATAGCATGTCTTGTATGTCCATGTTTTTTCTTGTTGATTACTGTCCGATAAAAAGATGGGGTTTTGCTCAGTGAATTACTTTCCTGAATACTGTCTATCTTGATCTTTTGTTATACGGGAATTGCCTAATTGCAATTTTGATATATGAAAGTGATTGACTTGGATGCACTGCTTTTATAATGTTTTATATGTTATGCTGTTTCAAAAATATGTCTTTAAAATAAAGAATTTATAAAAAAAAAAAAGAATACACAACAGTACATTGCAGTTTACTGCGTTAGGGCCGTGTAGCCATAGACAGGTCAAAGCGCCATACGGAGCCTCTTCCATCGCTGAAAGAACCTACAAAGAGCATGTGGCCATAAGAATTGGACAAAAGAGAAATGGATTTTGAATGGGATTTTTGAAAACTATTAAGCGATCTCGCGGCACAACATAATTGAAACCCACAAGATCACTTTTTGACTTTTCCTATTGACAAATAACTGTTTGGGAAAATTCCTTTATAGCCCCTTAAAGGAAAGGTGTCATTATTTTTTTATTTTTTTTATAAATTCATGTGTTTTTATTTAATAAAATATTATATTTACTGGTTTATTTTTTCACACATAATGTTTTTTTTTATTAACACTTTCTTAATTTACTGAGGGCTGCCATGTTTTATTTAATCTGTGTATGTGTCTCTTAATGACACATACCCAAATGGAATACGGCAGCTACAGTGCATAGGACATAACGAACGTCTCCCGTTCGTTGTGTCCTCTGCTTCTACTATGTCACTCTGTACTGCGCAGGTGCAGTTCAGAGCGACCCAGCATAGAAGCTGGTTTGTAGGGGGAAAGCCGGCGCCATTTTCAAGACCGGCCACACTGCAGGTAAGGTATGTGTGTCTCTCTCTCTCGCGGCCCCCCCTCGCGCCCCCCCGCAACACCCCTCACGATCCCCCCCTTTTGCGACCCCCCCACTCTCACGACCCCGCTCTCGCGGGTGTGTGTGTGTATGTGTGTGTAGCAGAGCTATGTGTGTGTCCGCGCAGCAGAGCTGTGTGTGCGGCTGTGCAACAGAGCTGTGTGTAGTGTGTACATACACACACACATACCCCCAAACATGAGACTGCGCCACACACAACCCCCACTAAACGCGTGTGTAAAAAAGTGGGTTGTATGTACTAACTGAGCGCTTTATCAATTATGTCAATGAAAACGTAATCAAGCCTTTTTTTATGCTGTTTTTGGCACGTAAAATGCGCCAAAAAAACACGTCAAATATACGCTGTGTGAACCTGTCAACTGAAAAGTCATTCACCACAGCGTCTCCCTCATCCTTCTTAGCCATTTGGTGTCCTATAGCTTCTACCAGCTACATTGTAAAAGCCCTCCCAAAATGGGTGCCGGATAATGCTTAGCAATTTGAAGACACCTTTTCCTGGCTTGTAGCCAAAAATATGAAGGGGGTGAGATTCCCTCCCACATTTACGGCAGCTGTGAGTCAGGTTGCTTTCTCTTATTCACCTTGAGTAATTCTGGGAGGTGCTCCCTCTGGCGGCCAA
Source organism: Rhinoderma darwinii (assembly GCF_050947455.1). Lineage (NCBI taxonomy): Eukaryota > Metazoa > Chordata > Amphibia > Anura > Rhinodermatidae > Rhinoderma > Rhinoderma darwinii. The sequence goes on from NC_134688.1 coordinate 138,854,276, forward strand.
CATAGGAAAACATGTCAAATTATTATTTATGTGGAAGAAAAAAAAATACAAAACAAAACTAAAAAAATATAATAAAAATAAGTAACTTAAAAAAAAAATGTAAATTCACAACACATTTCCTTAAAGAGGACCTGTCAGCTCTCCTAACTTGTCTGTTTTAGTAAATTGTATTAGCAGTTCTGGTGCATCTTGTATTAGAACTCTGTATTGTGCCTTAACTCTGTTATTCCTGCGGGAAATGCATGAACAAATTGACAACTGTGCATTACTATTCTCCTGTGTCCCAACACAGCCTTATACTGTCAGCACTGATTGGGCAGTATTGACCTGTTTAGAGACACGCCCCATTGACAAGGGAAATCGTAACTTCCAGTTGTCAATTTATTCTAACATTTCCAGTAGATATAGCGGATGGAAGGAAAAAGATGCCCCAATAACTGCTGGTTCATGGGAATACAAGTACTTACTGAAACTGGAGAGCTGACAGATTTTCTTTAAGCGTAGTTTAAAGGGGGCTTTGCACAGGATGATTATCGGGGAGATGAGCATTCATATAACGCTCGTTCCCGATAATTTTCTTGTGTAAACAGGGGAACGATCAGCAAATGACCAAGCAAATGCTCGATCATCTGCTGGCCGTATCATTAAAAAAGTTAAATATTATCGTTGTCGGCAGCACATCTCCCTGTGTAAACAGGGAGATGCACTGCCGACATGATAATAATGTACGGGGACGAGCGATCGGAGTATCAACCGCTCGTCCCCATCCATAGCTCCGTGTGACAGGAGTAAATGAGCGCCGATCAACGATGTATAGTTGATCGGCGCTCTCTGCACCGGCCGATTATCGGCCGCTGTAAAATGGCCTCAACACTTAAGAGGCATATCTCACTTAAAATACCTGGTTAACATAATTGTCCTAATAGGCGAGTCTAGGTTGTCAGGTAACCTGGCAGTGCCCAAGTGCATGGAGACTTAATAATCCAATAGGACCCCATTAACACCACAGTGAAATTGGCTGAATCAGTATCAGTTATTTCTTTCTTGGCCACTGAATATTTTGACTTTCAACTAGACAATTTACTGTGCATCTCATATGAAGTGATTTCCTCCACCTGTAATCATGTCTCGTGTCTCAGCCTGCCCCTTTTGTCATCTGACAGGAATACAAGTACTTACTGAAACTGGAGAGCTGACAGATTTTCTTTAAGCGTAGTTTAAAGGGGGTTTTACACAGGATGATTATCGGGGAGATGAGCATTCATATAACGCTCGTTGCCGATAATTTTCTTGTGTAAACAGGGGAACGATCAGCAGATGACCAAGCAAAGCTCGATCATCTGCTGGCCGTATCGTTAAAAAAGTTAAATATTATCGTTGTCAGCAGCACATCTCCCTGTGTAAACAGGGAGACTCACTGCCGACATGATAATAATGTACGGGGACGAGCGATCGGAGTATCAACCGCTCGTTCCCATCCATAACTCCGTGTGACAGGAGCAAATGAGTGCCGATCAACGATGTATAGTTGATCGGCGCTCTCTGCACCGGCCGATTATCGGCCGCTGTAAAATGGCCTCAACACTTAAGAGGCATATCTCACTTAAAATACCTGGTTAACATAATTGTCCTAATAGGCGAGTCTAGGTTGTCAGGTAACCTGGCAGTGCCCAAGTGCATGGAGACTTAATAATCCAATAGGACCCCATTAACACCACAGTGAAATTGGCTGAATCAGTATCAGTTATTACTTTCTTGGCCACTGAATATTTTGACTTTCAACTAGACAATTTACTGTGCATCTCATATGAAGTGATTTCCTCCACCTGTAATCATGTCTCGTGTCTCAGCCTGCCCTTTTTATCATCTGACAGACATTCAATAACCAGCCAAACATAAGGCTAAATACTATGACCGAGATTTATCTATACTGGCATCTATCTATACCAGTCTAAGAATAAATGCCACAGGACGGGAGTAAGATGTGATACACTTATTAAGAGACGTGTAGTAAGAAATAATAAATGAATAGTGTGTGTGCAAGTGTAATACTATAAGTGAAATATAGGGGGCAGTAATAAATGAAGTGCCTCAATGGAAATAAATGGATAATGGGGTGCGAGCTTGCGTCCTTTTGGCCAAAATGATTACCAATACCCCAGGTATTTTTCATTATTATGTATATTCGCTTCTCTTGGACACAGCCGGGTCTTTGATGCTGGGAGAGCATGGTGTGTTGTTGTTTGGCATAGCAAGCAGGGTAGCCCGCTCTATGAATTATCAAGGCGTCACAAATAGGCTTCTACCTGGCTATACACGTTGTGCCTCATGACGTACACACTATCCCTCCATGTTTCACTCACTTGCACCCCATTATCCATTTATTTCCATTGAGGCACTTCATTTATTACTGCCCCCTATATTTCACTTATAGTATTACACTTGCACACACACTATTCATTTATTATTTCTTACTACACATCCCATGCACCACACACCACTCCCCTCAAGACTAGTGGGAGTGGCTATTATTATTTAAAGCACCTGCTCGCCCTTTCATCAGCATTTCTTGCCTGGCTGTGTCCATTTGTAAGTATGGCCTTTTTCGGTGTTTTTGTATATGTCCCTGTGTTTTTATCGGTTCGGTTTGTGCATCAGGAACGTTCTGTTCCAGTTTAGGATTTAGGGCTCGCAAGTCTGGGGATCCTTGTCGTGGATTGCGAGCTTGCGTCCTTTTGGCCAAAATGATTACCAATACCCCAGGTATTTTTCATTATTATGTATATTCGCTTCTCTTGGACACAGCCGGGTCTTTGATGCTGGGAGAGCATGGTGTGTTGTTGTTTGGCATAGCAAGCAGGGTAGCCCGCTCTATGAATTATCAAGGCGTCACAAATAGGCTTCTACCTGGCTATACACGTTGTGCCTCATGACGTACACACTATCCCTCCATGTTTCACTCACTTGCACCCCATTATCCATTTATTTCCATTGAGGCACTTCATTTATTACTGCCCCCTATATTTCACTTATAGTATTACACTTGCACACACACTATTCATTTATTATTTCTTACTACACATCCCATGCACCACACACCACTCCCCTCAAGACTAGTGGGAGTGGCTATTATTATTTAAAGCACCTGCTCGCCCTTTCATCAGCATTTCTGGCCTGGCTGTGTCCATTTGTAAGTATGGCCTTTTTCGGTGTTTTTGTATATGTCCCTGTGTTTTTATCGGTTCTACTTATTAAGAGACGTACGCCTCTTAGTACATTTGTCGCATCTTTAGCTGTCCATGTACCAGAGGTAAATATATGCCAGCTACAAGCTGGTGTAGATTTCTGCTATAATTTACACCAGTTTATCGTAAATTATAGTAAATATGTCGTCTCGCTTACTTTTTTGAAATAGGAGGAGGTGGTGATAAAAATAAAAAGTCACAAAAATTTGAATAAAAAAAACTATTTTTGTTCAAATAGCGGCTTTTCTACACCAGAAAACGGCATAGATTGCATGGAAACATACTGATGTTTAATTTCATCAATAGTCTCCACAAAGAACTGACCAGCATTATATAGTTTGAATACAGATTCAATCTATATAAAAATAACTGCAGGTATATTACACTGCTTCGTTCCACTAATCTAGAGTTCCTGCACGTCTTATAGTTCAATGCCTACTTAAGAATTCTACAACATTCCCTGCTTGGAAAGTTATACCTATTTTATTGGTAATATAATTCAATAGTAAGAAGAGATGAGCAAAACTGTAAAAATTTGCCTCGTCTGTACAAACCGGTGATTTTTCTAATATGGGACCATATTTCTTCAATTAAAGTCAATGGAGGCTAAAACATGGATTTATCTTTTGATCTCCATTGTTTTAAATGAGGGAAATATGTTTCTGTAATATAGGAAATTTGCTGACAATTTTATACATTTTGCTCATTTATACACTGGTGCTACAATGGCTCCCGTTTTTGATTTACTAACTTTGTTGTGCATGTGAAGGGTTAACTGTGCCCTTGTAGGGTATGAACTGCATCTAATATATTCTGCAGTATCCTTAGGAGCTGGTGTCCAATGATGATTGAAGGATTATCCTGTTGTGGCAGAAATTGAATCTACTTAAGCGTGACAGAAATAACCCATTTATTAAGGATATTAAGAGTTTTTTCTTTTAATGGAGTTAAGATTCAGCTGAACTTGTTTTGCTATAAAAGCTTTAGTTATTATGTTTCTATATTAAGGGTAAGTTCACACAAGGCTCGTATGCTGCGTGGTTGGCGGCCACAGGGAATTCCGGACGAAAAAACTGCACCAAATTGGGCAGAAGAAGCGGGAAAGAAAAAAGTTTATACCTACCCTCTGACCTCCTGCAACCCGGCCTCCTGGGATGATGTTTCATTCCATGTGACCGCTGCAGTCTGTGATTGGCTGCAGTGGTCACATGGGATGAAATGTCATTCCAGGAGGCAGGCCTGGATGAAGAAACACAGCTTTCTGGGTAAGTATAAGATCTTTTTTTCTGAGATTTGCGGCGGAATTGCAGCTTTTCCACTGCAAAAATCACAACATCTGCTATTTGTAGCAGGTTTTACGTCCCCATTGAATTCAAAGGGGAAAACCCGCAATAGAAAAGCAGCGATTACGCAAATACAATTGACATGCTGTAGCTTAAAAAACAGCATTACAGGTCAATTTCTGAGCGTTTTTTCCGATTTTTTAAAATCTCATCCACTCTGCTGATACTGTATTATGCTGCAGATTTTCACCAATGAAATCCGTGGTAGAAATCCGCAGTATTTCCCCAATGTGTGAACTTACCCTAAAGGGGTATTCGTATGAGAAGAATTGATGACATATTACTAGGATCTGCCATCACTTTATGCTTTGTGGGAGACTAAAATTTTGGAAGGAAACAACAGCACTTAAAGAGGCTCTGTCACCAGATTTTGCAACCCCTATCTCCTATTGCAGCAGATCGGCGCTGCAATGTAGATAACAGTAATGTTTTGTTTTTTTTCAAAAACGAGCATTTTTGGCCAAGTTATGACCATTTTTATATTTATGCAAATGAGGCTTTCTTAAGTACAACTGGGCGTGTTTAAAGTTATGTACAAGTGGGCGTGTATTGTGTATGTACATCTGGGCGTTTTTACTTCTTTTACTAGCTGGGCGTTGTGAATGGAAGTGTATGATGCTGACGAATCAGCATCATCCACTTCTCTTCGTTAACACCCAGCTTCTGGCAGTACACAGACACACAGCGTGTTCTCGAGAGATCACGCTGTGACGTCACTTCCTGCCCCAGGTCCTGCATCGTATCGGACGAGCGAGGACACATCGGCACCAGGCGACAGAGGCTACATCGACTTACCTGCAAACGCCGATGTTGCTACAGAAACAACTGTAGCCTCTGTCGCCTGGTGCCGATGTGTCCTCGCTCGTCCGACACGATGCAGGACCTGGGCAGGAAGTGACGTCACAGCGTGATCTCTCGAGAACACGCTGTTGTCTGTGCACTGTCAGAAGCTGGGTGTTAACGAAGAGAAGTGGATGATGCTGATTCGTGAGCATCATACACTTCTATTCACAACGCCCAGCTAGTAAAAGAAGTAAAAACGCCCAGATGTACATACACAATACACGCCCACTTGTACATAACTTTAAACATGCCCAGTTGTACTTAAAGAGGCTCTGTCACCAGATTTTGCAACCCCTATCTGCTATTGCAGCAGATAGGCGCTGCAATGTAGATTACAGTAACGTTTTTATTTTTAAAAAACGAGCATTTTTGGCCAAGTTATGACCATTTTTTTATTTATGCTAATGAGGCTTGCAAAAGTACAACTGGGCGTGTTGAAAAGTAAAAGTACCACTGGGCGTGTATTATGTGCGTACATCGGGGCGTTTTTACTACTTTTACTAGCTGGGTGTTCTGACGAGAAGTATAATCCACTTCTCTTCAGAACGCCCAGCTTCTGGCAGATCACACTGTGACGTCACTTCCCCAGGTCCTGCATCGTGTCAGACGAGTGAGGACACATCGGCACCAGAGGCTACAGTTGATTCTGCAGCAGCATCGGCGTTTGCAGGTAAGTCGGTGTAGCTACTTACCTGAAAACGCTGATGCTGCTGCAGAATCAACTGTAGCCTCTGGTGCCGATGTGTCCTCGCTCGTCCGACACGATGCAGGACCTGTGAGTGACGACACAGCGTGATCTCTCGAGAACACGGCTGTGTCTGCACTGCCAGAAGCTGGGCGTTCTGAAGAGAAGTGGATGATACTTCTCGTCTGAACGCCCAGCCAGTAAAAGAAGTAAAAACGCCCCGATGTATGCACATAATACACGCCCAGTTGTACTTTTACTTTTCAACACGCCCAGTTGTACTTTTGCAAGCCTCATTTGCATAACTACAAAAATGGTCATAACTTGGCCAAAAATGCTTGTTTTTTAAAAATAAAAACGTTACTGTAATCTACATTGCAGCGCCGATCTGCTGCAATAGCAGATAGGGGTTGCAAAATCTGGTGACAGAGCCTCTTTAAGAAAGCCTCATTTGCATAAATATAAAAATGGTCATAACTTGGCCAAAAATGCTCGTTTTTGAAAAAAAAAACGTTACTCTTATCTACATTGCAGCGCCGATCTGCTGCAATAGGAGATAGGGGTTGCAAAATCTGGTGACAGAGCCTCTTTAACTAGCATTGTTGCTTCTTTATTCTGAGGATTGTTGGGGGGGTCACAGTAGTTGAAACCCATCATGAAAACTATGTCATGTAATGGCATGGATACCCCTTTAAGTCATATGCTCTGTGTCTAGTGTATTTATGTAATTTAATGTAATGTGATGCGATATGTTATGTTCATATTAATTGAGAACATAATCCCATAAAATCATTCCCAAATAAAAGGCTACAAACAAATGTAAAACACAAAACAGCGTAAAGTAAAACAAAGCAGAATATAAATGCAAAATAAAAACAAAATTACATGGTCACTTTCATTTTTCACATAAAAACAAAATAACTGAAAAGCTGCAGCAGCTCCTTCATTTCCATTTCTATGTCCGGTAGATGTAATTTTGCTTAGAAGCTCTAAATTACTAATATACAGTACACCAACCTTCTTTAACCTGGAAACTGACTTGTACAAGACATACTTTAATTGACTGTATTGTTAACCAGGATGAGTTCCAGTTTCTGAAATGATGTATTGTTAGATCTTTCGTTAAGTACTTAAATGAGTACCCTAGCTGCCCCATCTCTATGCACATAAAATAGTAAATGCATTAATTTGCCTTTCTCTATCTTGCTTATGCAACAGGTCATCACACTTTATTTATATTCCCTTTTCATGCTTGCATTTGTTTGTTCAGCTGTTGCTGCTAATGTGAAGAGTCAAATGTAAGCATGGTATGCCATCCAGGAGAATAATGCTACATACATTCCATCTCTTTTATGTTTTGAATATACTAACTATATGAAGTTTTAGGCACGAGGCATTTCTATGTAATGACATTCAAACAAAGATTACGTAGTTCACATTGCCTTTCATTTGCCAAGGCAAAACACTCTAAATCTTTAGCTGTGATTTTAACAGAATAACTTTTGAAGAGAATAGAAAACACTCCATCGCTTGTTATTCATATTAAAAGTACTTTAGAATATACATTTTTAATAGATGTTTACACAATATAAGATAACAACCCAATCACCATTCCCCCTCTTCTCTCTCTCTCTCTCTCTCTCTGTGTCTCTCACTCTGTCTATATATACAATATCTTGGCAAAAGTATGTGGACACCTGACTATCACACATATCTGAGCTTGTTGGATATACATTTCCAAAAGTATCAGCATTAATATGGATTTGGGCCCCTTTTTTCAACCTCCACTCTTCTGGGAAGGCTATTCACAAGCATTTGTCGTTCCAATTCATCCCAAAAGGCATTTGATGGAGTTTATTTAAGAGTTATGTGCAGGCCACTTGAGTTACTTCACAACAAACTTGTCAAGCCATGTTTTTATGGACCCTGATTTGCGCACAAGGGCACAGTCATGCTTAAACTGGATAGGGCATTTCTGTAAACAATTGTCTAAAATGTCTTTGTATGCAGAAGGACTAACATTATCCTTCACTGGAAATCAGGGGCTCATCTTAAACATTGAAAAACAGCCCCAGATCATAATCCCTTCTTCACCAACTTAATGGTAGGCATTATGTCACTTCCAGAGGCAGTTTGAAACTGTGCTGTGATGGTGCAATAAAGGACTTGTGATTTTTGCGCACTACACTTTTCGGCACTTGCCGGCACCGCTCTGTGAGTTTTCTTGGTCTGTGTTTTTGTGACTGAGCGAATTGTTACTCCTAGACAATTCCACTTTACAATAATAGCACTTATAGTTGAAGGGCACAGTTGTAAAAAATCAGATTTTTCATTAACTGGCTTGTGGCAAAGGTTGCATCCTATGACTGTGCCATATTTAGTCACTGAGCCCTTCAGTATGACTCATACTACTACTAATGTTTGTCTAGGAGTTTGCAGGGCTGTTTGCTTTATTTTATGCACCTCTTTGTAATGGGCTGAAATACCTGAACTCAATAAATCTCAATAATAAATGACAATTAAGAAAGTGTTTAGTGTATGTCTGCGTGTATATGTATGTACTGTATATGTAAATATAAAGAGAGAGAGAGAGGAATAATATATATAAATATATATAATGCTAAGGGGAAAATATCCAAATCAGGCACATGATGTATTAGACTTTAGTATATCTTCAAGTGTCACAAATACACCCGCCATTGCTTCTCTCTCCCCTGCAATTCAGGAAACTCATTCAATTGTTTTCAATATTTATCTCTTAAGGTTTTTTGACCATGTTTTTCACACCATTTTTAATTACTCTAAAAAAGGTTACTATTACTTGGGACAATATCCAGTTGTTTTTTTAAGACCTAGTAGGTTTCTGTTTTGGTGTTATTTATGTTTTAGTGGTGAATGTGGCAGCTCAGTTATATTTATCACTGGTCTATATTGCTATCCCAGTTGATCTGGTGGCTAGTGTCTAATATATTCTGGACACTTATCTCATCCACACTTTTCTGGATCTTTGGTACTTAAGGGATTTATAACTTGAAATAAATAACACTCTCTTAGCAAGAAATTAGCATTTTGCTTTATGCTTTATGTCAGCATAAAGAGTACAAAGATTGCTCCACATGAACGTGAATTTAGGAATGAGTACTGGAAAAATTACAATATGATAAGATGAATATACCATATTAAACCTTGCCAACATCCACCGTATATATACAGCGGAGGTCGGGTAGGGGCTGAAATGTATGTAACAGCTGACACTTCAGTGTAAAGAGCATGTTCCCACTCGAATGGCAACCACTTAGATGCCATGGTCAAAAGCGACCGCTGCATCAAAGCCATTAGAAACAGGAGGGCCCCTGGGACGTTGCATCGTTCCCCCCTGCGATGCAATCGCGAGATGCCAATGGTTGATCTGCTATCTTTGTACTCCTTTTATGCCCTAGACTGTTAGTATTACAATATACAGCAATACATTATTATTGCAGTTTATCATGCAGGCGATCCAACGATCGCTGGTTCAAGTTCACTAGGGGGACTAATAGAAAAAGTTAAACACAGTTTAATAGCGATTTTTTTTAAATATATAAAAAAATAATAAATGTAAAAAAAAATCCATATACAGTAGAAGTGTTCATGGACACTGTAGATGTCCTTACAGACTGTTTTATGTACTGTATGTAAACAAATACAGCACTAACCTGCAGCTTTGTTCTCTGAAATAAAAGTTTGAGAGTTAAGGCCCCTTTACATGAGCTGACACCTGGCCGGTGCAGCAAGCGCAGATCAACGAGACATCGTTGATCGACGCTCATTTGCTCCTGTCACACGGAGCTATGGATGGGGACGAGCGGTCGTTACTCCAATAGCTTGTCCCCATACATTATTGTCATGTCGGCAGCGCGTCCCCCTGTTTAGACATGGAGATGTGCTGCCGACAACGATAATCCCTTACTTTTTTAAAACTATACAACCAGTAGATGATCGAACGTTTGCTCGTTTATCTGCTGATCGCTGCTCTGTTTACACAGGGCAATTATCGGCAACAAGCGTTATATTATCTCTCGTCTGTCCGATAATCGTCCTGTGTAAAACCCCCTTTAGGACTAAAAAAATACTAGTGACACTATCTTCAGATTTGTCAGATAATAGCATTAGTGTTGGTCTGTGAGTACTAACTCCCCACTGATAACTAGAATGGGCAGTCTATTGAGTGCTGTGTCCCCTCCTTTTGGATGTCTGGTTAGAAAAACATTTTTCAAATACCCTAGCCAAACTAGAGAGCAGTAGCAAAGAGGGTCTCATAAGATCCTGGCCTATCCATGCATTACATACACAGCCTATTGATATAGTTGGGAACCGTGTAAGGCTTCAACTAGCCTGTGGTGGTGCTGCAGGAATATTAAACACTTACTAAAGGTTTCTACTTAAGATTACAGCTGATCAGCGGGGATCCCAACAGCAGGACTGCAATCCCCTTTTTTTTTTAATGGGAGTCTTACTTAATAAAAAATTGCCCAAAGCCAACAACCCCTTTAACTTACATTTGCATAATAGTACCAATGATTTAATTGGGAGTCAGGTTTGGAGACTACTTCTGAGTAAGAAAAAGGTACACACTGCTGGTTCAGCACTATCCTCTGAACAGTCTACATGGCCAGGGGGCAATGCCACGTGAGGCAATAAAATGCAGGACCTCTTGTACTTTAGATTTTCGAACATAAGAGTTTGGGACCAACTAGTATTGCTTTGTTTGGGCATCCTATTGGTGAAACAGATAGGTTTTAACAATTAAATATGATTATCATTTAAACAGGAGACATGTCACTACCTGTTGTTAGAAAAACAATATTTAAGCAAATATAGTTATAAACTTATCTTTTTTAGGCATAGCATTACACTCACACAATTTGTCTTCTCTACTATATCATTTTAATAATGCACAATATTCTTTTGCGGTTTTGAAGTTAACATTTTATCATTTCTAGAAAAATATATCACTACAATAGTTCATTGTGCTTTGTATTGTTATTCTTAGAGTGCTGCATAAATGATAATTACTGAAATCAAGCTCCCATTGTTGAGCACAATGCGTATTTCATGTGCAGCAAACATGTAAAAACAGTACAATGTTCAGATATCATAGCAAATGCCAGAGAAGATTGTCCATTTAAATGCCAAATGTATGCATTTAATGAACATCTATTTAAATTCAAATGTAAAATGTAAAATATTTCAGACAATGGAGATAAAGCTACCATGATAATGGAATTTGTTCTATTTTAGCAAAGCACCAAAATACAAATTTGTGATTGGTTCTTTAAAATTCAAAGAAGCTGCTTGCAATCTGTGATTTTGAGGCTGGAATAAATAAATTCTATCAGGTTCCTAAGGTCAGTACAGTATCTTCTTTATGCTTACTATAGAGCTGCCAACTTGAAAATTTATCATCACAGTATAGTAATTTGGACAAACTCAGGCTGGCAAGCTATGAATCATGGCAAGAAGGAATTCAATTAGCATGTAATGCTACACAGTAAAGGTTTACATTTCACTCGATTTTAAAACAATACTTCTTGTACAACGTGCCCAGGTAGCGGTACAATAAAAAGTGAATCATGTTGTTCAATGACAAATGTGCATACTTAAATAGTTTAATATTCTTCAACATGCTAAATAAAATGAGTCTGTTGAAACTATTATAGTACTAGAAGTAACAAAAACCATGCACAGTGATGCCGTGGGTTTTTTTTTTTTTTGTGTACATTGCGGATATGATGGAATCTGTATGATTAGATGTGATCCATTATGATCTGTTTGATCCATTTGACGTGATCCATTAGGATCCATTTTTATACTCCATTGACCCAATGATGGGCAGTCAGATTTCCATCAGATATTGGGAAAGAATAGTGCAGCATGCTCCGCTTTGCAATGATATGCTATTATAACCATTAAAAAGCATAGGAAATCTGGCTGGAAAAACAAACACAGTATTAAGAATATAAATTTCACTTATTGCTTGCACATAAGACTTTATTATTAATAATTATTATTGTTATTGTTATTAATAAACCTCTCTCAATGGGGTAGGCATAAAATAAATACATCTTTTAGTTATCAGATACATTTTTATCAGTCTGTTTCTTTACATTTCCTTGTGTCACATATACTCAGTAATATCTTATATTACAATATTACATAGATGCATGATTTCATCAAAATTCCATGTCTTTACAGCACTCACCATAAAAAAAATCTTTAATGCCCCTTTAATAGATAAAGCCTACTAATGTCATGTCATTTTCTTTCTTTACAGGTTTGATCCTCTGTGCTTTTACATTGTCGCTTTTATTTCCTTGCTTGGTTGTTACTGATAGAGCTTGTGTTCTACCTGCTTTATTTTATTCCATCCTCTTTGTAGAGACTTCAGAGGGCGTTATCATCCTTTTAACTGTAATTATAGTATTATTGTTCTCTTTAATGGAGACAACTCTACATTTATTTTTATTTAATTTTTTTGTTCTTTCATATCCATTTACCCTCTTGAATGTTTATTTTATTTATGTGTCATATTTTATCATTAAGCCTTTTTTTTCCCCAGCGTGATATGTTACCTACCTGTAATGTTACTACATGTAAATTGAACTGGAATCTCTTGGATGCCTGGTTCCATTGCATATGTAATATTGTTTACTTTGTTAGACTAAAAATGTTGTAGTAACAGCTGTATTTTGGATGTATGGTTTGATAAAAGCAGATGACAAAAATAAATGTGCTACTATTCTAGTCTATATATACACCATTTAGCACATGTGCAAGGTTTAGTGAGGAGAACGTTCATTGACTAATCATTTCCCTCCTCTCTGTTTCTGAAGTCATCACTAACACAGCGGACCATCAGGAAGCACTATTGATAACTATTGGAGGTGAAAAATGCAGAAGTCCTTAGGTCCGACAGGACTGGACAGAAACAAAATGAACAAAAAGCGAAGATAAGGCAACAATCTATATTGACCTTCAAACATTCGTTTTTCTATCATGCTTGAAAGTGAGGTTACATAACCATGACAGCCCATTTTGGCACAGCATTGTGGGCATATATTGCTATGAGCTGTGTATGATTTCTGCCATTCTATGATTGGCTGCAATAGTTACATGATGTCATGCCACTTTGTTATTAAATAAACAGGCCTATGAAATGTCAATTTACCATCAGCTGTTTAGGTGCTACAGTATATCAAAAGCGACAATAAATATGGCTGCACTTCCTGTCGCTACAAAACAGAGATCCATTTCTCTGAATTTAAAAAATAACATAACTATTGAACTGTGGCAACTGCTTTAACCACTTATTTACTAATATATGGCCAATAATACATATAAAAAGGTAAGATCCTGATAAAATTGATTGGTCAGGAGAACATTTATGAGATATTGCTTCCTGAAACTGTAATATTACACAAGGATCTAATTATTAGGAGAGAGAGAGAATTCTTAGATATTTAGGAACAGAAGGATTTAGTCTAAAGGTGTTTTCCTGCTTCTGACAACTGATGACCTATCCACCGGATAGGTCATCAGTACATCATCTGTGGGGGTCCGACACCCGGCCCCGCACAGATCAGCTGATCCGGTGCCTCCGTGCACCAGACGTACAAGCCGGAAGCAGTTAGCTGTAGCCACGGAATAGTGGCCGAGCAGCAGTACTTGCCACTATGCTATGTACGGAGCCAACTGCTTCCGGGCTCCGTACATAGCATTATGTGCCACAATTCCAGCTTATCTGTGCGGGTCCGGGTGTCGGACCCGCACCGATGACATACTGATGACCTATCCGGTGGATAGGTCATCAGTTGTCAGAAGGTGGACAACCCCTTTAACACTAGTATATCCCTATATTATCCGGGGTAGACATCATTATATACTTTTTTTTGTTTCATAACTTTGTATTTGTTCTGTATGATTTTTTAAGTTGTACACAGTATTAAATGAAAATATTTTACGATCTTGTATCATTCCTCCATGTGTGTTACTTATATTACAAATGCTTGATGTCATGTTTTCCAACATTTTCAGTTATGAAAGAAAAAAAGGTCCATTTCATTTGAAAACACCATAGGCTTTTGTACTTTGTCTGCTGCCTTCTATGGATGTTATTGTCAAGTACTTTTGTAGGGGAATTGCATTGCTGTCGGCTTTAGAGGGTGAAAGGGTCCTTTTTTATAACAACACTCTTGCTTCTGAATCTGCTTTTGGTTTCTAACAAGTTTGTACTTCTGAGAAAGTGGACTGCTTATTAAAAGTGTCTTGCTGGTAACATTGCATTTGTTAATCTATCCACAGACTAGGCATAATATAAGGATCTGCACAACCTTGTCACAAACTTTTGTGACCAAGCTGCATTGTGTATTATTGTAACATGTTTCAAAAATAACATTTATTTGAAATCGCAGAACGTCTCTAGAGGTAAAGCAAGCAATAGGTTTTTCCATACTAGAAAGGCTCAGTGTTCACATAGATAAGCATTTATAAGTTATATTCTTTTGTTTTTCAATAAAATGTGATTTTATTCTTATAGTAAAGCTAAGACGTGTGAAAATAAATATACAGTCTTATTCGATAACCACCAACCTTAGATGACTTAGACATTTTCGGAAGATGGTCTTTAACACTTTCATGACCGAGGGTCATTGATGCACATGTCCAGGTCAAATTTTCAATTTCTGATATGCACTTCTTTAAACGATACTATCTTTGGAACCGCTTTGAATATCATATCTATTTTTACTTTGTTTTCTTACAAGACTTATGAAGCTTTCATTTTCTATATTAGTTTAATTCATTACATTTTAAATACACAATTTTTAATATACATATATATATATATATATATATATATATATATATATCTATATTATATGTGTATATGTATATATATATATATATATATATATATATATATATATATATATACACATGTACACACTGCAGGGAGCCGGGCTCCTAGCATCATAGTTATGTACGAAGCTAGGAGTCCCTGCCTCGCTGCAGGACAACTGTCCCGTACTGTAATCATGTTTTCAGTACGGGAGAGTAGAGGCAGGGACTCCTAGCGTCGTACATAACTATGATGCTAGGAGCCCGGCTCCCTGCAGTGTGCTCGGTCCTGGACTTGCAGCCAAAATACGTTCCGTCCTTTACGGACTGAACATGCTCGTGTGAATCCAGCCTAACAATTAGTCTTCTCTCTCCATCAGCCTGGATCACTCTGAGGAGAGCGTAAGGATGGCTATAAGGCTATATTCACACGACATGAAAAAAAAGGCTGTTATAAAGGGATCAACTGTCAGATTTTCATGACTGTTTTGCATTAGTGTGTCTCAAAATTTTAATCTCTTTCCCGGCGAGCTGACCGTTTTTAACTGCCAATTTGCCATCCGTTTTTCATTGCCGTTAAAAAAATGGATGAATTTTATTCATTGTTTTTTTTTTCCAACCCCGAGGACACCACAGTACCCCTGTGGATAGTGCTGCAATGTCACTATAGATAGTGCCACAGTGCCCACTGTAGATAGTGCCAATGCCCACATAGATACTGCCCACTGTGGATAGTGCCACAGTGCTCACATAGTGCCACAGTTCCCACTGTAGAAAGTGCCCACATAGCGTCACACAGTGCCCATGTAGATAGCACCACAGTGTCCCCTGTAGGTAGTGCCCATATAGTGTCACAGTGCTCATGTAGATAGTGCCACACCCCCCTGTATATAGCACCACACCCCATGTAGATAACACCACACTCCCTGTAGATAGTGCCACCCCCTGCAGATAGTGCCACCCCTGCAGGGGGGTTGTGTGTGGAGTTATCTACAGATGGGTTTTCCGCTATGTACAGGGGGGTTTTGTGTGGCACAATCTGCAGGCGGGTTTGCGCTTTGTACAGGGGGGTTGTGTGTGGCGCAATCTACAGGTGGATTTTCGCTATCTATAGGGGGGTTGTGTGTGGAGCTATCTACAGAGGAGTTGTGTGTGGCGCTAACTACAGCGGGGTGTATTCCAGGCATCTCAAATCCCCGGCAGACATGAAAGTGAAGTGTAGCTTACACTGAAGCAGCACTGCACACATTAAACCCCGTTTCAGGCTGCAAATGTTTTTATATGTGACAACTGTCTGGGGCATTGGCAGTTGGAATGTATATAGCTGCATGGCTGTCGTCAAGGGGTTAATATGTCATGTTACGACATAAAATATTTAATGCTGTAACTAAATAGGAGTTAGGGTGCTTTCATATATATATATATATATATATATATATATATATATATATATATATATATATATCACAATCACCTAGTCTTCCCATTACAGAACAATATAGGAGAATTGCAGCAGTACGTAATATGCATTTGAAGAACTTTTCTAATTAATGGAATCCATATTTTTTTATCCTTATTTTATTTATGAAAATTTTAAACAGAAAATTGAGGATTTGTCTATAATGTTCACCCCTAATTTTTACCTGAATATTTCCTAAAAGGTTAATTTAAATAAAACACACAATTGTTCTCTTTTATGTGCACTCTATGGTGGTTTTATAAAAAAAAAACTATTATTGTGATTATACTGCTATTTATGAGCTTATTATATGGTATTAACCCCTTTAGGACGATTTTTTCAAATCTGACGTGTCACTTTATGTGGTAATAACTTGGGAATATTTTTACCGATCCAAGCGATTCTAAAATTGTTTTCTCATGACATATTGTACTTTATGTTAGTATTAGTGAAAATAATTTGGTTGATAAATTTAATATTCATTTGTGAAAAATAGCAAAATTTAGACAGAATTTGCAAAATTTAGCATTTTTCTAGATAAATGTATCTGCTTGTAAAACAGATAGTAATACCACACAAAATAGTTGTTAGTTAACATTTCCCATTTGCCTACTTTATGTTATTATTGTTTTTGAACATATTTTTATTTTATAGGACGTTACAAGCCTTAGAACTTTAGCAGCAATTTCTCACATTTTCAAAAAAATGTCAAAATGCTATTTTTTTCAGGGACCAGTTCAGTTCTCAAGTGGCTTTGAGGGGCATATATATTAGAAACCCCCATAACTCCATTTAAAAACTGCACCCCTGAACATATTCAAAACAGCATTTAGAAAGTTTCTTAACCCTTTAGGCGTTTCACAGGAATTAAAGTAAGTTAAAGGTGAAACTTACTAATTATTATTTTTTTGCCAAAATTCATTGTTAATACAATTTTATGTGTAACAGAGAAGGTTTGTGGCCCTAGTGTGCAAATTGACTGAAGCACCGGCCTCAGAAGCAAAGGAGCACCTTGTGGGTGTCGGGGCCTGTTTTTTATTTGAATATATTTTAGGCACCATGTCCGGTTTGAAGAGGTCTTGTGATGCATTTTAACCCCAAGATTTTTTTGCAGAATTTAGTGGAATTAGGCCGTGAAAATGAATATCAACATTTTCTCCACTAAAATGTTGAAATTTACAGTTTCACAAAGGATAAAGGAGAAAAAGCACCCCAACACTTGTAATAATAATAATAATAATAATAATAATCTTTATTTATATAGCGCCAACATATTACGCAGCACTTTACAATTTAGAGGGAACATGAAACAAACAATATCAGACATTACATAGTGACAAAGTTCATTTACAATTCAAACCTGGGGAGTGAGGACCCTGCTCGCAAGAGCTTACAATCTATGAGGACATAAGGGAGACACAAAGTGTAATAGTGTTTGTTCTGTACAATGGTCCGGCCATTTTTATACACATGCAGTGGTAACATAAAGCTGCATGAGCCGGTCACCAGCCAGTATCCGTGTATGACGGACATGAAGAGAAGGAATGTGAGGGAATCTTATTCTGATGACTAATCTAAATGGAGGGCCATGGAAAGGAGTCAGATTAGGGAATGTTATAGGCCTGTCTAAATAGATGTGTTTTCAGGGCACGTTCAAAACTGTGGATATTGGGAATTAATCTGATTGTCTGGGGTAGCACATTCCAGAGGACGGGTGCAGCACGAGAGAAATCCTGGAGACGGTAGTGGGAGGTTCGGATTATGGAGGATTTTAATCTAAGGTCGTTGGCAGAACGTAGAGCCTGAGTAGGGTGGTAGACAGAGATGAGGGAGGAGATGTAAGGAGGTGCAGCACTGTGGAGAGCTTTGTGGGTGAGAATAATAAGTTTGAATTTTATTCGGAAGGGGATGGGCAACCAGTGCAGTGACTGGCACAGATTAGAGGCGTTGGTGTAGCGGTTGGTCATAAAGATGAGCCTGGCTGCTGCATTGAGGATAGATTGGAGAGGGGAGAGTTTAGTGAGGGGAAGACCGACTAGTAATGAGTTACAGTAGCCAAGACGAGAGTGAATCAGAGCAACAATGAGAGTTTTGGCAGTTTCCTCCGTAAGAAAAGAGCGGATTCTGGAGATGTTTTTGAGGTGAAAATGACAGGAGCGTGAAAGTGATTGTATGTGAGGAGTAAAGGAAAGATCTGAGTCAAAAATAACCCCGAGACAGCGGGCGTGCTGCTTAGGAGTTATGATAGTGCCACACACACAGATGGAGACATCAGGTTTAGGGAGGTTAGTAGATGGTGGGAACACAAGGAGCTCAGTTTTAGAAAGATTCAGTTTCAGATAGAGAGAGGACATGATGTTAGAGACAGCGGACAGACAATCACTGGTGTTCTGTATTAGAGCAGGGGTGATGTCACAGGAAGAGGTATATAATTGGGTGTCATCAGCGTAGAGATGGTACTGGAAGCCAAATCTGATGATGGTTTGTCCAATAGGAGCTGTGTAGAGAGAAAAGAGGAGCGGACCTAGGACTGATCCCTGAGGAACCCCGATATCAAGGGGAAGAGGAGAAGAAGTGGAACCAGCAAATGACACACTGAATGAGCGGTCAGAGAGATAGGAGGAAAACCAAGAGAGAGCCGCGTCCTTGAGGCCAATAGAGTGGAGCATGTTAAGTAGGAGTTTGTGGTCTACAGTGTCAAAGGCTGCAGAGAGATCCAAAAGAATCAGGAGAGAGGATTTACCGTCCGATTTAGCCGCCAAGAGATCATTTGAGACTTTAGTAAGGGCAGTTTCTGTGGAGTGTAGAGTGCGGAAACCAGATTGTAAGGGGTCAAGAATGGAGTTAGCAGAGAGATAGCAGATAAGGCGAGGGTAGACCAAGCGTTCCAGGAGTTTGGAGATGAAGGGCAGATTAGAGACTGGTCGGTAGTTGGCAGTGCTGGATGGGTCAAGAGTTGGTTTTTTCAATAATGGGTTTATAATGGCATGTTTAAAAGCGGAGGGAAAGATACCAGAGGAAAGAGAGAGGTTAAATATTTTAGTGAGGTGACTAGTGACAGCTGGGGAGAGGGACTGGAGGAGGTGTGAGGGGACAGGATCACTAGGGCAGGTAGTAGGACGAGAAGAAGAGAGGAGCCTTGAGACTTCTTCTTCAGTTATTGGGTCAAATGCTGAGAGTGAAGAAGAGGGAGTGCGGGGGGAAGGGGATCGATGTTACTAGGGGACTGGGAGATAATATCATGTCGGATGTTGTCAATTTTAACTTTAAAATAATTGGCCAGGTCTTCAGCACTGAGATCTGTGATTGGTGTCTGCACTTTAGGACTAAGGAGGGAGTGAAAAGTATCAAAGAGGCGTTTTGGATTATTAGATAGTGTGGAGATGAGAGAAGTGAAGTAGACTTGTTTGGCGCGGTGAAGGGCAGAGTTGTAAGTTTTGAGCATAAATTTGTAATGGAGGAAATCTGCATCCAAATGCGATTTTCTCCACAGTCGTTCGGCACATCTCAAGCACCGCTGAAGAAAGCGGGATTGAGGCGTGTGCCAGGGTTGTCGTCGTCTTTGTCGGGTGGTTCGGAGTGTAGTGGGGGCTGCTTCATCCAATGCATTTTTGACAGTGTTATTATAAAGTTTGGCAGCCAGATTGGGACAGGAGAGGGAAGAGATAGGGGACAATGAGGACTGTAGACTGTCTATGAGTTTCACAGTGTTAATGGCATGTAGATTTCTGTATGTCTGATATGTAGGGATGACCTGAGGAGGCAGAGAATATTTGATAGTAAAGCAGAGAAGATTGTGGTCAGAAAGCGGGAGAGGAGAGTTAATAAAGTCAGAAACTGAGCAGAGCCGGAAGAAGACCAGGTCAAGTGAATGCCCGTCTTCATGTGTAGGAGAGTTAGTAAGTTGTGACAGACTGAGGGACGAGGTTAAAGATAGAAACTGGGAGGCAGATGAGGAGATTGGGTTATCAATGGGGATGTTGAAGTCACCCATGATGAGAGTGGGTGTTTCAGAGGATAGAAATTGTGGAAGCCAGGCAGCAAAATGATCCAGGAATTGGCGGGGGTGAGCCCGGTGGGCGGTAGACAACTGACACTCGGAGGGGAAAAGGGTGAAAGAGTCTGAGGGTGTGGACTTCAAAAGAGGGAAATGTGAGTGAGGGGACCGGGGGAATGACCTGAAAAGTGCAGTGTGGGGAAAGAAGTATACCTACTCCTCCACCCTGCCTGTTCTCAGGTCTGGGGGCATGAGAGAACTGGAGACCACTTGTAAGGTAATTTCTACCGATTACTGCAATACCCCACATGTGGTCATAAATGTTTTTTTATTAGAAATTTCAGGACTGATCATTTTTTTGCTTTTTTAATTTAGTTTTTCACTCTCCACCTCCCAAGAGCCATAACGTTTATATTTTTCCGTCAATAGAGTGGTGTGAGGGCTTATTTTTTGTGGGAGGAGTTGTAGCTTCTTTTGACACAATTTAAAGTACTATATAATTTACTGGGAAACTGAAAATAAAATTCTTGGCGGGCTGAAAAAATGGATTCATCCATTGTTGTTTGGGTTTCGTTTTTACGGCTTTCACCGTGCGATAAAAATGACAACGTATCTTTATTCTGCAGCTAAATATGATACAATATAGTTTTATTAATATTTTACTACTTTTACAATGAAAAAATTTTTGGTCGATTGAGCTGTGTCAGGGCTAATTTTTATTGGTACCAAATTTTGATACATACAACTTTTTGATCCCTTTTATTTTATTTTTTGAGAGCTTTGGTGACCAAAAAACAGTGATTTTGGCATTCACCGCACGCTATAAATGACAATTTTACGTTATTCTGCAGGTTGATATAATTATAGCAATACTATATGTGTATTGTTTTTTCTTTATGTTTTGCTTCATTTGTACAATAAAATCACTTTTTTTTAAATATTTTTTTTTTTGCGTCACCATATTCTGAACGCCTTAACTTTTTTATTTTTCAGTCAAAAAGGCTGTGTAAGGACGGGTTATAGTTTTCATTGGTACTATTTTGGGGAAAATTTAAAATAGCAATTCTGGTATTTGTTTTTTATTTCAATTTTTTTTAAGTGTTCACTGTGCGGGAAAAAATTATCATTTCATAGGTTGGGTTATTACGAATACCAAATATGAGTACCTTTTTTAACTTTTTCATTTTTTTCCTGTAATAAATGATTTCTTATAGGAAAAAAGCAGACATTGCTGAAAACTCCGCTGTGGATCATAGGCTGCAGTGCAGAATTTTCCCTCCGCAGAATTCACTGTCTGTTGCAGAGAAGAAGCGGAATTTCATTGCGTATTTCAGCCTTTGCAATGCAAAAACTGAAATCTGTGGCAAGTCCGCTGTGTTTTCTGCAACGTCTGAATTACCTGTCAAATATGCAAACGTTGGTGCAGATTCGTTGCGTAATCGCCCCAAATCTGAACCAACATTCTGACATGTCTGAACGTGCAAACTGTCAGTGTGATGCTGACAGTCACTCTGACAGGAAGCCTATGAGGACAAACAAACAACAACAAACAACAAACTATCCCTGCGATGCCATGATCACAAGATTACATGATCGGGACCTGAATCAATCAGGTCTCGATCATGTCTCCGGGACCAGAGGCAGGTGTTAACAGCGCAATCTGGGTGTCAGCGCCATTCTGAGACACTCTGATCGCTCTGTTAAAACTTACCGTGATTTCACGTCGGCACTGCACAGAGCCAAGCAAGTGACGACGTAAATTTACAGTGAGCGGTCGTGAACCAGTTAATATATATTAATATTTAAAAGAAGAAAAGCCAGCACTCAGGTGAGCTCCATTGTGCACGCTGTTAATGGGATAGCTAATCCAGCATCAATATGGTCAAGGAGGACACAGCACCACAGAGACTTTTTAGCAGTGTAAAAAAGTTGCTGTAGATTTATTCAAACAGGTACATAAAAAAAAACAATGTTTCGGTAGACTAACCCACCTTTGTTAAGCATGCAAGTGATTGTACATAGTGGCTTTATATACCCCACCCCCTACATCCAGCACCCACAACACATGTGCGGATGAGTCACCATTTGTATCTTAGCAACCCCAGTAAACATCCCGGAACCGCTGTGTGTACCGATAAGGATATTAAAAAATGATATATTTTCTATTTGTATCTAAACAATACCACTGCACCTGTCTGAAATACAGAAGCTAGAGAGGCTTTAATACCTCAATAACGTGGTGGCTATCAGTCCTAGTGCACCTGCATCGGATAACCGCGCATGCGTAATAGCGAGCGATTCCGCTAAAGACTCACGGAGCTGTGAGTAATAGTTCCCTGGTTCAATTACCTCAAGTTCACATGCGCGAGCGTGAATTCGCCGCTTTGTACAGCACACCAGGCATCCACCGCTCCACCAATACAGAAAACATGACGATGGTATGGTAGTAACATTACAAATAATCCGAACATGGTCCAGCGCAATAATAGATAACAAAACAAATATATTATGTATACAGTCATAACAGAGTAAATGTGAACAGCGGTCTATGCAGGCAGTAACAAGGACATAGAATCCATATAGACAATTTTACTGTGAATATATCCAATCTCATTTTCGGATCCATTTCAGCGGCTTTGGTAGGTTTGTGTGCGTCCTAATAGTAAAGTTGCTGTAAAACAAACACAAACAAAGGGTGTTATATAAGTGTACAATTAAAAACAATAACAAAAAATCGAAATATGCACAAAGTACATTTCAGCCTACAAATTGCCTATACGTAAACGGTTTAAAGTCAAGGTTGAGTCCCCTAGGGCTTAACAAGTCCAATTCATAAATCCATTTCAATTCCCTCTCTTTCAATAATTTCTCTCTGTCACCGCCCCTCCGCATGGACGGTATATGATCAATAATTCTAAAACGCAGTTGACTGACATTATGTTTACAAGCAATAAAATGTTTAGGTACTGGCAATTCAGCTTTCCCTAATCTAATAGAGGATTTGTGATCATTCAACCGGACCTGGCATTCATCACAGGGGTGGTTTTTATCCTCGTACTGTTGGTAAGAAGTTTCCAATTACCACGTAAAATGTTATAGATTAGGCCACTAAGTCTATTATAAGAGGAGACATAGGGAATACCTTCATTCTTCTCCTTAATCATTGGGGTTAATGAAGTATCAAAGGGCAACAAATTATTTTTGATCAGTGCTTTTAACAAATAAATCGGTCTCAAGTTTACCATTATTAATCTGGACCAAAGTATCTAGGAACTGTATAGATGAATCAGAATATACCTTGTTGAATTATAACTCCGGGTACCTCCCATTTAGTTCATCAAGGAATTGATTTAGGGTAGCAAGATCACCGCTCCATATATATATATATATATATATTTATATATATATATATATATATATATATATATATATATATATATATATATATATATATTAATATATTGTAATTGTTTTTTGCTTTTGTTTATTACCTGTAGGCTGTTGTCTTTTAGCTAGTATCACTGCCCTTTCTACCAAAAAGATATTGGGGCCTCTTGCCCCTTGTTGTGGTAGGTGGGCTCACACAATATGATCAAAAGTATAAGAAATATAGCAGTCTTGCAATTTAAATGAATCCATATATTCAATGTACGCATATATTTTAGCGCCTGCACAGTGCTGCTGCGCTTCATCTTTGTGTTTGTTTGATATTGCCCAGGGGCCTTCACAGATGTTTATGCAGCCCAGTCCTGCCTATTTATAAGTCCATTGCTTTCTCTGTAATTGTGTGATAATTTGATACAGGTCTCATGCATATGGCAGAGAATGTGCATGAGGCCTATACAGCAGCACACAGAGCCTCTATGGCTCCATCGGCAACCTATATGCTTTTATATGGTGCCTCCATAATATAGCATCTGATAGAACATGCTGCGATTCTGTGGGAATTCCATAGTAAGGCGCTATGGACTATGGCTGCCGTGTTACGGCTCCATACCACTTGGAGTTTGCATGGAGCTGTAATATGCCCATGTGCATGAGACCTTATAATAACTGACTATTTATATGCCCTGTGGCATGCCACTGAACAATACTTTAAATGTTGGTGGCATAACAATATACTTCCAATTTTTACCGAAGCAGTGGTCAAGATGAATCCTTTCAGTATTAGGCCTCATGCACATGGCTGTGCCTGTAATCACGACTGCCGCGGGCCGCATTTTCGTGCCGTGCTCCCATACAAAGTATGGGAGCATGGCCCGTAAGAATCGAAAAATAGGACATACTCCATAATTCCCGGCACGGTTCTACGGCACGGACACCCTTCCGTAGCGATACGGAAAGGTGTGTACGACCAATAGAACCTGGCGGGTCTGTAATTGCGGACCGTATTGCGGTTGCAATTACTGATTTTTTTTTACGGTCTTGTGCTTGGGCCCTCAATCAGACGTTTGAAGAAAATGGGAAATTGCATCATACAATAGGATGGTGCTAGTGTATGGCTTTTGGTTTCCTAGCTCACTGTATACATTTTTATAGTGTAAAGGAAGATGTAATAGTGGGCAGTTTCCGTTACCTGTCTTATTTTATTATTCAGAGCCTTTTTTGAGTCGATGTGTTCAATTAGTCGAACATAGCAGCAGTTATTCCCACAAGAGCTTTTAATCGGCGAGTGGTGAGTACTCCAGCTCATTTTCTGTCAATGAAGATTGGTAATTAATGATGCAATTGTCTTAATTTCTTCAAATGTTCCTGGATCTATCATGGCCTATGTATTTTTATGGTTATTTAAGCTTAATAGTATTATTACTAACATTATAACCTGAACTAAGTGCTCAAAAACCTTTTTACAGAATTATTATAAGAGGCTTAAACCAATAAAAATGGATGCATTTCTTTATGCTGCTACTTTTAAACTAGAAATAATTATTTTAAAATCAATATATTATAGAAGAGTTTAACCTGTGATAATGATTATTAGGATATACAGTACAGATGTAGCCGTCTTTACCTTGACTTTTAACACATTAAATACACAATGGCTAGATCTCGTATATTGACCTTTTCAATGTCTTTTCAATGGCTTTTGTTGTGTGATATCACGCTGCAGCAAGTTATCAGAAACAAGTTAAAGATGGCTACATCTGTATAACCACTTGTTGATTGGGTCATCGAAGGTGAGCTACTATATCTACAAAGGCCAGTTTTGAAAATTTTACTGAGATCTGACCTGGTAACAGATGATTAAAAATGGAAATTAAGGATTAGTAGATTTAATTTGTGTTCATATTGCCTGTATTTGTTCCATTTGCTACCCTATGGAATATGGAGCTACTGTTATTTCACACAGATAGATTTTTACGCCTATTTCAAATATTCAGCATGTATTATAAATGTCCAAATTGGTGCTGTATTTCTCCTGTAGAATGGAGACGGGAAAAAAAATCTTGTTTTGTATCTTTATTTACATACATATTTAGGCTTATTTTATATGTGTAAAGGATCTGCCAGGCACTTCTGTGTATACGCCCATGGGTAATCAGTCTGCACCTGGTTCTATGTCTCTGAGACTGACTCCATCTTCCACCACTCAGGATGGCAGGCTTAGGAGTGGGAGAGCCTATCGCAGCCTGGCCAGACGGAGCTAGTTCCGCCCTCTGTCTATTTATACCTGCCTTTCCTGTTCCTCCTTTGCTTGTGATTCTTCTTGTGTGGTTTCCTGGCCTTGCTGCAGCTCCTAGCTATTTGACCTTGCTTCATACTGACCCTGGCTTTCTGACTACTCTCCTGCTCTGCGTTTGGTACCTCGTACATTCCTGGTTTGACTCGGCTCGTTCACCTCTCTTGTTGCTCACGGTGTTGCCGTGGGCAACTGCCCCATTTCCCTTTGCTTGTGTCCCCTTGTCCGTTTGTT
Source organism: Rhinoderma darwinii (assembly GCF_050947455.1). Taxonomy (NCBI): domain Eukaryota; kingdom Metazoa; phylum Chordata; class Amphibia; order Anura; family Rhinodermatidae; genus Rhinoderma; species Rhinoderma darwinii. Next base: position 138,880,636 of record NC_134688.1, read on the forward strand.
TGTCGTGCACCTACTGAGCGTAGGGACCGTCGCCCAGATGTACCCCGTTGCCTAGGGCGGGTCGTTGCAAGTAGGCAGGGACTGAGTGGTGGGTAGATTAGGGCTCACTGTCTTTTTCCCTACCCCCCTGTCACTACAATATGCATTTGTATCTGCAATACAAGACAATAAAGATCGAAATACAGATGACAATATAGATGCAAAAAGAAAACAAATAAAAAATCTATTTGAAATATATATGGATGTAAATATGAATGATGCAACATCTATAATATGTTTGTATTTATAGAGTTTTTTTTAACCATATTCAGCACAATTTGTGTGAATGCGGCCTTAACCCTTTAATGAACAGCCTATTTTAAACCTTAATGACCAAGCTATTTTTTAAGTTTTTCCATTGTCGCATTCCAAGAGCTATAACTTTTAAGGTCATGTTTTTTGCGGGACAAGTTGTGTTTTTCAATAACACCATTTTGGGGTACATATCCAGTGAAGGAAATAAGTATTTGATCCCTTGCTGATTTTGTAAGTTTGCCCACTGTCAAAGATATGAACAGTCTAGAATTTTTAGGCTAGGTTAATTTTACCAGTGAGAGATAGATTATATAAAAAAAAAAAAAAGAAAATCAAATTGTCAAAATTATATATATTTATTTGCATTGTGCACAGAGAAATAAGTATTTGATCCCTTTGGCAAACAAGACTTAATACTTGGTGGCAAAACCCTTGTTGGCAAGCACAGCAGTCAGACGTTTTGTGTAGCTGATGATGAGGTTTGCACACATGTTAGATGGAATTTTGGCCCACTCCTCTTTGCAGATCATCTGTAAATCATTAAGATTTCGAGGCTGTCGCTTGGCAACTCGGATCTTCAGCTCCCTCCATAAGTTTTCGATGGGATTAAGGTCTGGAGACTGGCTAGGCCACTCCATGACCTTAATGTGTTTCTTTTTCAGCCACTCCTTTGTTGCCATGGCTGTATGTTTTGGGTCATTGTCGTGCTGGAAGACCCAGCCACGAGCCATTTTTAATGTCCTGGTGGAGGGAAGGAGGTTGTCACTCAGGATTTGATGGTACATGACTCCATCCATTCTCCCATTGATGCGGTGAAGTAGTCCTGTGCCCTTAGCAGAGAAACACCCCCAAAACATAATGTTTCCACCTCCATGCTTGACAGTGGGGACGGTGTTCTTTGGGTCATAGGCAGCATTTCTCTTCCTCCAAACACGGCGAGTAGAGTTAATGCCAAAGAGCTCAATTTTAGTCTCATCTGACCACAGCACCTTCTCCCAATCACTCTCAGAATCATCCAGATGTTCATTTGCAAACTTCAGACAGGCCTGTACATGTGCCTTCTTGAGTAGGGGGACCTTGCGGGCACTGCAGGATTTTAATCCATTACGGCATAATGTGTTACCAATGGTTTTCTTGGTGACTATGGTCCCAGCTGCCTTGAGATCATTAACAAGTTCCCCCCGTGTAGTTTTCGGCTGAGCTCTCACCTTCCTCAGGATCAAGGATACCCCACGAGGTGAGATTTTGCATGGAGCCCCAGATCGATGTCGATTGACAGTCATTTTGTATGTCTTCCATTTTCTTACTATTGCACCAACAGTTGTCTCCTTCTCACCCAGCGTCTTACTTATGGTTTTGTAGCCCATTCCAGCCTTGTGCAGGTCTATGATCTTGTCCCTGACATCCTTAGAAAGCTCTTTGGTCTTGCCCATGTTGTAGAGGTTAAAGTCAGACTGATTAATTGAGTCTGTGGACAGGAGTCTTTTATACAGGTGACCATTTAAGACAGCTGTCTTTAATTCAGGCACCAAGTTGATTTGGAGCGTGTAACTGGTCTGGAGGAGGCTGAACTCTTAATGGTTGGTATGGGATCAAATACTTATTTCTCTGTGCATAATGCAAATAAATATATATAATTTTGACTAAGTGATTTTCTTTTTTTTTTAATATATAATCTATCTCTCACTGGTAAAATTAACCTAGCCTAAAAATTCTAGACTGTTCATGTCTTTGACAGTGGGCAAACTTACAAAATCAGCAAGGGATCAAATACTTATATCCTTCACTGTAAGGGTATGTGCACACACACTAATTACGTCCGTAATTGACGGACGTATTTCGGCCGCAAGTACCGGACCGAACACAGTGCAGGGAGCCGGGCTCCTAGTATCATACTTATGTACGATGCTAGCAGTCCCTGCCTCGCTGCAGGACAACTGTCCCGTACTGAAAACATGATTACAGTACGGGACAGTTGTCCTGCAGCGAGGCAGGGACTCCTAGCATCGTACATAAGTATGATGCTAGGAGCCCAGCTCCCTGCACTGTGTTCGGTCCGGTACTTGCGGCCGAAATACGTCCGTTAATTACGGACGTAATTAGTGTGTGTGCACATACCCTAATTCATTGATTAACTTTTTTGGGGGGTAAGAGAAAAAAAAACGGAATTTCGCCACACTTTTTTGCGTTCTAAATTTACGCTGTTTACCATGTGGTATAAATAACACAAATACCTTTATTTAGCGGGTTGTTACAATTGCAACGATACCAAATTTATATTGATTTTGTATGTTTTACTACTTTTACACAGTAAAATACATTTTTCTAAATTATTTGTTTTTAACTTTTTATTTTTCCGCCGATGCAGCTGTGTGGGGGCTATGTTTTTGCAGGACGAGTTGCAGTTTTTATTGGTACGATTTTGGAGTACATGTGACTTTTTGCATTGTTTTTTATTCTATATTTTACGGCGTTTGCCGAGCGGGTTAAATAATGTATTAACTTATAGTTGGGGTTGTGACAGACACGGCGATACCAATTATGTGTAACTTTTTTACTATTTTTTTTTTTTCAATAATAAAGCAGTTTGTAAGGGGAACAAGTGGGTTTTTCATATTTTTTCTCTTTTTTTATTTATTTACTTTATGAAACTTTTTTTTTGTTACTTTTTTTAAACTTTTTTTAAACTTTTTTTTTACCCATTAGGGGACTTCACCATGCAATTGTCCAATTGCTTTTATAACAACTTCTGCATTGCGGTGTATTACTGCCTGTCCGTGTACAACAAACAGGCATCTGACATGTCCTAGCAGGCATTAACTGGGGCAGACCTGGGGGCCTTTATTAGGCCCCCGGCTGCCATATAAAAGACCGACACTCTGCGATCACACGCTGGGTGCCGGTGGGGTGAGTGAGGGAGGTCCCTGCCTCTCTCCAAAACCACTCAGATGTGGCGCTCGCTATTGAGGTTAAACGGGTGAGATCAATACTGATATCAATCTTGCCCATTCGAGCAGGGCTGGTAGCTGAGAACATGGAGATTTAACGGCTCCCTGCTCTATTTATTTATTCCGATGCAGCGCCATAAAAAGGCTACTGCATCGGAATAAAGCCTGTTAGTGGCCACGTAAAAACACTATGGGGCGAACACTAACGGGTTAACCACTCAGATGTGGCGCTCAATAGAAAGCGCCATACCTGAGTGATTTTGGAGAGAGCGAAGGAGCTCGCTCTCTCACCCCACCGGCACCCTGAGTAAGATCGCAGGGTGTCGGTGGTTTCTATGGCAGCCGGGGGACCTAATAAAGGACCAATAAAGGCCCCCAGGTCTGCCACTAGTTATGCCTGTTAGGCCATGCCAGAGGCATGGCCAAGCAGATGCCTGTTTGTTTTACATGGGCAGGCACTAATACACTGCAATACATAAGTATTACAGCGTATTATAAAATCGATCGGAGGATCAAATAGTGAAGTCCCTTAGAGGGATTAGTAAAAAAGTTTAATAAAGTTAATTTTAAAAAAATAAGTGAAAAAATAATGAAAAACACACTTTTTCCCCATACAGAACGCTTTATTATTATTAAAAAAAAAAATGTAACAAACTTACACATGTTTGATATCATAACGACCCCAACTATAATGTTATTATATTATTTAACCCGCATGGTGAACGCCATACAAAGATGAAATAAAAAAATGCAAAAATTGCTGTTTTCTGTGACTGCTGCCTCACTTTTGTGATAAAAAGTGATTGAAAAGTCGCATCTACTCCAAAATGGTACCAATAAGAACTACAAGTCTTCCCACAGAAAAAATCATACAACTGCATCGGTGAAAAAATAAATAAATTATGGCTCTTAAAATATGGAGACAAAAAAGCTAATAATTCGAAATAGAAAAAGTTTTTTACTGTATAAAGTAGTAAAACATAAAATCTATATAAATTTGGTATCGTTGCAATCGTAACAACCTGCTGAATAAAGGTATTGTGGTATTTATGCATAAATTTAGGACCCAAAAAAGTGTGGCAACATTTCTGTTTCTTTATATTCCCCCGCCAAAAAATGTTAATAAACTTTAATCAATAAATTCTACATACTCCAAAATGGTGCTGTTGAAAAATACAACTTGTTCCGCAAAAAAACAAGACCTTATACAGCTATGTCAACGCAAAAATCAAAAAGTTATAGCTCTTTGAATGAGACGATGGAAAAATGGAAAAAATAGCTTGGTCATTAAGGTCTAAAATAGGGTGGTCACTAAGCGGTTGAATTGATATTTTATTATGTTGTATACAGCTGCTGTGGTTCATATGTATGTTAAACGTACTAAATGGAATGGTAATGATGCAGCAGAAAGTACATCATTACCACACCATAATAACCACAGCAAGATTGGGGTTGTAGTTTTGAAATTAAACAATTGTAGGAAATTTTCCTCGAACTGTTTCTATAGAAAACCGTGTCACGATACTACAATAAGAAAAACGATCAAAGTAAAGTTTCACGGCATGGCTTTGTGCATGGACCCTTAATTAACAAGTCTAGCAGTACTTTTAAAAGTGATTCAGCTTTGTCAGAAAAAAGGTTCAGCACCAAGGACAAGTCCTTCAGACATGCACTACTGTATGCCTGCGGAGTGATAACCATGGGATTTCTGGGAGGGTGTCTAAATTGTTCTTTATATAATGCATTTCTGTAAAATGAAGTACTGTGGTTCAAAAGAAAGTTTGCTTTAACCATATATCTAATATTTGTATGTCCTATATGCATTCCCACTGAAACATGTTTGGAACAAATCAACTCTCTCGTTGATCGGCGCTCATTTGCTCCTTTCTCAAGGAAATAGTATAGGGACGAGCGCTCATAACTACGATCGCCCGTCCCCATACATTTCTATCATGTCGGCAGCCCATCTCCCTGTTTACAAAAGAGATGTGCTGCCAACAACGATAAAGGTTTATGCATTTAAAACGATGAAATCAGCGTTCATCAGCTGATCGTTGCCCTGTTTATACAGGGCAATTATCAGGAACGAGCATTCTACAAACGCTCGTTTGCCCGATAATTGGCCAGTGTAAAAGGGCCTTCTGTCTCTATCTCTCTCCATTTCACTATCTCTATCACTCGATCTCTACCTCTATTTTGTCAGATCTGCCATCCTTGACCTTGGACTTGTAGAACTATGCTTCTGATACCATGCTCTAGAAATCCCTGTCCACTAAGCCATCAGCTATTGAAGACTACTATGGGGACCCAACCTGGAGAAGTCCCTCAGAGTTGCATTTTAAGGTTCTACTATGTAAGTCAATAGAGCTTTCCATACCTGATTTTCTCCTCCTTTTTTTAGTCTATATATATTTCAAGGCTGTATGATTGGATTTAAACATCTTTTAACAATTAATGGGCTAAAACTGGTCTAGCCCACTTATTAGGAAGGATGCATATACTGAATAATATGCTACATAGCAAATAAGACCATTTCTTCTATACATCTAATTTACAAGAACATACAATTATTCAAAGTTGTCTGATCTAATAGACTCCTAGAAAGCAGGGGCTACATTGCTATGTAAAGTCAAAACCAATACAGATTATTTTTTCTCTGCAAAGTGCCACTACTGACCTGGTGCTGTGCAGGAACTTAAATTTAGACCCATTCATTTTAATCAATCTGTGCGCTTGGTTAGAAGCAGCAATATAAAAAAGAAAATCCAAAGGATGTGGTCCCTTTATTTAAGTGTTTTTAAGTTTTACTATTTAATATGGTTGGAAAACCCCTTTAAGCATTGAGCCATAGTAGTTACTTATAAAGAAACTAACTTTATGCTAGGGTTTTCCGGAATGTAATGTTACTGTTGCTTCCAAATATTGTAATCTTTATAAACATTGGAACTCAAGCATATATTCCGCTATCTCACAAGGGGGGCCCAATGCACAGAACAAGTTAGCATTATTTTGAACAAATGTCTTATGTTGTTTTGAATTGCTATGCAGTACGAGCTGATTAATATGTTTTCCTTTTGTTTTAGAAATTGGAATGCTAACTACAAAGAATTAGTAAGTAGCCTTTTTTACAAGCTTACTGGACTGAATCGTTTTATTATTTGCAATGTATGCATTGGAGGGAACATTAGTGGCTGGAATTTAAATGTGAAACAGTATTTGTTGTAAGCAAATAAATTAGTTGTGTTGTAAGTAAGTCTGAATTCCCCATCATGCTAGAAATTTTTAGCTGTAGTTCTGATTGATGATGTGAGCATTGACATTTTAAACATTCCCTTTAACTATATAAAATTATTTGTTTCCCTGAAGAAAGCCAGTATCTAAGGGTGGGTAATTTAGTAAAGTTTTACCAGGTCTGAAGATCTGTATTTATCTCCATTCTGCACTTGTAAGTGATTGAAAAATAGTAATGAGCATCTTATGGCCGGTTCACATCAGCGTTCGCTTTCCGTTCGGGGGTTCCGTTGGAGGTTTCCGTCGTGGAACCCTGCAACAGAAAGTCAAACGGAAACCACAGCTTCCGTTTGCATCACCATTGATATCAATGGTGACGGAAACATTGCTAATGGTTTCCGTTTGTCACCATTCCGGCAGGTTTCCGTTTTTTTCAACGGAATCAATAGCGTAGTCGACTGTGCTATTGATTCAGTCGTAAAAACGGAAACCTGACAGGACGGTGACAAACGGAAACCATTAGCAGTGTTTCCGTCACCATTGATATCAATGGTGATGCAAACGGAAGCTGTGGTTTCCGTTTGACTTCCCGTTGCGGGGTTCCATGACGGAAACCTCAGACGGAACCCCTGAACGGAAAGCGAACGGTGATGTGAACAGGCCCTTAACTGCAAATATGGGACCAAGATCGCCTTCACAAAAAACAAAAATACAGTTTTCAATGTACTTACTTTTTTTCCGCTTGCCACTGTTGTTTAGGTAGCTCAATGCTCCATGTTGTCTATGGCAACATGACTGTGGCAGGTGGTACCTGGCTGCTGCAATCATGTAATTACAGTAAGGTACAGATGTAGTCACCTTTATCTTTGACTCAACGCATTAAATACACTGTGGCAAGAAACTTTAACTTGACTTTTTCAATGGCTGTTGTTGTGTGATGTCGTGCTGCAGCAAGTTATGATTATGAGTCATGATAAACTGTGCTACATCTGTAGTAATGAAGTAGAGGAATGAAGCAGAAACAGGAAGACAGTTATATTACATGTAATATATGGCTGTTTGAGAGGTATTTTCAAAATCCCTTTAAGTGGTGTATCTTATTCCTGTCAAATTACGTACATGTACAGTATATCTCAGGCAGGAGGTAATTCCCACATAATGTTGTATATGTATGTCATGGTAACGGCATGGGCACAGCTAAGAGTGTGATTGACAAACATACTCCTTTACTAATAGCCAGGATCTCTGAACTTCCAGACCAGCTGTATAAACCTACAAGCATCGTGGTCAGTACTGACTGATGGTCTAATACTGAAAGCCCTGGACCTACCAAAGGTTTTCCAGGGCTGTCCAGTATTTAAGCCTGTTAGGGCATAACTTTACTTTAATGGGACTCTGTTGCAGTTAAGCGGAAAGGACATGGTCCCTTCATTTTCATGATCATCAGGGATTCCAAAGGTCAGACCCCATCAGTCATAACATTATGGTGTATTCTAGTGATGTTTCATAACATTATAAGATGGAAATGCCCTTAAAGATTTAATGTACCTAGTACTATAAAGGGAGATAAATTAATTTGTAAGTTAATTAAACTTTATTGTAAAACAATTATTAGACCTTGCAAAGTAAAGAACATGTTAAGCTTTAGTTGGCACACAATATAGTTTTTGTAATCACAGTATAGCTAAAACAAAAAAAAAAATCCATTACAAAAAATATATATATTTTTTAAATACAAGAAAAAAAGACTTAAAAATTATTATAATGCTTCACATGAAGCTTAGCAAACTTCCTAACAAATAGTTTAAAGTTCACGTGGAGATGCAAAACTACATTAGTTATTCTCACAGTTATTCTCTGCACAATAAGTATATTTGTTAGTAAAATGGAAAAAATAGTTTTATGTTTAATGTGTTTACTTTGTACCTGGGCAAAATAGTTTTTTGTATGGAGTATAAAATTCCCTCTTAAAGTACTAAATATGTTTCTTACAAACAAACAAACAAACAAACAAACAAACAAACAGCTAGACTATGGATAAGGAATTTGGTGCAGGACATCAGCTTGCTAATTCAGAATATACAGGTGCTATGGTAACGTAAAGAAAATGCAACAAAGGAACATAGAACATCATTACTACAAAAATATAAACACTTTAAGCTTTAAAAATAATGAATAGTTTTGCTGAGTAATATTCAACCAGATCCCACTTTCAGATTTCTCACAATTGAACAAAAGCATTGCATACGATGAATAGATATGAAGAATATACATTGACAGTATAAAAGTTACTATTTTTGGACCCTTTCTATAGATGAAAATGCAAATACCATGCTTTAGATACATGCAAGCATACAGACCTTGAAAGACTACTTCAACATCAAGTATCTGTCATTGATGGGAACAATTTGTCACTGCCTCTGCTTTTATGAACTTATCTACACAGAATTATTTAAACTTTTTTTATATGTTTCTGGGAGAATGTAAAACATAAAGTTCCTCCACTTTTTAAATCGCTGAATATTTGTTTTCCTTTGCGTGCCTTTCCTCTCTCAGCATGACTTTTCATGGTACAAAGTCTTTACAGCTAATGGATAAAAACACAAGTTTAAGAAAATGGTTATGCACCAATTCGGCAAAAAGTTAAGGTGTGACAGTAACAAATCCTTATTTTATAGAAGTTCAATATAATGTAAAATGAATAGAGACAAACCTCTGCAAGTGTTCTACTATGGTAGGATAGTGAGGTAGTTTTCCCAACTATGATATCTTCGTAATATCTTTGTGACAATACTGTCATCATTAGCACACCACAAGTTGACTCTCGGAGTTAGTTGAGATTTACATCAGGAATCATAAATCACCTTCATGTAAAAGGAATCTCTTGCATCCTCTAGTGTAGAGGGGGACTGATGGGACTACTCACAGTAATATGTGCACTTATTATGAGGCAGCAAATCATTTGATTTTCATATTAATAATGTGTTGAGGGCAGATTTAAGAAAAATATAGACAATGAAGCTAACATTTTAGAGGCTTTCAAGGTTACGTAGCTTTCAACTGTGAACACTGGGGAGACATATGCAGAGTGTTTACGATCTGTGGGTACGTGGACCGACTAGGCCGTACCACCATAGCGGAGTAGCAACTGGTCAAAACAACAGTATAAAAAGTCTATGCAAAGTCCTAGCACAAGAGTACCTGTAATAGTCCAGACAGTAGCAGAGGCTTATGCACAGATGGAACTTGATGGTAGATAATGCAAAACGTTGCGGATGATACCAGAAGTGGCAGATGACACCAGTTGTGGTGTATGACAGCAGGTGTGGCAGATGGCCCAACACAACTACAACACTAGAAAGGGCACAGGAACAAAAACAGCATGGAATACAGGACACAGGTAGTAGGGCACGGGAACACTGGGAACAGGATACCACTAAGGGACCATTTGCTAAGACTAACATGGGAATACACAACAACTCTCAGGCAAGAAGTGAAAGGGCAGAGACCTTTTTATAGTCCAGGGTGATAAGGTGCTTATTTGTAATATCTTTCATATTCCTTTGAGGCCAGGAACCAGCGCGCGCACCCTAGAGAACACTGCAGGGCAGAGCAGAAGTGAGTGCCGGCGTCTGCTAGGAGGGAGATGCCGGCCAGAACTTGGAAGTCTGTGGTCACGGTCATTGAGGGATGAGTGGAAACGGAGGACCACAACAGCCCCTTAATTCTAGTAATCAGTGGTAGTTGCTGGGGTGAAAGGGCACACTAACTAATGACCTATCCACCGGATAGGTCATCAGTACATCATCTGTGTGGATCCGACATCCGGGCCACACACAGCTCAGCTGGTCCGGTGCTTCAGTGCATCGGACATATATGCCGGAAGCAGTTGGCTCTGGCCACGGAATAGTGGCTGAGCTGCAGTACTGCAGCTCTGCTCCTATTCAAGTGAATAGGAGTGGACCCGCAGTTCGGCAGCATGTCCGCTATGCTATGTATGGAGCCAAATGCTTCCTGCTCCGTACATAGCATTATGTGCCATAACATCCGGTGCCCGCAGGCCACCGCAGCGGCTTATCGGTGCCGGGTGTCGGACACGCACCGATGATATACTGAAGACCTATCCGGTGGATAGGTCATCAGTTGTCAAAAGGTGGGAAACCCCTTTAACTGTCTTTGCAGTAGTAGGAACTATCGAACTGTCACAATCGACAATGTATTTGCCGTCTTTTGTCTTGTAAAGCTAAGCTGCAGAATACAATTAAAAAGGCTGAGAAATTTGATATAAATAAAGCTGATATGATTGGGTACCAAGTAAGTAGTATAAATAATCTCAAAAATGTAGTTGGTGCCCCTTTAAATAGTATAATCTAACCTCCGATAAAGTATCTAATTCATAGTAAAAGCAATATCTACAGATAGAAGTCATTGTATTATTTTTCTTATTAACAGATTTTGTACTAAAACTTTTATTATTGTAAATGCATTTTTCTCCAAATATTACATTAAATTTTAGTATTATCATCATGTGACCGCTCATCCAAGTTTTAAAATCCTTATTAAAATGAAGGGGAATTTTAAAAAGGACAAGTGTTTAAGGATAGTGTTAATTGCAAATTAAACAATGTAAACAGACTTAGTAACATAAATGGTCTGTAAGTGCCATAGGCTAACTTCATTAGATTAATGAGCCAGTGACTATAACTTTGATGCCTTTCTTATTATGCATGAGGCGCCATTTCTATCAAAAGAAAGACATCTAATTTATTAGATATAAAATGTCACATATAGGTCATTGACAGCCAGGAAGATCATTGCTGATTCAGACTACACTGCAGGCTAAAATTATTACTCCTTTGTAATTCTCAGCAAATGTCATTATTTAAGCAATAAGGGCTCATGATACCAGGAGGACATTTCTTTTTGCATACAAGCTGATGTATTTCTAACCTTTTCCACTCCTAACATTATTCTCACTTAGTTTAACTAATAAAAACTTGATTCCAAGTTCTGCCACTTATTTGCCCATATAGATTTAGAATATTTTTTTCTTAAAAAGTCTACAGTCTCTAAATTGACATGTGTGATGACATTGGTTGACTTTTTTATTTTGAAAAACATATAGAAAACAATACTTACTCCATATATTAGTGAGAAATGAAAACTGGTAATTGCAATAACAATAACAATGACTTCAAAGAATTATAGAATAATAGATTTCTCCTGACATGATCAGATTTGGAAACCATCATTGTCAAACAACTAAAAAAATAATGTGATCAAATTGTATTTTGAAGTATGGAAGTATGTAAACCCCTTATGCTCCTGATGCCATTGGTGGGTTTCTTAGCTATGACTAACCTCTTGGAAATATGCTACTTGGACAACTGTGGCTCAACAATCTGTCGAATTGGCATCCCCTCTGGTAGCACATCTTCCCCTCTTTCTGGAAACACACATACACACTTTTCAGACACCTCAGTACACCAGCAGCAATGCAAACCACACTCCCCCAAATCTCATTTTTGTTTAGTGATTACGTTGTGAAAGCTTCCGATGTATACGGTAAATGGGTTCATAGGGCTCCATTGTCAGACGGAAGCCAAAAGGTTGTCATTTTGGCCTCCGTTTAGCCTGTATATGTTAGTATGCAGCAAAAAAAAAAAAAAGTAGGGAATAGTGCAGCAAACTACGCTATTCCATTCTGTGGAGTCCAGTAAAAATGCATACATTAAATGTATACAGTAAGTTTTTTCACATGGTAGACGATGGGTGACGGATGCCACTGCAATAGCCACTTAAACAGCTTTTATGACCTATTTCTTAAATGGATGCCATTGTAGCCAAGGGGTTAAGGATGGACTAAACTATTGGCTAACAGTAACCATTATAGTCTATTGGTTATTATTTAACAGATTCATCATGAAAATGGTCATGAGAGTTCATGATGTATCTGTTAAATGGATACCATTATAGCATATGGGTGATGGATGCCACTCTAAGGCACCCATCACAGTCTACGTTTAACGTATACGTTCATAGTTTTTTCCGGTGTACTGGATACAACAAAAATAGTCCAACATATCTGATGTGAATATAACTTAACAGGGACAGACACAGTGCTCTGAATAAGAGTAGCAGCCACGGTATACTCCATAACAATAGCAACCACAGTGCCCTCTCAGTGCACCGTAACAGAAACTAACTCAATGATTCAGTGCAGCTGAGATTCCCAATGTTACCATTACAGTGACATTCACGGTGTCCCCTAACAGAAATGCTACACTGGAACTGCAAAGGGCACAATGCTGCTCCACATCATTGTCTGTTCTGTGAACTAATAACAGGGAAAAATTCTACTCACCACATGCTGATAAGCTTGTATGACATTGGCAGAATTAACAATACTCATCTAATGCAGCAAAGTTGTTAGGAATCGTGCACCAACATGACCCGTATGTGGAGCTCAGTCTGTTTGGCTCAGGCATATCGGTCCATCTAAAGCTGGGGTGTCCCATTGGCAAAGAGACTCCCAAGCTCCCTGAAGAGTACTGTGCATTACTCCATCTGCAGAATCAAGGCCCGGCTGCAGCAAGTGACGTCATCAGCTGGAGACCTTTACTAGGGAAATGCTGTTTTGATGTTGTTTCCTGTGATTCCCTGTGTTTGACCCGGCTTTGTCTTTACTGTGCTTGATCAAATTAACTGTGTACTGACCTTTGGTCTCACCCCGACCCAGCCTCCTTTTTTCCAATTTCTGGACCTGACGTTAACCGTTTTTTACAGACCTGAATCTATTTAACCAACTGTTATGATCAAATCTACCATCTGAAGCCTGTCTATTGGGGACTATCCTGAGGACCATGACCTGAATTTCCAACTGATAAAGTTGACACCTCCTAGCGAGGGTTAAGGGTGGGGATCGGTAGGATTCCTTAGACTACTCACTTCAAGTTAACCTGGGACTGGGATTCACCTTCCTTGCATGAAGTTTCCATATTGTAGGTTCAGTTCAGGCAGGGTAATTTCTAGGGACTTTGGCCAACAGGTCGAACATCATAAAAGGGCCCCCCCCCTCCAAAATAAAATAATGCTTATAACATTAATAATAAGAGCAGATCAAGTAGCTGTGTATAAATGATTGAATGAAATCACATACATAGCTCATAGGAAAGAGAGATGCTGCTGAAAGAAACGTGACAAACCTAGGGACAACATACCAATTACGTATCTTTTCCCGGGCTGAGGTTGTAGTGTAGACGGGTCCGGCCTGGGTAGGAGGCAGGTGTCCTCTTCTCTCCTCTCCGGCCATTGGCTCGGCCTCCAGTCCAAAAGGCAGGGAGAAGAAGGAGGAGAGGACAGGATAAAAGAGGACAAAGGCAGCATTAATGTGGCGGGTCACTGATGGTTGTATTGTATAGCTGATACCTGCGCCCAGGCCTGCACCTAACCCTTTTGCTGCCTGAAGCAAATGGGGAAATTGTGCCCCCACACGCTCTACAGGGTGATAGAGGACAGATAGCAAAGATAAAAACAATATAACTGTTATGTTCACATATTATGGAAAATCTGTTTAAAGGGGTTTTCCAGCAGTAGAGGCGGTTCACAGTATTACAACCTTCTTCCATTGAAGTGACAGGGAGAAAGCTGTAGTACTGTGAACCGCCTCTACTACTCACAGTACGAGCAGTGACCAGAATAAAGGGGAAGCAGCGCTCTTATGAGTGCTGCGGCCCTTTCAAAACAGCTTATCGAGTCGGACGCCGAGCGATCAGCTATTGATGGCTTATCCTGAGAATAGGTCATCAATTTTTAGGGGCGGGAAAACCCCTTAAATACAAGTATATAGGATTTATAAAAATCATGATCACGTGCTGCATAAAATCTGCCGTGTATACATGCAGATAAATAACATACTTATCTACCTGCACTCACTATATTGCACTTATTAATTAAAGACCTATTTGTGCACACACAGCATCATAGGTATGATTATTTACTGTGTGCACTGGAAGAAGCACAGTAATAAATATGGTACCAGATCCAAACTCAGTACATCAATTCAGCACCAGAACTAAGCTCAGTACATAAATACAGCAGCAGAACCAACCTCAGTACTTAAATACATCATCAGAACCAAGAAAAGTACATATATATACAGCAGCAGAACCAAGCTCAGTACATACATGCAGCATCAAAACCAAGCTCGGTATATATATACAGCACCAGAACAAAGCTTAGAACATAAATAAAGCACCATAACCAAGCTCAGTACATATATACAGCACCAGAGCAAAGCTCAGTACATAAATACAGCAGCAGAACCAAGCTCAGTACATAAATACAGCACCAGAACCAAGCATAGTACGTAAAGACAGCAGCAGAACCAAGCTTAGTACATATATACAGCGCTAGAACTGTAACACCCATGGCCGCAGACCGTCAGGTTTACTCACCTCCTGACTGCCGCAGCCATGGATCAGTGAGCGCTGGCCCGCATCTCCTCCTCAGGAGATGCCAGCGCTCACTTCTGCTTCACTCTGCTGTGTCCCGTAGGGTGCGTGCGCGCACTTGTGCTCGGTCTTAAAGGGCTTGCGCGCGCACCTGAATTAGATACCAAATTATCCCATGATCACCCTTGACTATAAGAAGGGCCCTGCCTCTTCCTTCACTGCCTGAGTGTTGTTGTTGTTTACCTATATTCATCTCTGCAAATGGTCCCTTAAGTTTTTTCCAGTTCCCAGTGTTCCCATTCCTGCTACCTGTATCCTGTATCCCATGCTATCTTGGTCCAAGTGCCGTTTAGAGTTGGAGTCGTGTTGTGCTGTGTACTACGCCTTCCTGGTTACACCACACCTGGTGTCTGCCTGCTACCAAGGTCCCATCCGAGCCTATCTTCGCTACTGTCTGAAGTTACCACAGGTACACCGATCCGAACTATAGACTTTTACTATGTATCCTGTTGGCCAGCTGCTATACCGTCAAGGCGGTACGGCCCAGTGGGTCCACGCACCCAACATGACAGTTGCACCCAACGTGACAAGAACGAAGCTCAGTACATAAATACAGCACCAGAACAAAGCTCAGTACATATATACAGCATGACAACAAAGCTCAGTACATAAATACAGCACCAGAACAAAACTTAGTACATATATACAGCACCAGAACAAAGCTCAGTACATATATAGAGTACCAAAACAAAGCTTAGTACATAAATACAGAACCAGAACTGTAGCGCTGACGGCCGCAGGCCTCATCCACCACAGCGGCTGCGGCCGTCTGCTTGTGCATCCTCAATGCTGGCGTCTCCCTTCCCAGGGATGCCGTTGCGTTCTGCTCTTGCCTGTGCCCATAGGGTGCACGCGCTTGTCCCAGTTCTAAAAGGCCAGCGGGCATCAGGAATATTGCCCCCAGTCTATCCCTGCATACCTCTTTCCACTTACCCAGTACCTGTGTAATGTTGTTACTATCCAGTGTTAGTATGCGACGGTTACATATCCTGTCTCCCGAATCCTGTGTCCATGACTAGGTATGTATCCTGAAACCTGTGTCTGTGATCAGTCCTGTATCCATGTCCAGTCCTGTATCCCAAGTCCAGTGTCTGTGAGCAGTCCTGCTTCGAATAATCCAGCACAAGCCTGCTTCCAGCTATCTGGCACCAGCCTACTTCCAGTAATTCAGCACAAGCCTGCTTCCAGCTACCCGGCACCAGCCTACTTCCAGTAATCCAGCACCGGCCTGCTTCTGGTAATCCGGCACCAGCTTGCTTCCAGTAATCAGGCACAAGCCTGGTTCCACTACCTGCAATCTGACTGTGTCCAGCTGCCACCAAGATACCATCTACCAGTGACTTTCTTATACCCTGTCTATCTAGCAGCTACTCCAATATGGCATGGTAGCCCAGTAGGTCCACATCCCCATTGGACATTACAAGAAGCAAGCTTAGTACATAAAAACAGCACCAGAACCAAGCTCAGTACATAAATACAGAAGCAGAACAAAACTCAGTACATAAATATAGCACCAGAACCAAGAATAGTACATGTATACAGTATCATAAGAAAGCTCAGTACATAAATACAACACAAGAAAAAAGCTCAGTATATAAATACAGTTCCAAATTTTAAGCTCAGTACATAAATACAGCACCAGATTCAAACTCAGTACATAAGTACAGCACCAGAACAAAGCTCAGTACATAAATATAGTACCAGAACAAAGCTTAGTACATATATACAGCACAAGAACCAAGCTCAGTGCATATATACAGTACAAGCACAAATACATCTTAGTACAGAGATAATTTGCCAATCAAGTTTAACCCCTGAAAAATAGGTTTGTATAGCATAAAACTATAGCTCCCAGCACGTCCTGAACAATGGTGAGGATATGCTGGGAGTTGTTTTTTTTTGTTTTTTGTTTTTAAATCATACCACCCATCATGTCACTGCAGATCATACAGTGATTACAGTACTGATTATATAGAGGCAGAATAAACATTTACATATAGTGACTCCAGGCCTCTATGATGACTTCTCCCGGCCACAGCACATTTCTGCAGTTTGCCACTCATATGTCTTCAGCTTCTCACTTTCAAACATTTCCGCACCTTTAAACAAAGATAAAATTATCATGGAGCCACACACTATGCCCCTAAATATAATAGCCCCTTACACTGTGTCCCTGAATGTAATAGTACCATACAATGCTGTCACACACGGTAAAGTAAAGCACTACACATACACACAGCCCCCTGTAGCTAGTGCCCCCTAGAGCCCACTGTAGATATTGCCCCCCCATAGAGCCCCCTGTAGATAGTGCCCTCATAGATCCCCATGTAGATAGTGCCCCCATAGAGCTCCCTGTAGATAGTGCCCGAAAAGAGCCCCCTTGTACATAGTGCCCTACATAGATCCCCCTGTAGATAGTGGCCCCCATAGATCCCCCTGTAGATCGTGCCCCACAAATATCCCCCTGTAGATAGTGCCCCCCATACATAGTGCCCCCAATAGATCCTCCTGTAGATACTGCTCCACAGAGTCCCCTGTTAATAGTGCCCCCTTAGGGTCCCATGTAGATAGTGCCCTCCCGTAGAACCCACTGTTGATAGAGCCCCATGTAGATAGAGCCACTCACACTGTCCACTGAAAATAAAATAATCTTTACATACTCACTTGATCTCGTTCCCACGCCGACCTCTAGCAAAAGAGGCCTGGTCTCTTCTGACCATGTCTGCTGCAGCCGAATGACGTCTTTGCGTTGCCTGCATCATTGAAAGGTGCTGAATGGCAGGGCAAGGAACTAATGTTGTATCTGCATCCTATCAATGCAGGTACAATTGTAGTGCAGGAGTGGGTGGTGGCGGTTGGTTTCAGTGGCGCCACCATTGCCGCCACCTCGGTTGTCAGTGCCCTGGGTCGTTGCACCCCCCCCGGCGCAATAATTTAGGCAAGAACAACAGAACCGTAAACTGATGTTATCAGACATCGCTGAAATGGCAAAGATGACAAATTTCAGTGGGGAGTGATGCTACTCTGTCCTCCAGTACTTCAGGTAGTAAGCTCTATTTTTGCATACTTGCAAACAATGTTCCCTCTAAGTCTTGGCAGCTCCTGAGCGGAGCAGTTAGGGAGCAGGGTGAGTCTCCATCAATGGTGGGCGATCTGATGACCAAAAGTTATATCCCCCTGTAAACACTAATATAGCGTACTAAATAAGAGAATAAGAAAACTTATTTTAAATAAGTTTTAACTACATTTTTAAATGCTATAATTTTACAAGTACACCAATAAAATAGACAGTTATAAACACCAATTATAGGCATCAATGAAAGATTTCCTCATTACACCATAGTCCTTATAGAGCCCCAGACCCCCTGTAGATAGTGCCACACAGATCCCTTGTAGATAGCACCACACATCCCCCTGTAGATAGTGTCACCCCCCTTGTAGATAGTGCCACACACAGCCGCCCCCTGTAGATTGCATCACGCATCCCCCTGTATATAGCGCCAACCCCTGTAGATCGTGCCACACGCAGCCCCCTGTAGATCGCGCCACACGCAGCCCCTTTGCAGATAGCGTCACACAGACCCCCCTGTAGATACTACCACACAGCCCCCTATATTGCCACACAACCCCTGTAGATAGTGCCACACAGTCCCCTGTAGCTAGTGCCGCACAGCCCCCTGTAGATAGTGCCACACAGACCCCTGTAGACACTGTCACACGGCTCCCCTATAAATAGTGCCACATGGCCCCGCTATAGATGGTGCCACACAGCCACCTGCAGACAGTGCCACACAGCCCCTGTAGATAGTGCCACACAGACCCCTGTAGACAGTGCCACACAGCCCCCTGTAGATAGTGCCACACAGACCCCTGTAGATAGTGCCACACAGACCCCCCTGTAGATAGACACAACGACCCCCCTGTAGATAGTGCCACACAGACTCTCCTGTAGATAGTACCACACAGCACCTTGTATATAGTGCCACACAGACCCCTGTAGTTAGTGCCACACAGACCCCTGTAGATAGTGCCACACAGACCCCTGTAGATAGCACCATACAGCAAGCCCCTTGTATATAGTGCTACACAGCCCCACTCTCCACTTGTATATAGTGCTACACAACCCCCCTCTCCCCTTGTATATATAGTGCTTCACAGCCCCCTTTCCACTTGTATATAGTGCTAAACAGCCCCCTCCTCCCCTTGTATATAGTGCTACTCAGCCCCCTCCTCCCCTTGTGTATATAGTGTTACACAGCAATTCCGCCCACTGTATATAGCACTACACAGTCCCCCTCCCCTTGCATCTAGTGCTACACAGTCCCCCTCCCCACAGACCCTTAAAAAAAAAAAGATTGTACTTAGGTTTCCCCGTTCCCGCGACAGACGGAGCGCTACACTGCCTCTCCTGCTGAACGGATTCACAGACCGGCATGATGTGACGTCATCACGCTGAACTGCGCGACTCCCAGCGAGTTATAGGCTGAAGGCCTAATGTGGCTTGCAGCCTATAGTATTCATTTGTATGTGAATACTGAGGATGCACATACAAGTGAATGTGGCTGTTGCTAGCACCGGAGCCCCCTCCGATGCTAGTGACGCCACTGCATCCACCTGCCGCCTGTGACAGTGCGCGGGCTTTAAACTTTAGTGAGCGGGCGGACCGTGGAAGGTGTGCGGCCGTGCAACCATGCACCTTATAGGGAACACTGCTTGCAAAGCAATCAGCATATCTAATACAAAAAAAGAGACGAAAGTGCTCACTCTGCTTTGTCCATATCTCTTATTTATGTGTATGCACTGTGACCACACACTACCGCTCCACTGAGAACAATGCACCACGTATCCCTCTTAGAATCCATAGTGTATGGAATTTGTAGTTGTCATGCTCTAAGGGTTAATGGTGGGAAAAAATTAATGTCAAATTAAATTAATAAATTGCAAAATTTAACAAATGCCACACATAAATTCTCTTTTTTTTCTATACGCACATAAAGTACAGTATTTGTGTTCAGTACAACATATAACAAAGCCAAGATGCCAATATTGTGGCTCTCTGTTTTAGAAAATTGGAAGTGCAAAACTAATCTCATTAGCATACAGATAGAATAGGGTGCTGTAATAAAGAAGCCGTGATTGACAAAGATGATACATGTCCATTTGTTCTATATTAAATTATTCAAAAACTTCAAATAAAGAATATTAAAATGTAAAATAGGTTTTCAATTTTCTAGCCCAGGCCAACAGAAAAGGAAGTAATAATTTAGGTGGGGAATAATAACATGGTCTTTGGCTTAGTTTTGACTGACATGGATAAAAATCTGTGCTACTTGGAAAGTCCAATTCTTGAAATAAATTGTTGAGTTCTATACTACCTTTAGGCTCTGTCTTTCTAGATATAATTAGGGTATGTGTGTGTGTGTGTGTGTGTGTGTGTGTGTAAATAAACAGACCCTTTCTGATATTTTATTGAAATCATTTTATGATTCTTTCTTTCTTTTAAAATGAAATTGTTAAATAAATCTAAGGGAATACTATATTGTTTATATATTTATATTTCTAAATAAACATCAGAATTATCGTCTAAAAAGATTTTCTTCTTAGCATTATATAAAATTTTTCATTCTTTAACAGTATGCACAAGTCAAAATATTAAAGGCATTTTTCCGGAAAGTATTTTTTTTTCCACACAAAAATAAAAAAAAATCGACCTATATATACACTGCCCCCATCTGCCACTGTGCAAATGCTGGTAGCGGGTACGTTTATTTTTTATTTTACATATGTTTTTGAAAAAAAAACACTTCTCTGGAAACCTCATTAAATATAGATAACTTGCAATATCAAAGTTATATGAATTATTTGATTGATCTTGAATTAGCAAGTATTATGTGTAGAACTCTATTCAAGTTCTACAGTTCATACACCTATATAAATCCCGTGCATATTTTCAAAAAAGCAAGATATAAGTACTCACACAAATAATATCGTGCTCCCCCTCTCATTGTCCCCATCATTCTACTATCCCTCATATATAAAAAGTAGATTCAATTTTAATTTATATTACTGTTTGTTTTCCGGGGGTGGGGGTCCTTCTTTGTAATATGTACTGGTATAATCAATGATATACTATATTTCCCATAGATATACCAACAATAATGTATATGTTAATGTTAGCCTCCCTGGTGACGTTTTGGTGGTTGCCATCTAGATCGCTCTTTGTCCATTTGTGTTATAACGATCCTATATATGATCATATATGTCTTTATATGTTAGGATGGACAAGATGGTACATGGAAAGTCCTCTCATCTGAGTATATTTGTAGAGTTTGATCTCAGATCTTTCTATTTAATTGTAATTAATGTTACAGAGATGAGTATGCATGCGCATCATGTGATGTCTCCGGCGGCATACCAGAAGTTGTCAGATGATTGGCGGATATGTTTTGTGGGTAGACTCGCATGCACCAGTTGACAGCAGAGACGTGGGTGGTTTAAAGCTGGGCTGGTCAGTGGTACTTCATGCGCCATTGGACACTGCTGTTTTTGGTTCAGTATTTAAACCCTGTATGGGACTAGCATACTCACCACCTGATGAAGGTTGCGAAACGCGCATCGAGGTGTCTCCTCTGGTGTAAACTTCCATTTGCCATCATGTCTATCACAGGTGATTGAATTTAGCTTTTTTGTACTTTTGCTAAATCCGTTCTGTGGTTTCCCTATTTGGGATTGGATTCTAGGTATTGTTCCCTTGGTGGATAAATATTTGATATATATTGTGAATATACATTAACCTGCTTAGAGTCATGGTGGTCCCTTTCTCCTGAGGTTGTTTTTAAATTATATGTCTTTTATCCTTTTGTATATATTTGTAGGGGGGGGGGGTATTCTCTCCAAATTTTGGACTAATAAAGATTATCTATTAAAAACTATTTTGGACTATTTGGTCTTCATAATTGTTTTGGTTCGAGACATTTCTTTGGTATTATCTATTCAAATACTACAGGTTTCTCTAAATATACATCAAATTTTTTTTCAAAACGTTCATAATATATTTTTTTAAATTGATGACTTCTTTTCTGAATTATTCATATAGTACATGAAATATTCCGTAGCTTAATGAAATGCAATCAGGATAATCAGTTAATGGGTATAATTTGGTTTCTAATCTCCTGTGTACATGTGTTGTTTTTCCAGGTACCCAATGACTGTATTAATCATGATAATAGAATATACATTCCAAGCTTTCTACTATTCTGTTTGGGACTCCTAGCTCTCTAGATAACAATTTGTACATGATGTAATTATGAAATCTAGTGAGATGGCATTGCATCATTGTCATAATTCATTCTAATAGCTCATTCTTAGAAAGTCTTTGTAGAGAATTTCTCTGATCTTCTATTTACTTTTGTTCAAAATCAAGATGGTTGAAAAGTGTTCAGAAATAAAGTAGATTTGTGCATCCCTTATGCTATTCTCCATCCTCTCTACCTTCTAATGTGGAGAAAGGTGACAATTCCAGAACCATTAGATACTATTTCATATTGCGTTTAGAAGAGCAGAATAGCATTGCCACTCACTAATGTTAAATAGTTGCAGAGTTAGGGTCTGTTCACATCAGCGTCAACCTTCCGTTCATGGGTTTCGTTAGACCTTTCCGTCAGAGGAACCCATGAACCGAAAGCCAAACTTTAACCATAGCTTCTGTTTGCATTACCATTGATTTAAATGGTAATGCTTCCACTGTTATTCGTTTTCGTTTGTTTCCGTTTTGTAAGGTTTCATATTTTTAGCAGAAACAATAGTCGACTGTACTATTGTTTCTGCTAAAAATACAGGTATTAGGGCTTTTTTAACAGACCATCTGAATGGCCAGGGAAAAAATAGGACATGTCCTATATTTGCCTGTTTTTCCGGATCCCTCAATAGACTTAAGTCTATAAGGGATCAGTGAAAACGGCTCCCGCACAGGTGCAAATCAGCCGTGAAAAACTATTGTTTTTCACTGCCAATTTGACACTCGGTCATGTGAATATAGCCTAATAGCCTGAAGCCTAACAGAATTAGGCTGGGTTCACACGAGCACATTAACGTCCGTAATGGACGGACGTATTTCGGCCGGAAGTCCTAGACCGAACTCAGTGCATGGAGCCGGGCTCCTAGCATCGTAGTTATGTACGACCTTAGGAGTCCCTGCCTCTCCGTGGAACTACTGTCCCGTACTGAAAACATGATTACAGTACGGGACAGTTGTCCTGCAGAGAGGCAGGGACTCCTAGCATCGTACATAACTATGATGCTAGGAGCCCGGCTCCCTGCACTGAGTTCGGTCCGGGACTTCCGGCCGAAATACGTCCGTCCATTACGGACGTTAATGTGCTCGTGTGAACCCAGCCTTAATGTGAAAGTAGTATGGTGAAAGTCTCTGAAACCCAGTAAAGCAATGTTTGTCTCACATTTAGGCTAAATGCATGTGTTGCAGAATGTGGTGCAGAAGACCTGCATCAAAACTGCAGGTAAACACAGGTATTTCTGCAGTTAAAATCCGCACCTAATAGTGCATTTTTTATGCGTTTTTAGGTGCAAATTTTAAATGTTGATGTGTGCGTTTTTTTTAAAATGAGTCAGATACAGTTCGCAAGTGGAAAAGCAAAATAAATTTACATGCTGCAGATGTTGAAATACGCACCACAGGTCAATTTACGTACAGAAAAAATCTGCAACGTGTAGATGAGATTTCTTGAACTCTCGTTTACTTTGCTGGTACTTTATTACACTGCGGATTTGCCGCACAAAAATCTGCGCAGCAAATCCACACATCCAAGCATCCTGGGCTAGATTGCAGACTTCCTGTAACATGCACACACTGGCCCTTTAAGAGTGTGCAACGCAGGCGCGCGCGCCCTCTGGAGACAGTCTCGTAATAAGTGAGTGCCGGCGCCTCATGGGAGGACGCCGCTGCACACAAGTCAGGAGTCCATGGCCACGGCCATCGAGGGGTAAGTCGGAATGACGGGCCATGGCCAGGGCCAAAGGTAGAGGATACCTGTTCTTCACCGTGATCTGATTCAGACCTCGGTAGTCAATGCAAGGTCGCAGCGATCCATCTTTCTTCTTGAAAAAGAAGAACCCCGCTCCGGCTGGGGATGAGGATTTACGAATGAAGCCCCTCTCCAGATTCCCCTCAATGTAGGCTCACATAGACTGGGTCTCTGGCAAGGAGAGAGGGTACACTCTACCGTGAGGAGGGGACGACTCAGAAACCAGGTCGATCGGACAATCATAAGCAAAGTGGCGGCAAAGTCTCAGCTTCCTTTTTATTGAAGACATCGGAGAACAGAGCGAAACAGGAAGGCAACCCTGCTAGTGACTGTGGTGACTGGACACAGCCCAGACAGTGGTCTTAACACTTCAGTCCCCACTGAAGAACCTCTCCAGTATTCCAATCCAGGACTGTGGTGTTCAGACGGAGCCAAGGGAAACCCAGCAGCACGGGATTGATGGCCTTGGACAGGACAAACAGAGAGATGAGCTCAGCATGGACTCCTACTTGAAGTCTCAACGGCTTGGTTACAGATACAACTGGGTCATGGAATGGCAGTCCGTCCACCGAGGCAATGATCAACGGCCTTTCTATCAGAACAGTAGGCAACTGAAGAAGATCCACCAGGTCCTGATAGATAAAATTGGCAGCAGAGCCGGAGTCCAGGTAGGCAGAGACCGAATGAGGCCTCTCGCCAGCAATGATGGTTACGGAAATGAATAGTTTGGAAGAGAGTTTGCGATTAGATGCAGTAACGCCCAGGGTTGCCTCTCCAACCAAACCTAGGCGCTGGGTTTTATTGGCTTCTGCGGGCACAGACGCACGACCTGGCCTGCGAGACCACAATATAAACAGAGTCCAGAGGTGTGCCTGCGCTGTTTCTCCTGAACAATTTTAGCCGGTCCACTTGCATTGGAACCTCGGGCAAAACAGTAGGTGCTGGCAAGAGAGGTTGCTGGAAGTTGGGTGCCAGTCTAGGAAGCCTTCTCTTCTGGCGAACTTCATGAGCTCTTTCCCTCTGCCTTATGTCTACCCGAGTAGCGAGCAGAATCAAGTCATCCAAGGCAGGGGGCAGATCATGAGCGGCCAGTTCGTCCTTAATCTCAGATAACAGGCCATGCCAATAGGATGCCACCAAGGCCTCATTGTTCCAGGATAGCTCTCCTGCCAGAGTCCGGAACTGGATGGTATATTCACCCACAGAGGTGTCCTCTTGGCGAAGGTTGAAGATGGCTGTAGCTGCTGACGAGATTCGCCCTGGTACCTCGAAAACAGTCCGGAATAACCGCACAAATCCCTGAACGTCTTGGGTCTCGGGACCCTGACATTCCCAGATAGGGTTAGCCCACGCCAAGGCCTTGCCGGCAAGTAGAGACATGATGAATGCAATCTTGGTTCCGTCCGACGGAAATGCACGGGAAATGCACGTGCAGGGTAAAATAAATATAGCATTGGTTCAAAAACCCCTGTCACGTACTGGCATCTCCGTAGAATCGAGAGGGCAATGGCAGCGAGAACCGAGGATCCGAGCCGGAACTGCCAGGAGGTGTAGCAGGAGGATCGACTTGAGGATTTTACATAGGAACAGGAAGAGAAGCAACAAGCATCCCTAGCTGCTGTGCCATAGCATCCACTGCCACAAGGAGTTGATCTTGTATAGCTCGGAGATCCAGCAGGTCCACCTGCATAGCTTGGGAGGGTGCCAAGCCTTTGAATTGGCCAGTGGAGTCCATGGCCAGAGCGTACTGTCACGATGCAGGGTGTGGACCCACTGGGCCGTACCGCGTAGCAGGCTGACAGCTGGCCAAACAGGTAAGGCACAGAGTCAAATAGTTCAGAGAGGATACCTGAGGCAACGAAGACAGTAGAAAGGCAGGCAAAACTGGGACCGGGTAGCGGGCAGACATCAGCTGTGGTGTAGCAAAACAGGCGTGGAACGTAGTCCAATCTGGCAACAACGCAGCACGGCACTTAGAACAGGGTAGCACGGTAACAGGAAACAGGCTACAGGATCAGGGTACACTGGGAAACGGGAAAACACTAGGAGACCATAAGGACGACAAACAACGCTCTGGCAAAGAGCAAGAAGGCAGAGTCCTTTTTATAGCCCAGAGCATCCTTCCTGCAATGTGCACGCACTGGCCCTTTAAGAGCGTGCACGCGCGGGCGCGTGCGCCCTCTGGAGACCGGCGCCTCACGGGGGGGACAACACTGCACACAAGTCAGAAGTCCATGGCCACGGCCCTCGAGGGGTAAGTCGGAACGACGGGCCATGGCCATAGACGTTACAGTCACATGGCTGTACACACGCCACCGCTGCTCCGAGGATGTACGGATGGTGCCATCTTTGTTTTGACTCTGATAATTTGCTGCAGCATAATATCACACAACAAAAGCCATTGAAATGTCTTTGAAAAAGTCCAGATAAAGGATCTTGCCACTGTGTATTTAATGCGTTAAAAGTCAAGATAAAGACGTCTACATCTGTATAGTGTCCCTTTGTAAGTGGATACTTAGCACTGCGCTGAGTGCTCAATGTATTACATGGGAGGCTTATATGTAAGAGGTGGGTAGCAGTAATGTAAGTGAAGGTGACCAACACTACTACCTGGTTAATAAATCCTCACGTTTCTGTGTACTTCTGTTAAATTATTGTTTTTCTTGCTCAACTGCAGCAGTACAATGGGTAATTCTTTCTTCTCCTGAGTTCTTCTGCTACTCATCTGCTCTTGATGAGCGTGTCGGCTGCTATCAATTCTCAGTAAGTCCTGTCACCCTGGTGAAATGTACTTCCTTGCAGATCTTGCTTCACGTTTGATTCTAATCAAGTTCCTGACTTCGACTTGTTCTTTACTCTTCTTCTGTTTGTTCCCTTGGATATAGGTTTGGCTATAGTTGTACCTCACTAATTATTGACCTCAGCTTTATTTCTGACACTGACTTCTTTTACGTTTATTATTATCTTACCATTGACATCTCCGGCAAGTCCGAGACTACTTTGGGGACCGCGACCTGGGAATTCCCTGCAGCGAAGTCCAGATCCCTGTAAAAGTGTTAAATAGTGAATACCAGGGATTCCCTTATTTTGGGCATCTCCGTTTAGCCAGCACCAATCGGATTGTGCCTAGAGTGTCCACTTCCAGTATTAGCACAACTGTAGATTCACTTCTGGTTTGGCTTAAAAATAGGTGTCAATTATGAGTCAAAAATTGCCCAAAAACTGTATCAAAACTGTGGGTGATTCTGGCCTAAGGGGGTTTCTGGCATTTTACATTGATAGCCTGTCATTGGGTCCCATATATAACATTATTACCAAACTTTCTATCTTCTGATTAATCAATATACAAATGTTTTTAATTTTCATGAAGAAAATGCTATATATGTATATATATATATATATATATATATATATATATATATATATACATATATATATATATATATACATACAGTATATATATATATATATATATATATATATATATATATATATATATATATATATATTAGCAAATCACAAGTTAGAATAATAACTAAACTTTGGTATTTATATTTATTTTGCCTAAAGAGATGTTTGCATTTTTTTGTTCAGTGGCGAATATTTTCACAAAACTGACTGGATGAAGGGCAGCTATATTGGTTGCCACTAGAGATTAGCAAATTTCTCTAAATTAATTTCAGGGCTGAAACTATCAAATGGACCATTTGATTAGGCATGAATGAATTTGGAGCAAATTGAAAGTGATGATTGCCCTGAAAGCTAACTCCATTGCTTACCGTTGCTGTTGATTCCGTCTGGAAACAGTGGATGGTGGTGGTGATCCCGTCCATAACTTTCAATATGGTGGTGTTCATGTGATTTAAGATGGTGACAGTCCTGGGATTTCATCCTATGACCTCACCACTGAATGCATATTTTTCCAGGACAAGCACATTTTCACTGCAGCATATAGCCTAGGTTCCACAAATTCTTTCTTGGATGAGGCCTGCAAGACAGATATGTCTAATGTTATAAGACATGGGCTGATTTTTTTTTTAGGTGTTATTGCAGATGAGCTCATACAATTTCATCAAAAAATACACTGAAATCCTCACATACCAAAATTAAACTATTAGTTGGCAATATCGATTTGAAAATTTATATAATTATAGAATGTAATAGATATCTCTCAGTATGGTTATACATGTTGCTTATATATTTTGTATATATGTAAGGGTACCGCCACACATGCGTAAACGTTGCAGTGGTTATAGTAGTAGCAAAGTGGATGAAATTTAAACAAATCTCATCCATACACTGCAGAAAAAAACCTGCAAAAAATATGTGCGACCTGCGGTGCGAATACTGGAAATGCAGCATGTCAATTTCTCTTGCCGAAATGCTGCGGAATTTGCATACAGAAAATCTAGACTGAAAATTTGCAGTGTTTACACATAAACTTATATGTATACATTACTGCTTCATATGAATGTACTCTTAAAAGATCTGAATTAGTGTGAATGGCCAATGTAGAACTAGATCAGAATAGAAAGCACCGGTAGTGAAGGTTTAATTTTTGAGAATGGTACTGTATTATATGGAGTCTACTCGAAATATCAGGGTAGGATATCAAGATGCTTTATGTTTTTCCCTATATCTCATAAAACAAATATACATTCTTTTCTATGAAAATATAAACGATATAGAATTGAATTTTGTGTCCTGTTTACTAGAGTTGAAGCAGGGTGGCAAATCAAAGGCTTTTGACTTTGCGTGTAGATGTAACAGGTAGCAAATTCACACTTGACGTCTGTTTCTGTCATCTGTTTCCAATTTTGTTACAACGCTTTGATGTACAGCATTGTAATGTATTGCTAACTCAAAGACAATGTGGTTGAAAATGACATCAGGAGCTCAGAAGTAAGAGATATTTATAAAGGTGTGTGACATTTCATCTAGAATAAGAAGCAAATTTACATTTTGTAGTTTGTCATCTACACAACTGAGTACCCTGTGAAAGCTCAGAGGTGTTGTTGCTTAACAACTTCTTTAAAATGCTAGTTTTGTTTTTGTTTTTTCAATCTATTCTATTTTTTCTGTGTTATAGATACATGCACACTATATGGACAAAAGTATTGGGATACACCTCTTAATCATTGAATTCAGGTGTTTCACCCAATCCAAATCCCACAAGTGTATAAAATCAAGCCTATCTGCCTTTACAAACATTTGTGAAAGAATAGATCATTCTAAAGAGCTCACTGAATTTGAGCATGGTACTGTAGTAGGATGCCACCGTTGGAACAAGTCAGCTTGTGAAATGTCTACCCTCCTAGATATTCCACGATCAACTGTGGGTGATATTATTGCAAAGAGGAAGCGTTTAGAAACCACAGCAACTAAGCCATGAAGTGGCAGACCCTGTAAAGTTAAATTTCAGTGTCGCTTAATGCTGAGGCGCATAGTGCATAAAAATCGCCACAGCTTCACTGACTCAATAACTGCAGAGTTCCAAATCTCTGGCATTAACATCAGCACAAATCTGTTCCCCGGGAGATTCACAGCATGAGTTTCCATGGCCAAGCAGCTGCAAGCAAGCCTTACATTACAAAGCACAATGCCAAGCCTTGGATGGAGTGGTGTAAAGCACACTGCCACTGTACTCTGGAGCAGTGGAAAAATTTTCTGTGGAGTGGCGAATCACCATTCTCTATCTGGCAGTTTAATGGAAAAGTCTGGGTTTGGCAAATGCCAGGAGAACATTACCTGCCTGACTGCATTGTGCCAACCGTATAGTTTGGTGGAGTTGTTTTTCCAAGGGTTGGCCTAGGCCCTTTAGTTCCAGTTAAGCAAAATCCTTTATGCTTCAGCATACCAAGACATTTTGGACAATTGTATGCTTTCAACTTTGTGGGAACAGTTTAGGAAAGGTATTTTCTTTTCCCCAATGCACAAAGCAAGGTCCATAAAATGCATGGTTAAGTGAGTTTGGACTGGCCCGCACAAAGCCCTTACCTCAACCCCTTCAAAAATGTTTGGGATGAACTAGAACAGAGATTGTGAGCCAGGCCCCCTCGTCCAACATGAGTGTCTGACCTCACAAATGCTCTTATAGATGAATGGGTAAAAATTACCACACTCCAAAATATATATGTATATATTCTAAGTTCTAATTCTGAAAAAAAAAACGGACGGTTATGTATTTGACAGAATTTTGCACTACAGTTTTTGTTAATCTCTTAAGAATATTATTGGTTAACAGGTAGGGTAAGCACCTTTTAATTGTTAGATTACAGAATATTTTTTTACGTCTCTTATAATGATGTGAAGTAGCTGTATGACATTACATTTGTGGATAAACCTCTGCTAATCCATAAGTCAACCACCTGTCTCCTCATAAAACAGCTTATCATGTGTTTCACATGAGTACATTACTTTAAATTACTATAAAGTGCAATTAAGTTATCCTCCAGGAATGGATAAAGTATCAATCTAACACACAGAGACAGACAGTGCCTGCTGTAGATAGTGGTCAGCACAAACAGTTACCCCTGTAGATAGCTCCCCACACATACAAAGCCCCCTGTAGATAGTGCCACAATCTCAGTGCCCCCTGTAGATAGTGCTTATCACACAATGTCGCACTTAGATGGTGACACTCACGCAGTGCCCTCATAGATAGTGCCCTCTGTAGTTGCTGGATAGTGCCAAATACAGTATACCCCCTGTAGATAGTGCCACATACAGAGTGCACCCTGTAAATAGTGTCACATACACAATGCCCATTGTAGATAGTGCCACATACACAGTGTGCCCTGTAACTAGTGCCCCACACACAGTGCCACCTGTAAATATTGCTACACACACACACACACACAGTGGCCCTGTAGATAGTGCTACACATATAGTGCCCCCTGTAAATAGCAATGCCACAGTGTTCCTGTTAGATAGCGGCCTACACACAGTGCCCACTGTAGATAATGCCACATACACAGTGCCCCCTGTAGATAGTGCCCCACACACAGTGCCCCCTGTAGATAGTGCTCCACACACAGACACACCCACCCACACACACGCACACTCACACACACACACACACACACTCAGTTAGTTAAGGTTATAATTTATTTACCCCATTATTATACCACCTTATTATGTGCTGATATACTCCACTAAACTTACCTATGCTTCCACATTTTAAACTGAAATACCAGTAAAACCCCAAACAAAACTGCTACCAAGCAAAATTCACTCTCCAAAAGCCAAATGGCGGTCCATCCGAACCTGGCAGTGTGCCCAAACAGCAGTTTATGACCACATATGGGATATTACTGTACTCCGCAGGACATGCTTAGCAATTTATTGGGTGTGTGTCTCTAGTGGTACAAGCTGAGCCCAACATATTAGGCACTGAAATAGCATTATCTGTTGAAAAATGGCAATTTTCAAGCTGCAATATCAATGTGTACTAATTTCTGCAAAACGTGTGGGGTCAAAATGCTCGCTGCACCTCATGATAAATTCCTTAAAGGAGTTTAGTTTCCCAAATGGGATCTCTTCTCTAGGGGTTTCACTGTACTGGTAACTCAGTGCAATGCAACATGGCGTCAAAAAATCTTCACTTTAAAAACTAAATTTCCCTTTAGGTCCTTGCTGTGTGTCCAAACAGCAGTTTACAACCACATATGGGGTATTTCCTTACTCAGGAGTCACAAGTTGTGTGGTGTCTTTTCTCCTGTATTCCTTGTAGAAATGAAAACTTATGAGCTAAAACGACATATTATTGGAAAAAATTTAATTTTTCATTTTCACGGCACAATTCTAATAAACCAATTCTAATCAAAATGCTCACTACACCCCTAATATAATTCTTTTAGGGTGTAAAGTCTCCAAAATGGGATCACACCTCGGGAATTCCTACTGTATTGGTACTTCAGGGGCTCTGAAAATGTGACATGGCCCCCAGAAACCAATGCAGCAAAAGCCAAATGGCGCTCTTTCCCTGTCCCGCAAAAGCCAAATGGCGCTCTCTCTCTTCTGAGCCTAGCCGTGTTCCCAAACAGCAATTTATGACCACATATGGGTAATTTATGTACTCTGGAGAAAATGATCTACAAGCATTGGGGCTCTTTTTCTCCTATAGTTCTTGGGAAAATGAAAAATCATAGCTAAAACTACATGTTATTGGCAAAAAAAATGATTTCCCATTTTTACATTCCAATCCTAATAAATTCGCTGAAACACCTGTGGGGTCAAAATGCTCACTATACCCCAGATGAATTCCTTAAGGAGTGTAGTTTTCTACATGGGGTCACCTTTCAGGGGCTTCCACTGTACTGGTACTACTGGGGCTTTGCAAATGCGACATATCATCAGAAAACCATTCCAGCAAAATCTGCGCTCCAAAAGCTAAAGGGCGCTCCTTTTCTTCTGAGCACTGCCGTGTGCCCAAACTGTAGTTTATGACCACATATGGGGTATTGCCATGCTTATGAAAAATTACCTAACAATTTTTTGAGGTGCTTTTTCTCCTGAATTTCTTGTGGAAATGAAAAATTTTGAACTAAATCAAAATATTACTGGAAAAAAAATATTTTTAATTTTCACGCCCCAATTCTAATAAAATCTATGAAAAACCTTTGGGGTCAGAATGCTCATTACACCCATAGATACGTTATTTGAGGGGTGCAGTTTCCAAAATAGGGTGTTTTTTGGGGTGCATCTAATGTATTGGCACCTCCAGGCCTATTCTAATATGAAATGGCGTCTGGAAAACATCCTAATAAAAAGGAGGCCCCAAATTCACAAGGTGATCCTTCATTTCTGAGGCCTGTGTTTGCGTCCAGTAGAACACTAGGGCCACATGTGAGATATTTTTGAAAACTGCAGAATCTGTGTAATAAATATTGAGTTCTGTTTTTCTATGAACACTTACTGTGTTACTGAAATAAATGGATTAAATTGATAATCTACCAGAAAAAATGAAATTTGTAAATTTTACCTCCACATTGCTTTAATTCCTGTGAAACACAGGCTTAACAAATTCCTTAATGCTGTTTTGAATACCTTGAGGGGTGCAGTTTATAAAATCGGGTAACTTATTCGGGGTTTTTTTTTATATAAAGACCCCTCAAAGCCACTTCAAAACTGAAGTAGGGCCTAAAAAAAATATGTTTTGCACATTTTGTTAAATATTTGAAAAACTGCTAGTAAACTTATAAGTTTTATAACTTCCTGAAAAAAAAACTTAATTAGAAAAATGATGCCTACATAAAGTCATATAGTAAGCCTTATTTATTTACTAATTTGTGTGTACCATTATAGATTTTAGAAGTAGAGGATTTTGGAAAATGCTAATTTTTCTAAATTTTCTTTATATTTTTTTATAAATAAAGATTAAACATATGGACCAAAATTTACCACTAACATAAAGAACAATGTGTTATGAAAAAACAATCTCAGAAACACTTGGATAAGTAAAACCATTCCAGAGTTATTACCACATAAAGTGAGACATGTTCGATTTGGAAAATGGGGCTGGTCCTAAAGGCCAAACTAAGCGATCCTGAAGGGGTTAAAGACATGACATTTTCTTGGTTATTGAAAAAAAAATAACAAAATAATTAAATCT
The DNA here is from genome assembly GCF_050947455.1 of Rhinoderma darwinii. Lineage (NCBI taxonomy): Eukaryota > Metazoa > Chordata > Amphibia > Anura > Rhinodermatidae > Rhinoderma > Rhinoderma darwinii. The sequence goes on from NC_134688.1 coordinate 138,914,276, forward strand.
ATGGAAAGATCTTCCTCTGTCCTTCTTTGGTAGTAGTAACTTTAATAAAATGATATGTTTTCCCAAACCTTTCTACCTGATGCAAATACTTTAAGCTATGTTGAAAGCTTGGATAAACAGAAGAGGAATGAGAGGCTGGGTTTCCCAAATCTAAGGATGTATAACATAGCATGCTTGACAAAGTTTGTCATTAAATGGCTTAAAGACAGTGATAAATTGGTTAACCTGGGTCTGAAACAGTAGTTTATCTACAAGGTATCCCTCGTATTTTTTTACTTCAAATTTGCAGTAACATGTCAGAGATAAGAAACCAATTATTTATGTCCTGCGATACTAGCGTCCCATAGCAAGCATTAAGGAAGATGTCAAATTTATCATTAGGTAGATCAGGGTTCTCATGGAATATCTTGAGTTAAACAAAAACAAATTGGATAATAAAGGTTGGACTTACCATTTGGAACAGAAAGGTATACAAACTAGTAAAGATTTAATAGAGGCTTACAGGAAGAAACTCAAAACATTTGCATCTTTGAATTGTGAATATAGTGGAAACAGGGCAGTTTCTGCATTATATTCAGATAACAGAATAACAGAAAAAGGAGGGGATGAGTCAAAAGAAATTTAGAACGTTAATAAAATAAAATTGAGATAGTCTATCCATATCATATAGAAGGAAGAAAATAGCAAGAGCGAATAATAGCGTATTTACTGACAAAATAGCTCGAACGTGGTGTGGAGACATGGAGACCCTAACATCTCTTGAAGATATGAAAAGTAGTATATTACAGATGTAGAAGCTAATTCAATTAGTCACCCCCTCAGTAATATGGCGAGCAATGCATTGGAGAACAATGTTTAGGGCTTATAGACTTTTTGATATCCCATTGTAGAAGCATATCCCAAATTCTAAACATGAATGTTCAAGGTTTGGTCAGTGTGAAGCAGATTTGATTCATTGTGTATAGATATGCCTAGTAATTAAAAGATTATGGACATCGGTTATACATTTTCTACATCAAGTTAATATGGAAAAAGTTTTGAATGGATGTTTAGATGTGTATCTTCCATTGTTCTAAGAGATTTGGTTTGGATTTACGAGCAGATGATCTGGAATAAATATGAGTAGAATGATTGATAGACTGTAAACCCAAAGCCATGTGTGGGTAGAGAAGGGGAAGAGATAGGTGGAAGAAAGTAATTGGAGGGGGGGATAAATAAGTGTATGAAAATGTTAAAAATGATAAAGAATATTTACTTGTCTTAATGTGAGACAATTATTGTGTTTTTATTGTAATTAAAAAAAAGCTAAATAAAATATTTCATGCCAGGAAAATTCACAAATACCAATATCAGATGCCTGTTTGGAAATTTGCAGTTGGAAATGGGAGGAACTGGTAAGGGGCGTTCTATTAAACAACAGGGTGGAATGGCCCTTCTTATGACGAATTCTAAAAAAAATTGGCATTGTGAATAATCTCCTGAAATGGATGAGGATACTTTGTTATGATCCCAGAGCACAGCTCCTTATAAATCGGAATTCGATGCAAGAATTTGGCTTAACAAGAAGGATAAGACAGTGGTATCCCTCTCCCATCCTCATCTTTGCTCTGTATATAGAGCCACTAGTGGCAAAAATAAGACAAGACCTGTATGTGCAAGAGTTTGGGTGCGATGGGAGAGGGGACACAATTTCTTTGTATGCAGACAACATTTTGCTCTATTTGGATGATACGGAAGAAACGTTGGATAGGCTGGTCTCTACTATACAGGAATTCGAAATGATGTCAGGACGAAAAAAAAAATTGGCCTGGATCGGAATTTAACTTGTCCTGGGGTGAGGGTGCTGAAGAGAGAAGAATCCTTTGAATATATTGGAATAAACATCTCTAGAGATATTACTCAATATGCATAACTGAATATTCTACCTATAATTAAAAAAATATCAGTGCCAGTGTTAAAACATGATTTAGATTTCCCTTGTCTACAACAGATTGCATCGCTTTATCCAAAATTATTCTTCTCCCCCAGCTTCTTTACTCATTAATAAATGGCCCCATTTGGATTGGAGAAAGATCTTTCAAAACCATTGAAGGTCTAATAAGAGAATTGATATGAAGGAAATCTAGGATTAAACTTACACGACTGATAGTCAATGAGAAAAAAGAGGGCCTTTCAGTCTGTGATATACTGCAAGACTATATTTCTTAGCAGGGTAATATCAATATCTGACTAGATAGAGACAATTCCAGTTTATGTAAAACTTAGTTAATAATATTGCAGGTACAGAATATCTTTGAGGCATTAGAATCCTGGCAACTGAAAACCATGGACTGCAAACCTTGCTCAACATTAGATCTAATGTCTAAAACTTTGGAAAAAAATATGAAATATATATGTATAAGATTAAAGTTCACTCCTCCCTTTTGTAACACTAATTTATTTGACATAAGTTAGTTAGTAGACGTGAAGAAATTGCATAAATATGCGTTGAGAATAATAAATAAATTTTTTCAGAATTGTAAACTAAAACAATGTCAAACACTATTGCAAGTATAAAATGTTCCAGCACAAAAGCACTATAAATATATTTAATTACACTATGCGGTAGTAGCAACAGAGGATAAAGCACACTTTCATGTGGAGAGCGCTAAATCACGAAAAAAAATTTACACAATTAATTAGCAAAGTTTTCATTATCTATAAAATATAAAAAGATGAAGAGTAAAATGGCTGAAGGGAGAAAACACGATTGTAGAGCTAAATGGAAAGGATGAGTTGGGGATATTGAAGGAAGAAGAGTGGATCAGGCTTAATGATGGCTCAAATAGCTTATTTAGCAATGAATCACATAAGAATACACAATACTTTATACTTAAAGGGTAACTAAACCTTCAAAAAACTTCTTACATGTCATAGTGACATGTCAGAAGTTTTGATCGCGGGGGGGTCTGAGCACTGATACTCTTATCGACCGCTAAAACTTTGTGTTTGTGTAACGGCAGGGGGTAGGGAGACGGACAAGTGAGCCCTAATCTACCCGCCACTCTGTCCCTGCCTACTTGCAACGACCCGCCCTAGGCGACGGGGTACAACTGGGCGGCGGTCCCTGCGCTCAGTAAGTGCACGACAAACACGACAAACACACAAGGAACACAAGCAAGGAAAAGGGGCCGTTGCCCACGGCAACACCGTGAGCAACCAGAGTGGTGAACGAGCCGAGTCAAGCCAGGAGTGTGCGAGGTACAAAACGAAAAGCAGAAGAGTAGTCGGTAAGCCAGGGTCGGTATGGAGCAGGATCAAAAATAGCAGGAGCTGTAGCTGGGCCAGGAACCACAAGGAAGGAAACCAAAGCAATAACAAGCACCGAGGGACAGGAAGTGCAGGCTTAAATAGACCGAGGGCGGGAGCTAGCTGAGTCTGGCCAGGTTACGATAGGCTCTCCCACTCCTAAGCCTGCCAGCCTGAATGGTGGAAGCAGGAGTCAGTCTCAGGGATGTATTCTCAGGTGCTGACTGATTAGTTCTGGGAGTTAACCCCGCAGTGCCTGGCAGATCCTTTACAGTACCCCCCCTTTTATGAGGGGCCACCGGACCCTTTCTAAGTGGACCTGGCTTACTGGGGAAACGCAGGTGGAACCTCCTGACCAATACCCCAGCGTGAACATCCCGGGCGGGTACCCAAGTCCTCTCCTCGGGCCCGTATCCTCTCCAATGGACCAGGTACTGGAGGGAGCCTTGGACCATCTTGCTGTCCACAATCCTGGCCACCTCGAATTCCACCCCCTCCGGGGTGAGGATGGGAACAGGAGGTCTCCTCGAGGGAGCCAAGGACGGGGAGCAGCGTTTGAGGAGGGAGGCATGAAACACGTCGTGTATCCGAAAAGACGGGGGTAACTCCAGCCGGAAGGAGACAGGATTGAGGACCTCAATGACCTTATACGGCCCAATAAACCGGGGAGCAAACTTCTTGGACGGAACCTTGAGACGCAAGTTCCTAGACGACAACCACACCAGATCCCCGACCATAAACAGGGGGTTAGCAGAACGTTTTTTATCAGCCTGAGTTTTTTGTACGCTCTGGGACACCTCTAGGTTTTTCTGAACCTGGGCCCAGACTGTGCACAGTTCCCGATGAACGACCTCTACCTCAGGATTGTTGGAACTACCAGGTGAAACGGAGGAGAACCGTGGATTAAACCCAAAATTACAAAAAAAAGGAGAGACCCCAGACGAGTTACTGACCCGGTTATTAAGGGAAAATTCGGCGAGGGGAATGAAAGAGACCCAATCAAATTGACAGTCAGAGACAAAACACCTTAAGTATTGTTCTAGGGAATGATTAGTCCTCTCCGTTTGGCCATTGGTTTCAGGATGGAAGGCAGAGGAGAAGGACAGATCAATCCCCAACTTCATACAGAAGGCTCTCCAAAACAATGAAACAAATTGTACCCCTCTGTCCGAAACAATATTGACAGGGACCCCATGGAGACGCAGGATGTGTTTGACAAACAAGGTAGCCAACGTTTTGGCGTTGGGTAGTTTCTTGAGGGGCACAAAGTGGCACATCTTACTGAAGCGGTCCACCACCACCCACACCACCGACTTGCCTTGGGATGGAGGCAAATCGGTGATAAAATCCATGGAGATATGTGTCCAAGGTCTCTGGGGAATGGGTAACGAACGCAGTAAGCCCGCTGGTCGGGACCTGGGAGTCTTGGACCTAGCACAAACCTCACAAGCGGCGACGTAGGCCTTAACGTCTTTAGGCAACCCAGGCCACCAATAATTTCTGGTAATGAGGTGTTTGGTACCCAGGATGCCTGGATGGCCAGATAGTGCGGAGTCATGATTTTCCCTAAGTACCCTTAGCCGGAATTGCAGGGGAACAAACAGCTTGTTCTCAGGAAGGTTCCCGGGAGCTGCACCTTGATCAGCAGCAATTTCAGAGACTAAATCAGAATCGATCGAGGAAATGATTATACCTGGAGGCAAAATACAAGCAGGATCTTCCTCCGAAGGAGGGCTGGCCATGAAGCTACGCGACAGTGCATCAGCCTTAATATTTTTAGACCCAGCCCTATAGGTAACCAAAAAATTGAATCTGGTAAAAAATAACGCCCATCGAGCTTGTCTCGGGTTTAGCCTCCGGGCAGATTCTAGGAACACCAGATTCTTGTGGTCGGTAAGGACCGTTACCTGGTGCCTAGCCCCCTCCAGGAAGTGGCGCCACTCTTCAAATGCCCATTTAATGGCTAAGAGTTCGCGGTTGCCAATATCATAGTTACTTTCAGTTGGCGAAAACTTCCTGGAGAAGTAGGCACAGGGGCGGAGATGGGTGAGGGACCTGGTACCCTGGGACAAGACAGCCCCCACTCCCACCTCAGATGCGTCAACTTCCACGATAAATGGCTCCATTTGGTTGGGCTGAACCAGCACCGGGGCCGAGACAAAGCACTTCTTAAGGACCTCAAAAGCCTGGACAGCCTCAGGAGGCCAGTGGAGGAGATCAGCACCTTTGCGAGTGAGGTCCGTAAGGGGCTTAGCGATGACCGAGAAGTTAGCAATAAATCTCCTGTAATAATTAGCAAATCCCAAAAAACACTGTAACGCCTTCAGGGAGGCAGGTTGGACCCATTCCGCCACAGCCTGAACCTTGGCGGGGTCCATGCGGAATTCATGAGGAGTGAGGATTTGACCCAAAAATGGAATCTCCTGTACCCCAAACACACATTTTTCGGTTTTGGCAAACAGTTTATTTTCCCGAAGGACCTGGAGCACCTTCCTGACATGCTCCACGTGGGAGGACCAGTCCTTGGAAAACACCAGTATGTCATCAAGGTACACTACCAGAAAAATCCCCAGGTAATTTCTCAAAATCTCATTTATGAAATTCTGGAAGACCGCAGGGGCATTACACAACCCAAAGGGCATGACGAGGTATTCGAAATGGCCTTCGGGCGTGTTAAACGCAGTCTTCCACTCATCCCCCTCTTTGATGCGAATAAGGTTATACGCCCCCCGTAGATCCAATTTAGAAAACCATTGGGCCCCCTGAACCTGATTAAAGAGATCAGGAATCAAAGGAAGGGGATACTGGTTCCTTACCGTGACCTTATTCAGGCTACGGTAGTCAATGCATGGCCTAAGACCACCATCCTTCTTCCCCACGAAGAAGAAGCCAGCACCTACCGGAGAAGAAGAGGGACGAATGTAACCCTTGGCCAGGGATTCCTGGATATACACTCTCATAGCTTCACGTTCGGGACAAGAAAGATTAAATATCCTACCCTTAGGAAGCTTAGCTCCTGGTACCAATTCGATAGCGCAATCGTATTCTCTATGAGGAGGTAACACTTCGGAGGCCTCCCTAGAGAAAACATCAGCGAAGTCCTGAACAAACTCGGGTAGCGTATTCGCCTCCTTAGGGGGAGAAATAGAATTAACAGAAAAACATGACTTACAACATTCATTACCCCATTTGGTTAGCTCCCCAGTATTCCAGTCAAACGTAGGATTATGCAACTGCAACCAGGGAAGACCTAGCACCAAATCGTACGATAATCCCTGCATCAACAGTACAGAGCATTGCTCCAAATGCATGGAGCCAACAAGGAGTTCAAAAACAGGGGTATGCTGTGTAAAATAACCATTAGCAAGAGGAGTGGCGTCGATACCCACTACCGGGACAGGTTTAGGCAAATCAATAAGAGGCATAGCAAGGGACATAGCAAATTCCACAGACATGATATTAGTAGAGGACCCTGAATCCACGAAAGCACTGCCGGTAGCAGACCTACCACCAAAAGAGACCTGAAAGGGAAGCAAGATCTTAGTACGTTTCATATTTACGGGAAATACCTGTGCGCCCAAGTGACCTCCCCGATGATCACTTAGACGCGGAAGTTCTCTGGCTGCAACCTTACGCTTAGGACAGTTGTTCACTTGATGCTTGTCGTCCCCACAGTAGAAGCAGAGACCATTCTTCCTGCGGAATTCTCTACGTTGTTGGGGGGACACGGAGGCCCCGAGTTGCATAGGTATCTCTGAATCTTTCGGGGAGGAACGAAGCAACGGAGCTTCGGGAGGCATCATGGGGGAGTCGGAGGAGAAAACACATAAACGTTCACGTTGTCGTTCCCTGAGACGTCGGTCAAGTCGTATCGCTAAAGCCATAACCTGGTCTAGGGAGTCACAAGAGGGATAGCTAACTAGCAGGTCTTTCAGGGCATTCGACAGACCCAACCTAAACTGGCACCTTAAGGCAGGGTCATTCCACCGAGAAGCTACGCACCACTTCCGAAAGTCAGAGCAATACTCCTCAACAGGTCTCTTACCCTGACTTAAGGTCACCAGCTGACTCTCGGCAAAGGCAGTCCTGTCAGTCTCGTCATAAATAAGTCCGAGAGCAGAAAAGAAACAATCAACGGAGGAAAGTTCAGGGGAGTCAGGAGCCAAGGAGAAGGCCCACTCTTGGGGCCCTTCCTGGAGCCGGGACATAATTATACCCACCCGCTGGCTCTCAGAACCTGAGGAATGAGGCTTTAAACGAAAGTAAAGCCTACAACTCTCCCGAAAGGAGAGAAAAGTCCTCCGGTCCCCTGAGAACCGGTCGGGCAACTTGAGGTGGGGTTCAAGAGGTGCGGTGCGGGGAACTACCAGGGTAGCATCAGGCTGGTTGACCCTCTGAGCCAGGGCCTGGACCTGTAGGGAGAGACCCTGCATTTGCTGAGCCAGGGTCTCACGGGGATCCATAGTGGTGTCAGGGACCAGGGGTAGACTAGGTATGGGCTTGTTATTATGTAACGGCAGGGGGTAGGGAGACGGACAAGTGAGCCCTAATCTACCCGCCACTCTGTCCCTGCCTACTTGCAACGACCCGCCCTAGGCGACGGTGTACAACTGGGCGGCGGTCCCTGCGCTCAGTAAGTGCACGACAAACACGACAAACACACAAGGAACACAAGCAAGGAAAAGGGGCCGTTGCCCACGGCAACACCGTGAGCAACCAGAGTGGTGAACGAGCCGAGTCAAGCCAGGAGTGTGCGAGGTACAAAACGAAAAGCAGAAGAGTAGTCGGTAAGCCAGGGTCGGTATGGAGCAGGATCAAAAATAGCAGGAGCTGTAGCTGGGCCAGGAACCACAAGGAAGGAAACCAAAGCAATAACAAGCACCGAGGGACAGGAAGTGCAGGCTTAAATAGACCGAGGGCGGGAGCTAGCTGAGTCTGGCCAGGTTACGATAGGCTCTCCCACTCCTAAGCCTGCCAGCCTGAATGGTGGAAGCAGGAGTCAGTCTCAGGGATGTATTCTCAGGTGCTGACTGATTAGTTCTGGGAGTTAACCCCGCAGTGCCTGGCAGATCCTTTACAGTTTGAAGCGAATGTGTGAGCGCTGAGCCGCTACGTTTCTATTCAGCTTTTCTCAGAAAGCCGATGTAGCGGTGTATGGACTCAATAGATAGTCTGTAGATAGCCCGTACACTGGCTTTCCGAGAAAACCAAACAGAAACGAAGCGGCTCAGCGCTCACAGGATCAATTATTTTTTACTACAAAGAAACTAAGCAGATTTTCTGGAAACTATAACGGGGAGATTGGATGCAGGGTTTATCCATTTGTTTTGGAGGTGTCTGCTCATTAACCAATTTTGGCAAAGGGCGCTTTTCGATGTTGAAAGAGTTTTAAAGATAAAGCTTTTAAAAGTACCTTCTATATGGTTATTGGGGAGCACTGACCAGATTCAGACAACTTTTTTGCAAGACAGGCGTTTGCTAGAAATTGGATGAGCAAGACAGAACCATCTATGGTGGAATAGAAGAGGCTGATAATAAAGAATATTGATATTGAGTACAGTCTGTATAATTTGTGCATTTTGAAATAGAAAAATAAAAAGAGAATTAAATTAAATCAATAAATAAAGACATAATATAGCGGTCTTTTCCAGGGTCCGGAAAGATTGTGAAACTGCCCCAGTGGGTCAGGTTGCGCTTAAGATGGCTGGCGGCTCTTGTACAAACCTTTTGTGCTGCTGTGGGTTTCTGGGAGGCTGCCCTCAGGCACAGCCTAACCCGCCTAAGCAGATTTTCAGGTTTGCATCAGCATCTTGTCTTTGGTTACTCGACGCTTCAGTGGGTACTTGGGACTGGTAAGCCACTACCCTTGACAGAATTACCTCCCGATCACCTCAGATTGCATAAATATAAACATTTTCACTGCCCAACCCATATCACTACCAGAGTACAGTTCCTGACCACCAGGTGGTCCAAACAGTTTGAGTCCAAGTCTTTAGATAAGGGCACAGCCTTTATATGTGAACTGCTTACGCACACACTCTGTCACAACGGACACTTGGGTCTGTTGCAATTTGCAGGAAGATGGTTGATTTGGCAAATATTAGGACTACATATCAGTTAATTGCAGGCTTGCCTCTTGTCTTTTGTAACCATGGCCATCCCACTATCTAAGCAGGTTCACTATTGACTTTTCCTGATTCCTAGCTTACAGCAATTCAGTTTTTGCTAATTTACAGTATCGTTTTTTTTATCATACTCACAAGCCTCAGGGTTCTTCCAGTGATGCTTCTGAGACCTTACTGTGCACTCTAATGGTCTCTCCGTATCAACAGGTTCCTTCAACTAGCTTACACGGCTACTTCAAGGCCACTGCTCCAGACTTTCACTTTTTCATAGCTCCTCACAGGCTCTTTGTTTCTCACAAGTGTCTCCCAGCCCCCCGGCTAGCCCCCTTGCGACTGGTCTCAGGCCCTCCCTTGGCTAACTTCGCAAGCAGGTCTCTTTGACACCTTACACGCCTCCCATTGCACACACTACTTGGCATCAAATGCTGCCTCTTAAAGATGTCTCGCACTCTCCGCATTTTCCAACATGGGGGCACAACGTCACGCCAGCATAGGGTTTTTCATAAACTACAGCCCCTGTTGACTGACACTTCTACCTCCTGCAAGCTGGCATCCAGGAAAACTTATTCTTGATGCAAACCACCTGAATGGAAAGGCGTTGTGGCGGAGTGCATCGTCCACCAACCCAATATTGCCGCAAGCTAAACAAGTACTTGTACCCCCCGTGGAGTACACAATCAAATAGTGCAACTGTAACACAGCAACTAAAAAACAACAGTATTCTCAAAGGCACCGACTACCGTATATGTATAATATATTAGAAAAGGGGCAAAGTGCAGGTTACCTGTGGTTTAACCCACTTACATCTTGACTATTCACTTTAGAAAACGTTAAAAACTGCTTTAGAAAAATGCACATTAGTGTCTACTTTGGGAAAAGTTTTGTATCTCATGTGCAACATTATGTACCCCATCAAATGTGATTACAATGATTGTGAATGATGTCACAGGGGGGTTTCTGAGTACAGTGATGCTCACGACAGAGATGGCAAAATCCCCCTCCGACCCCAATTATACTCACTTTGCCACCCTTCTTCTTGTAATGTATCACACATTTTTATATAGATTGTTTAGGGGTAGTAGTACTGTAATACTCAGACCATTGTGGGATCATTGCTTTTACCCTGTGTGAATAGTGCTTTTAGTGACTGAAATAAATTCTGGAGTGTCAGTAAAATTTTTCCTTTGTGGGGAGAGAAGAAATCCTGGACCGCACATCCACTTGCTATAGTTGATCTATTGCTGCTCAGCAAAATGTATGAACATGAGGTTCTTAGTTTACATTTTGATCAAACTGTATAAGCCCACTTGCCACTTAATGGCGACCTCTTTGAAGTGGGTCCCTACTTTATCAAGTGCAGTGTTGCATGGCAACCACTGCCGCTGAATCACAGACCCCGCAGAGGGAGCTACCCAGAAGACTAATAGCACCTATTCTGCCAGTCTGAGCCATCTTGGCTATAGCAAACAATTTTTTCTTTGGATTTTGCTATGAGAAAATATTATTATTTATTTTAAAGCGCCACTGATTCAGGGTGCGGTACATAGGAAAAACAGAAGCATTTAAATACATAACATGAGACAATAAAACATACAAGTACAATAAACATCATCAGAAATCAGCCCAGCTTAAATTGAGCACTGTTTTTAATTTATAAATGGACGAGCACAGGGCTGGCCTTAAGATAGATGGTGCCCGGTGCAAAATTATCTTTCGCCACCCCATCATAAAAAATATGCCCCATAAAAAAGTATAATGCTCCCCCACAGTATAATGCCCTATATAGTGCCCCACACAGTATAATGCCCCTTTAGTGCCCCCCAGACAGTATAATAATAATATTTAATTATATAATATATTATAACCCTTTCAAGGACACAGTATTTTGTCCTCTAATTGTGCCCACACAATATTATGCCCCCTATGTGCCACACACAGAATATTGCCCCCCTGTAGTGCCCCTACACAGTATAATGTCTACTTAGTGGCCTTCACACAGTATAATTCCCCCCTCCCCTGGCTGCCACACACAGCCCCCCCTTGTAGATAGTGGCCCACTGTTGATTGTGCCATACTGTCTCTCTGTAGACAGTGCCAATATCCCCCACTTCCTCCTTGTAGACAGTGCCATACAGCCCCTCCACCTCCCCCATGTAGACAGTGCCATACAGCCTCCCACCTCCCCCTTGTAGACAGTGCCCCCAAACAAAAAAAACTTACTCACCGAGGCCCTGTTCCCACGAGGAACTGAGCTGCTCCACAGTGCCAACGACGGGATCTTTGCATGGGCCGGCGTGATCCTATAGCCTAGTACAGAGTTTCCCAACCTTTTTGGACTCGAGGCACCCTGGAAAAAAAATCAGGCCCCCCCACTCACAGTAAAATGACCATCAGCCCACCACTCACAGTAAAATGAACATCAGCCCCCCACTCACAGTAAAATGACCATCAGCCCGCCACTCACAGATGTCGTCTGTAGATAATGCCATATAGCCCTATGTAGATGGAGCCACACAGCCCCTTGTAGGTAGTGCCACGCATCCCCTTGTAGGTAGTGTGACACAGCCCCCTTGTAGGTAGTGCCACACAGCCCCTTATAGGTAGTGCCACACAGCTCCCTATTACGGAGTGTCACACAGCCCCCTGTAGGTAGTGCCACACAGCCCCCTTGCAGATAGTGCCACACAGCCCGCTTGTAGCTAGTGCCACACAGCCCCCTTGTAGGTAGTGCCACAAAGTCCCCTTGTAGGTAGTGCCAGACACCCCATTGTAGAAAGCCCCCCCTTCCTGTAGATAGCGTCACTGTAGCTCCCTGAAAGAGCGGAATCCCCCTGTGGCCAGGGATTCCGCTCCTTGATGGAGCGCTTGATTTCTCTGTCATATATGGATAGTGACATCAGGGGCAACTCCTCAAACGGAATCTCCATCCACAGCATTGCCAACGCTGTTCCGGGGGATTCCACTCCAGTAGAAGCCCATGACGTCTCTGTCCATTTATGGACAGTGACGTCAGGGGCTCCTCCTGGAGTGCAATCCCCGGTCACAGCATCAGGGATTTCACTCCAGGAGATGCCCCGGATGTCTCTGTCCATTTATGGACAGTGACGTCAGGGGCTTATACTGTAGTAGAATCCCTGGTCACAGCGTCGGCAATGCTGTGGATGGGGATTCCGCTTCAGGAGTTGCTCCTGATGTCACTGTCCATATATAAACAGAGATATCAAGCGCTCCCGGTCACAGTGGGATCCGGCTCCTTCAGGGAGCTACAGTGGCGCTAGTAGATAGCTTAGCAGGGAAATACCTCCCTGCTCTGCTATAGTGTTCAATATTATTTGCATCCTAAGCATGCAGATATCATTGAATGTGGCGTCGCTACCGCTGTAACAGCCACAGCGGCTTCTAGCGGCGTTGCTGGCCATGGGGGGGCCTGTCCAGATGGGTGGCATGGATGCCCTCATGCCTGCTGCTACAGCGGTAGAGACGCCACTGAGATAGGAAGAGCCCGGGAGGAAAGGCAGCTGCTGAGTTGCCGGGTCCGGGCGCTTCTGAAACACAAGCAGGGGAAGGGAACAAGCGCAGCGCCCCCTTCCACCTGCTGGAGAAATGCGCCCTGTGTAGTGGCGCAGGTCACCCACCCCTAAAGATTTTTCACACTTTTGTATGCTTTCACTAGAGTGATTTCACTGCATGAGGATTCATGTAGTGAGCTCCCCTTAGCAGTGATATAATTTTTGTTATTTAATGATTTCTCTTGAATTACCTAAGTTTACCCATAATTAATTTATTTTATATGACCCTTCTATGCACCAGGCTGTGTACGTCAGTAATCTCCCATTTCACTTTCGCTATACCTTTTTTTTTTTTCTCTACCGGAATACCCTGATTGCTTTTTGTATCATCCAACATTACCATTTAGATTCATCATGTTTACAGTACTACCATGATAATCCCAGTAAAAAAAAAATCCTGTTTGAACATACACTATATGAACAAATGTATTGGGCCACCTACACAAAACACCTACTGGAGCTTTTATTACATCCTATTCTAAATTTATAGGCATTAAAGTGAAGCTAGTCCAACCTTTGCAGCTAAAACAGCTTCCATACTTCTGAGAAGGCTTTCTACATGATTTTGGAGTCTGTCTGTGGGAACCTTTTCCCATTCATCCAAAAGAGCATTTGTGAAGCAAAACCCTGATGTTGTACGAGAGGGCCTGGCTCGCAATCCCCATTCTAGTTTATTCCAAAGATGTTGGTTGGGGTTGAGGTCAGGGCTCTGTGCGGGTCAGTCAAGTTCTTCCACACCAAACTCACCCACCTATGCCTTTATGGACCTTGCTTTGTGCACTCGGTCACAGTCAAGCTGGGATAGAAAAAGGGCCTTCCCCAAACTGTTCCCACAAAGTTAGAAGCATACAATTAACCAAAATGTCTTCCCATTGCTGGAACTGATGGACTGAGGTCATCCCCTAAAAACCACCCCATAGAATTATCCCTCCTCCACCAAACTTTACAGTGCTTCTGGCCACACACAGGGAACTTCAACACTGCTCCACCCATGTGAAAATGTCTGTTTACCCTCATGTCGCCATAACAGGCATCAATGAAGCTGAGGTTAACTCCTTAACAAGCAGGCCTTTTTTGGCCTTAATGACCAAGGATTATTTTTTTTTTTTTTTTACTATCGCGTTCCAAGACTCATAACTTTTTTTGTTCTGTCGACATAGCCGTATAAGGGCTTGTTTTTTTGCGGGACGAGTTGTATTTTTCAATTGCACCATTTTTGGATGCATATAATATAGTGATTAACTTTTATTAACTTTATTTTAGAAGGGAATTGAAAATAAACAGCTATTCCAGCATTGAATTCACGTTATAAATTTACACCGTTCACTATGCGGCATAAATAACGTGTTACATATTCTATAGGTCGGCACGATTACGGGGATATCAAATATGTTAAGGTTTTACATGTTTTCCTATGTTTGTACAATAAAAACCCTTTTTTTTTAAAACAAAATTACTTGTTTTTGCATCGCCACATTCCCAGAGCTGTAACTTTTAAATTTTTTCTATCGATGTAGCCATATGTAGGCTTATTTTTTGCGGAACAAGGCATAGTTTTCATTGGTACTATTTTGGGGTACATAGGACTTATTGATTACATTTTATTTATTTTTTTGTGGGTGGAATGGAAAAAAAAGTAATTTTGCCGTTGTTTTTTGCTGGTTTTTGTTGGACGCCGTTTACCCGGCGGTTTAATTAACACCTTGACACAGCAGGACGTAGCGGTACATCATGCATTGCAATGTTTTAACGCATTGGGACATATTGGTGCATCATGGATGTTATCTGTCACCCTGTCAAAGGACAGGGTGACAGAACTGTGCCATCAACTGACCATTATGACCATTGATCGGCACAGTAAGACGGAAGGGAACCAATCACAGCAGTCCCCTGCTAGCGATCACTGTGATTGGTCAGTCACAGCAGACTGACCAATCACAGCTCCTTGAGAACAAGTATGTGATGGAGCTGGCTCAGAAGCTGAGCCAGCGCCATCACTGCCAGGTGTTAACTGCATATTATACTCAACACCCCGCTATAACGGCCAGTACCGGAGCTAGGCTCTGATCCGGCCGATTAACCCCTTAGATGCAGCGATCGCTGCATCTAAGTGGTACCTAGCCTGTCGGCCCCCCTCATGGTTGCCATGGCCTGTAGGCTCCGATCCGGCCGATTAACCCCTTAGATGCAGCGATGAAAAGCGATCCCTGCATCTAGATGGCTAGATTGCATCCGATGGTTGCCAATGGCAATGATTGGCAACCGGAGGATATGGCAACCAGAGGCAACAATGGCCTTCTAGTACAGAAACCTATTAGGCCACACCAGGAGGCCGAGCCTAAAAGGCTTGCTGTCAGTTAATAGCTGACAGCTCTAATACACTGCATTATATAGGTAGTGCACTGTATTAGAAAAGTTTCATGCAACAACAAGTTAAAAAGTTAATAAAAATGTTGTAAAAAAGTAAAAAAATAAACGTTTCAAGTTAAAAAAAACAATAACTGCCTTTTTCCCCATAATAAGCCTTTTATTATAGGAAAAAAATGGAAAACATAAAGGAAAGTACACAATAAAAAACAATTCCAGAATCGCTGTTTTTTTGGTCACCACCCCTCCCAAAACAGAATAAAAAAAAGTGATCAAAATGTTGCATGTACCCCAAAATTATACCATTAAAAACTACAGCAAAAAACACAGCTTTTTTGATGAAAAAATAAAAAAGTTATGGCTCTCAGAATATGGTGATACAAAAAAATAAATTATTTGAAACAAAAGTGATTTTATTGTGCAAACACTGTAAAACATAAAAAAAGATATGCATATGGTATTGCCGTAATCGTATCGACCGCAGAACAAAGTAAATATTTCATTTATAGCGCATGGAGAATGCCGTAAAAAAAATTATAATAAAAGCATCAGAATTTCTGGTTTTGGGTCACCTTGCTTGCCAAAAAATGAAATAAAAAGTGATTAAAAAAAAATCGCATATACCCCAAAATGGTACCAATGAAATCTACAGTCCTGCAACAAATAAGTTCTCACACAGCTCCGGTGGAGAAAAAATAAAAAAGTTCTGTCTCTCAGAATATGGCGAAGCAAAATGTGCAGTGCGTTCCAAAAGCGGATACGATTGGGCACCATTTATCAGTGCCACACTGGCCTCGCATCTGTGGATTATTATTTATTTACTGCATTATTATACCACCCTATTATGCCCTGATGTTCTCTGTCCAGCTTACATATGCCTCAACGTTATAAACTAAAATACCAGTAATACCCCAAACAGAAAATCTACCAAGCAAAATCTGCGCTCCAAAAGCCAAATGGTGCTCCCTCTTTTCTGAACCCTACAGAGTGCCCAAACAGAAGTTTACGTCCACATATATGGCATCACCATACCCAGGAGAACCCGCTTAACAGTTTATGAGGTATTTGTCTTCAGTGGCACGAACTGGGCACAACATATTGTGCACTAAAATGTCATTGTTATTTTCACTTTGCACCATCTACTGAGTCTTCTTTTCTAATTAAAAAACAACAACAACTTGTGGGGTCAAAATGCTCACTACACTTCTTAAAAAAATGCATTGAGGAGTGCAGTTTCCAAAATTGGGGTCACACCTTGGGGGTTTGTTTTTCTATTTGACACCAGAGCCCTGCCATTCTAGGCCAATTCTGTAAAAATCACCAAAATAGACCTCAAATGCGCATGGTGCTGTTTTACTCCTAAGCCCTGTCATATGTCCAGGCAAATGATAAATGCCTTGAGGGGTGTAGTTTACAAAATGGGGTCACTTCTCAGGGTTTTTCACTCTACTCTGATACCTAAGGGAGCTCTGCAAATGCGACATGGCGCCCGTACACCAGTCCAGCAAAATCTGCTCTCTAAAAGCCAGATGGTGCACCTTCCATTGTGAGCTCTGTCATGTCCCCAATCAGCAGTTTACGGCCACATATGGGGTATTGCCGTACTCAGGAGAGATTGGGTAACTAATTTTGTGGTGTTTTGTTCTCCTATTATCCCTTGTGAAAATAAAAAATTGGGAGCAAAAACTATATATTTTTGGAAAAATTTTAATTACATTTTCACTGCCTAATTCTAATAAAATCTATGAATCACCTGTGGTATCAAAATTCTCACTACACCCCTGGATGATTACCCTGAGGGGTATAGTTTCCAAAATTGAGTCACTTCACAGGGATTTCTACTTTACTGGTACCTCAGGGTGTAATGATGGGGGTAAGGAAACAGACAAGTGAGCCCTAATCTACCCGCCACTCAGTCCCTGCCTACTTGCAACGACCCGCCCTAGGCGACGGGGTACAACTGGGCGACGGTCCCTACGCTCAATAAGTGCACAACAGACAAACAGACAAGGGTACACAGAAGCAAGGGAAAGGGGGCAGTTGCCCACGGCAACACCGTGAGCAACAAGAGTGGTGAACGAGCCGAGTCAAACCAGGAGTGTACGAGGTACCAAACGCAGAGCAGGAGAGTAGTGAACAAGCCGAGTCAAACCAGGAGTGTACGAGGTACCAAACATAGAGCAGGTGAGTAGTCAGTAAAGTAGTCCTTTACAGTACCCCCCCTTTTATGAGGGGCCACCGGACCCTTTCTAGATGGACCTGGTTTATTGGGGAAACGAAGGTGGAACCTCCTGACCAATACCCCAGCGTGAACATCCCGGGCGGGTACCCAAGTCCTCTCCTCAGGCCCGTATCCTCTCCAATGGACCAGGTACTGGAGAGAGCCTTGGACCATCTTGCTGTCCACAATCTTGGCCACCTCGAATTCTACCCCCTCAGGGGTGAGAACGGGGACAGGAGGTTTCATCGAGGGAGCCAAGGACGGGGAGCAGCGTTTAAGGAGGAAGGCATGAAACACGTTGTGTACTCGAAAAGATGGGGGCAACTCCAGTCGGAAGGAGACAGGATTGAGGACTTCAATGACCTTGTACGGCCCTATAAACCGGGGAGCAAACTTCTTGGACGGGACTTTAAGGCGCAAGTTCTTTGACGATAGCCACACCAGATCCCCGACCATAAACAAGGGGTTAGCAGAACGTCTTCTATCTGCCTGAGTTTTTCGTATGCTCTGGGACTCCTCTAGGTTCTTTTGAACCTGGGCCCAGACTGTGCACAGTTCCCGATGAACGACCTCTACCTCGGGATTCTTGGAACTACCAGGTGAAACGGAGGAGAACCGTGGATTAAACCCAAAATTACAGAAAAAGGGGGAGACCCCTGACGAGTTACTGAGCCGGTTATTAAGGGAAAATTCAGCGAAGGGAATGAATGAGACCCAATCACATTGACAGTCAGAGATAAAACACCTTAAATATTGTTCTAGAGACTGATTAGTCCTCTCGGTTTGGCCATTAGTTTCAGGATGGAAGGCAGAGGAGAAGGACAGATCAATCTCCAAATTTTTACAAAAGGCTCTCCAAAACAAAGAAACAAATTGTACCCTCTGTCAGAAACAATATTGACAGGGACCCCATGGAGACGCAGGATGTGTTTGACAAACAAGGTAGCTAACGTCTTAGCATTGGGTAGTTTTTTGAGGGGCACAAAGTGGCACATCTTACTGAAGCGGTCTACTACAACCCACACCACCGACTTGCCTTGAGATGGAGGCAAATCGGTGATAAAATCCATGGAGATATGGGACCAAGGTCTCTGGGGAATGGGCAAAGAACGTAGTAAGCCCGCTGGTCGGGACCTGGGAGTCTTGGACCTAGCACAAATCTCACAAGCGGCGACGTAGGCCTTAACGTCTTTAGGCAACCCAGGCCACCAATAGTTTCTGGCAATGAGGTGATTGGTACCCAGGATGCCTGGATGACCAGATAGTGCGGAGTCATGATTTTCCCTGAGTACCCTTAGATGGAATTGCAGGGGAACAAACAGCTTGTTCTCAGGAAGGTTCCCGGGAGCTGAACCTTGATCAGCAGCAATTTCAGAGACTAAATCAGAATTAATAGAGGAAATGATTATACCTGGAGGCAAAATACAAGCAGGATCTTCCTCCGAAGGAGAGCTGGCCATGAAGCTACGCGACAGTGCATCAGCCTTAATATTTTTAGACCCAGCCCTATAGGTAACCAAAAAATTGAATCTGGTGAAAAATAACGCCCATCGAGCTTGTCTCGGGTTTAGCCTCCGGGCAGATTCTAGGAAAACCAGATTCTTGTGGTCGGTAAGGACCGTTACCTGGTGCCTAGCCCCCTCCAGGAAGTGGCGCCACTCTTCAAATGCCCATTTAATGGCTGAGTTCGCGGTTGCCAATATCATAGTTACTCTCAGTGAGCGAAAACTTCCTGGAGAAGTAGGCACAGGGACGGAGATGGGTGAGGGACCTGGTACCCTGGGAAAAGACAGCCCCCACTACCACCTCGGATGCGTCAACCTCCATGATAAATGGCTCCATTTGGTTGGGCTGAACCAACACCGGGGCCGAGATAAAGCACTTCTTAAGGACCTCAAAAGCCTGGACAGCCTCAGGAGGCCAGCGGAGGAGATCAGCAGCCTTGCGAGTGAGGTCCGTAAGAGGCTTAGCGATGACCGAGAAGTTAGCAATAAATCTCCTGTAATAATTAGCGAACCCCAAGAAGCACTGTAACGCCTTCAGGGAGGCAGGTTGGACCCATTCCGCCACAGCCTGGACCTTGGCGGGGTCCATGCGGAATTCATGAAGAGTGAGAATTTGACCCAAAAATGGTATCTCCTGCACCCCAAACACACATTTTTCGGTCTTCGCAAACAGTTTGTTTTCCCGAAGGACCTGGAGCACCTTCCTGACATGCTCAATGTGGGAGGACCAGTCCTTGGAAAACACAAGTATGTCATCAAGGTACACTACAAGAAATACCCCCAGGTAATCTCTTAAAATATCATTTATGAAATTCTGGAAGACCGCGGGAGCATTACACAACCCAAAGGGCATGACGAGGTATTCGAAATGACCTTCGGGCGTGTTAAATGCAGTCTTCCACTCATCCCCCTCTTTGATGCGGATAAGTTTATATGCCCCCCGTAGATCAATCTTAGAGAACCATTGGGCCCCCTGAACCTGATTAAAGAGATCAGGAATCAAATGAAGGGGATACTGGTTCCTTACAGTGACCTTATTCAAGTTACGGTAGTCAATGCATGGCCTAAGACCACCATCCTTCTTCCCTACGAAGAAGAAGCCAGCACCTACCGGAGAAGTAGAGGGGTGAATGTAACCCTTGGCCAGGCATTCCTGGATATACTCTCTCATGGCTTCACGTTCGGGACAAGAGAGATTAAATATCCTACCCTTAGGGAGCTTAGCTCCTGGTACCAAATCGATAGCGCAATCGTATTCTCTATGAGGAGGTAACACTTCAGAGGCCTCCTTAGAGAAAACATCAGCGAAGTCCTGAACAAACTCAGGTAGCGTGTTCACCTCCTCAGGGGGAGAAATAGAATTAACAGAAAAACATGACGTCAAGCATTCATTACCCCATTTGGTAAGATCCCCAGTATTCCAGTCAAACGTGGGATTATGCAACTGCAACCAGGGAAGGCCAAATCGGACGATAATCCCTGCATCAACAGTACAGAGCACTGCTCCAAATGCATGGCGCCAACAAGGAGTTCAAAAACAGGGGTATGCTCTGTAAAATAACCATTAGCAAGAGGAGTGGAGTCGATACCCACTACCGGGACAGGTTTAGGCAAATCAATCAAAGGCATAGCTAGAGACATAGAAAATTCCACAGACATGATATTAGCAGACGACCCTGAATCCACGAAGGCACTGCTGTAGCAGACCTACCACCAAAAGAGACCTGAAAGGGAAGCAAGATTTTATTACGTTTCATATTTACGGGAAATACCTGTGCGCCCAAGTGACCTCCCCGATGATCACTTAGGCGCGGAAGTTTTCCGGCTGCTTATTCTTACACCTAGGACAAGTGTTCACTTGATGCTTGTCATCCCCACAATAGAAGCAGAGACCATTCTTCCTGCGGAACTCTCTACGTTGTTGGGGGGACCTGAGTTGCATAGGTACCTCCGAGTCTTCCGTGGAAGAACGAAGCAACGGAACCTCGGGAGGCATCATGGGGAAGTCAGAGGAGAAAACACAAAAACGTTCACGTTGTCGTTCCCTGAGACGTCGGTCAAGTCGTACCGCTAAAGCCATAACCTGGTCTAGGGAGTCAGAAGAGGGATAGCTAACTAGCAGGTCTTTCAGGGCGTTCGACAGTCATTCCACCGAGAAGCTACGCACCACTTCCTAAAGTCAGAGCAATACTCCTCAACAGGTCTCTTACCCTGACGTAAGGTCACCAGCTGACTCTCGGCAAAGGCAGTCCTGTCAGTCTCGTCATAAATGAGTCCGAGAGCAGAAAAGAAAAGATCAACGGAGGAAAGTTCAGGGGCGTCAGGAGCCAAGGAGAAGGCCCATTCTTGGGGCCCTTCCTGGAGCCGGGACATAATTATACCCACCCGCTGGCTCTCAGAACCTGAGGAGTGGGGCTTTAAGCGAAAATAGAGCCTACAACTCTCCCGAAAGGAGAGAAAAGTCTTCCGATCCCCTGAGAACCGGTCGGCAACTTGAGGTGGGGTTCAAGAGGTGAGGTGAGGGGCACTACCATGGTAGCATCAGGCTGGTTGACCCTCTAAGCCAGGGCCTGGACCTGTAGGGAGAGACCCTGCATTTGCTGAACCAGGGTCTCAAGGGGGTCCATAGTAGTGTGAGGGACCAGGGTAGAGTAGGTATATGGGCTTGTGATTATGTAATGATGGGGGTAAGGAAACAGACAAGTGAGCCCTAATCTACCCGCCACTCAGTCCCTTTCTACTTGCAAGGCGACGGGGTACAACTGGGCGACGGTCCCTACACTCAATAAGTGCATGACAGACAAACAGACAAGGGTACACAGAAGCAAGGGAAAAGGGGCAGTTGCCCACGGCAACACCGTGAGCAACAAGAGTGGTGAACGAGCCGAGTCAAACCAGGAGTTTACGAGGTACCAAACGCAGAGCAGGAGAGTAGTGAACAAGCCGAGTCAAACCAGGAGTGTACGAGGTACCAAACGCAGAGCAGGAGAGTAGTCAGTAAGCCAGGGTCAATATGAAGCAGGGTCAAATGGTTCAAGAAGCTGCAGCAGGGCCAGGAAACAAAATGAGAAGAATCACAAGCAAGGAGGAACAGGAAAGGCAGGTATAAATAGACAGAGGGCGGGAGCTAGCTCCGTCTGGCCAGGCTGTGATAGGCTCTCCCACTCCTAAGCCTGCCATCCTGAGTGGTGGAAGATGGAGTCAGTCTCACAGACATAGAAGCAGGTGCAGACTGATTACCTATGGGCGTGGATACAGAAGCTGTGCCTGGCAGATCCTTAACACAGGGGCTCTGCAAATGTGACATGGTGCAGAGAAATCAATCAAGCAAAATTTACATGTCAAGTAGCGCTCCTGCCATTCTGAGCCCTGCGGTATGTCCAAACAGCAGTTTATGACCACATATGGGGTATTGTCATGCGTGGGAGAAATTGCTTTACAAATGTTGGGGTGCTTTTCCTTTATATCTCGTGAAAATTAAAAAAATGCAACATTTTATTGGAAAAATTTAGATTTTCATTTTCACTGCCTAATTCCAATAAATTCAGCAAAAAACAGTGGGTTCAAAATGCTCACTGTACCGCTAGATAAATTCCGTGAGTGGTGTAGTTTTCCAAATATGGCCACTTTTGTGGGTTTTGCACTGTTTTGGCCCCTTGGGAGCGTTGGAAATGTGACATGCCGCAAACCATTACAGCAAAACTTGAGCTCCAAAAGTCAAATGGTGCTCCATCCTTTCTAAGCCCTGCTGTGTGTCCAAACATCAGTTTATTGCCACATATGGGGTATTGCTGTACTTGGGAAAAATTGCTTTACAAATTTTGTGGTGCTTTTTCTCCTTTATCTATTGTGAAAATGAAAAAATCTGAGCTAAAACTAAATTTTGTTAGAAAAAATGTAGATTTTCAATTTCATGGCCTAACTCCAATAAATTCCGCAAGAGACCTTCAGGGTCAAAATGCTAACTATACCCTTAGAAAAATTGTAGTTTCCAAAATGGGGTCACTTTTGGAGGGTTTCCACTGTTTTGGTCCCTCCACGGCGTTGCAAACACGACATGGCACTGAAAACCATCCCATTAAAATCTGCGCTACAAATTCCAAATGGCGCTCCTTCCGTTCTGAGCCCTGTCGTGGGTCCATACAGCAGTTTATTACACATATGGGGTATTGCCGTAATCGGGAGAAATTGCTTTACAAATGTTGGGGTGCTTTTTCACCTTTATTCCTTGTAAAAATTAAAACTTTCTACATTTTTTCAGAGTAAAAGTAGATTTTCATTTTTACAGACTAATATCAATAAGTTTAGCAAAAAACCTGTGGGGTCAAAATGGTAACTATACCCCTAGACACATTTCTTGAGGGTTGTAGTTTCTAAAATTTGGTCACTTTTGAGGATTTCCACTGTTTTGGAACCACAAGACCTCTTCAAACCTGACATGGTGCCTAAATATATATTTAAAAAAAAGGAGGCCCCAAAATCCACTAGGTGCTCCTATGTTTCTGAGGCCGGTGTTTCAGTCCATTACCACACTAGGGCCACATGTGGGATATTTATAAGAACCGCAGAATCTGGGCAATATATATTGAGTTGCATTTCTCTGGTAAAATTTTCTGTGTTAAAAACAAATGTATTCCAAATTAATTTTGGCAAAAAAAAAATGAAAATTGTAAATTTCACCTCTACTTACTTTTAATCCTGTGATACACCTAAGGGGTTATCACACTTTCTGAATGCTGTTTTGAATACTTTGAGGGGTGCAGTTTTTAAAATGTGTTGATTCATGGGGATTTTCTAATATATAAGGCCCTCAAAGCCACTTCATATCAGAACTGGTCTCTGAAAAAATAGCCTTTTGACATTTTCTTGAAAATGTGAGAAATTGCTGCTAAAGTTCTAAGCCTTGTAACGTCCTAGAAAAATAAAAGGATGTTCAAAAAACGATGCAAATATAAAGTACACATATGGGAAATGGTAACTAATAACTATTATCTGTGTCATTACTATCTGTTTTACAAGCACATACGTTTAAATTTAGAAAAATGCTATTTTTTTGCAAATATTCTCTAAATGTTGGTTTTTTTCACACATAAATACAGAATTTATCGACTAAATTTTTTCAGTAACACAAAGTACAACATGTCACGAGAAAACAATCTTGGATAAAAAAAAGAAAATAATCCTTGGATAGGTAAAAGCATTCCAAAGTTATTACCACATAAAGTAACACATGTCAGATTTGAAAAAATCGGCTGTGCCACAAGGCTAAAACAGGCTGTGTCCTTAAGGGGTTAATATGTTAAGTTCATTGGTCGAGTCGTTAGGATGACACTATATAACTGCTTCAACTGAGCCCGTGTTTTCTAGTGACATGGAGAGTTTACTGTATGTTTGGGTCATTTTTCTAGCATCTCTTAAGTGATATGACTACCAAACATGTCCCTATAACTCAGCGACCTTATTGCCTGTAAGGCCGGATTCACATGAGCGTGTGCGTTTGCGTGCGAAAAAAACGCCGCGTTTTGCGCGCGCAAAAGGCACTTGACAGCTGCGTCTGTCAGACCCGTATGATGCGCGGCTGCGTGCTTTTCGCGCAGCCGCCATCATTATGACACTCCGTTTGGATGTTTGTAAACAGAAAAGCACGTGGTGCTTTTCTGTTTTCATTCATCCTTTTCACAGCTGTTGCGCGAATCACGCTTGTCCCACGGAAGTGCTTCCGTGTGGCATGCGTGATATTCACGCACCCATTGACTTCAAATACGCCCAAAGCACGGACATGTCGTGACTTTTTCGCTGCAGACTCACGCAGCGTAAAAATCACGCACCTGTCTGCACGGCCCCATAGACTAATATAGGTCCGTGCGAAGCGGTTGAAAATCACGCGCGTTGCACGGACGTATATCCCGTTTGTCTGAATAAGCCCTAACAGTGATATGAGTAGAAAGACTACATTTGGATAGTTGCAGTCATGTCTGATTGTTTGAATTTTGAGTAATGTTTTGTTTTTAACTAACAGGTATGCAGATTTTCTAAGGTAATTCTTTATAGCCTATGTATAGTCTATTGCTGACATTAAAAATGGTTGTAAAAAATAACAAAGTGTCATATAAATCAATGTATAAGAGCATTTGTTAGAGCAGAGACTTTTTTTTATTATAACGCAGGATTACACCGAATAAATTATTCTAAGAAACGTAATGACAATAACATAAAATAGGTACAGTAAGTTTACCTTAAAATATGCTCTACACTTTAAAGGGACATTCCATTTCCATTCAACTTCTGACACAGTGGCAAAGCTAAAGGGGGTGCAGAGGTTGAGGTTGAACCCAGGATCTGAAGCCTTAGGGGGCCCGTAATGTCCGTCTTTATCATTCAGTATGATGACTGACTTGATAGTTGGGGGGAGCCCTGTTACAGATTTTGCATTGGGGCCCAGAAGCTTAAAGTTAAAGTGTACCTCCAATCACATTACCTAAAAAATTATTTTTTTTTCTTGCACAGCTGCATAGAGCCTTTCACTGCAATTCCAACAATACCGATATTATGCAGATAGCTACTTCCTAGCCCGAGATCTAGCCGTTATGCTTGTCAGAGAGTGAATAATTTTTTTTGTCTTGCTCAATATTGAAATGGGCGGGCAAAAGAACTCAGCCAATCAGGTCACAGAATCTCCTGCTGCAGTTTATCCCCAGCATTAGTATCTATACAGACAGCTTCTGCAAGGCAAGGTTGAAGACAAAGGTGTGCTGCCAATCACTGAATCCCTGCATTATGCTGATATACAGCATGATGCTATATATTAGCATCATGTGTGTGTGTGAACACATCACCGTGCAGACTAAGATATATATATATATATATATATATATATATATATATATATATATATATTGTAATAGTACAGACTTTTATGGACGCATCAATACCAGTTATGTTTATTTATTTTCTTTTTTTACATTCTGCTTGAGGGGAACATGGGAAAACTGTTTTTTTTTTTAACTTAGAATTTTTCTTTAATTTTTAAAAAAGTTATTTTACTGTTTTGTACTTGTCCCCCCAGGGGACTTGAACCAGCGATCGTTAGATTGCTTGCACAATATACTGCAATACTAATGTATTGCAGTATATCGTGATACTGATAGTCTCCTATGAAGCCCGGCTTCAGGCAGCCTGTGAGCCAGCTACATGTTACCCCATCCCACGCTCCCCCCATATATAGGACGGGAAGTGGATATATATATATATATATATATATATATATATATACATACATATATACACTACCGTTCAAAAGTTTGGGATCACCCAGACAATTTTGTGTTTTCCATGAAAACTCACACTTATATTTATCAAATGAGTTGCAAAATTACTAGAAAATATAGTCAAGACATTGACAAGGTTAGAACTAATGATTTTTATTTCAAATAATAATTTTCTCCTTCAAACTTTGCTTTCATCAAGGAATGCTCAATTTGCAGCAATTACAGCATTGCAGACCTTTGGCATTCTAACTGTTAATTTGCTGAGGTAATCGGGAGAAATTTCACCCCATGCTTCCAGAAGGCCCTCCCACAAGTTGGATTGGCTTGATGGGCATTTCTTGCGTACCATACGGTCAAGCTGCTCCCACAACAGCTCTATGGGGGTTGAGATCTGGTGACTGCGCTGGCCACTCCATTACAGATAGAATACCAGCTGCCTGCTTCTTCCCTAAATAGTTCTTGCATAATTTGGAGGTGTGCTTTGGATCATTGTCCTCTTGTTGGATGAAATTGGCTCCAATCAAGCGCTGTCCACAGGGTATGGCATGGCGTTGCACAATGGAGTGATAGCCTTCCTTATTCAAAATCCCTTTTACCTTGTACAACTCTCCCACTTTACCAGCACCAAAGCAACCCCAGACCATCACATTACCTCCACCATGCTTGACAGATGGCGTCAGGCACTCTTCCAGCATCTTTTCAGTTGTTATGCGTCTCACACATGTTCTTCTGTGTGATCCAAACACCTCAAACTTCGATTCGTCTGTCCATAACACTTTTCCCAATCTTCCTCTGTCCAATGTCTGTGTGCTTTTGCCCATATTCATCTTTTCCTTTAATTAGCCAGTCTCAGATATGGCTTTTTTTTTACCACTCTGCCCTGAAGGCCAGCATCCCGGAGTCGCCTCTTCATTGTAGACGTTGACACTGGCGTTTTGCGGGTACTATTTAATGAAGCTGCCAGTTGAGGACCTGTGAGGCGTCTATTTCTCAAACTAGAGACTCTAATGTACTTGTCTTGTTGCTCAGTTGTGCAGCGGGGCCTCCCACTTCTCTTTCTACTCTGGTTAGAGGCTGTTTGTGCTGTCCTCGGAAGGGAGTAGTACAAACCGTTGCAGGAAATCTTCAGTTTCTTGGCAATTTCTCTCATGGAATAGCCTTCATTTCTAAGAACAAGAATAGACTGTCGAGTTTCACATGAAAGCTCTCTTTTTCTAGCCATTTGGAGAGTTTAATTGAACCCACAAATGTAATGCTCCAGATTCTCAACTAGCTCAAAGTAAGGTCAGTTGTATACCTCCTCTAAACAGCAAAACTGTTTACAGCGGTGCTAACATAATTGCACAAGGGTTTTCAAGTGTTTTCTAATCATCCATTAGCCTTCTAACACAGTTAGCAAACACAATGTACCATTAGAACACTGGAGTGATGGTTGCTGGAATGGGCCTCTATACACCTATGTAGATATTGCATTAAAAACCAGACGTTTGCAGCTAGAATAGTCATTTAGCACATTAACAATGTATAGAGTGTATTTCTGATTAATTTAATGTTATCTTCATTGAAAAAAACTGTGTTTCTCTTTAAAAAATAAGGACATTTCTAAGTGATCCTAAACTTTTGAACGGTAGTTTATGCTAACATGTATTTTAAGCCGGGAGATGCAGTCCGGCAGTGTTTAGACTATAAACAAAGGCAATTACAAGATATTCATAAAAGACTGAACTAAGCCAGAACTGAGAGCTTCCATAGTATAGTCCATTGATTTGGGGTACACCAATAGCATACATACAGAGAAGCTGCCCCATTGCAAAATGTAACATAAGTTTAGCCCTTCTGCTGCTGATTCAACTTACTAGGCAAGGACAGGTAGGCTTTCTATTTGATTGCCCTGCACTACTATGCTATGCTAATGCTCCAGCGTATGTGGCGGCTTTCACCACCTTTAGTAAAAAAAAAACAATGTACCTAATCTAGTCTAGGCCCCCATTTTCCACCAACTTGATAGCATGACTCCCTCTATGGTACTCACCAGTGGCGTAACTACCGCGGTAGCAGCAGTAGCGGCTGCTACGGGGCCCGGGGCTTGAGGGGGCCTGTGCCGCCAGCCGACACGCCCTCCCAAATGCCCGGTGGCGCCGCTAGCAGCCGTTATGGCTGCTACAGGGGTAGCACCGCTACTGTGGGGCCCGCGCCACCGAGCCTTACACAGGCACTCTCATGCCTGTAAGTGTCGCTAGCACCGGAGGGGGCCCCGGTGCTAGCGGCAGCCAAATACATGTATTAGCACTGAATGGCCGGGCATGTTCCGTGCCTGACCATCCAGTGCCTTACAATGACACTGATTGGCTAGCGGCGCGATGACATCATCGCACCGCTTCCATGCTTGGAAGGTGCTGATTGGCGGGGCAAGTCATTCTGCCCCGCCAATATACAGGGGGGTCTATATGTGTGGCACTAACTACAGGGGAGGTCTGTATGTGGGGATGTGGGCCACTATCTACAGGGGGGTCTATATGTGGGACAGTATATGTGAGACACTATACAGGGGTGGGCTATATGTAGAGCACTATCTATAGGGGAGCTATTTTTTAGTGTACTTTCTATAGGGGTGGGCTATGTGTGGGACACTATATACAGGGGTGGGTTACCTGTGGGGCACTAGCAACAGGGTGGCTATATGTAGTGCACAGTCTACAGGGGTGGGCTATATGTGGGACAATATCTACAGAGGTGGGCTATACGTGGAGCACTAACTATAGGGGAAGCTATATGTAGGGCAGCACGGTGGCTCAGTGGTTAGCACTATTGCCTTGCAGCTCTGGAGTCCATATGTGGGCACTATCTACAGGGGCTTCTATGTAGGTCACTATCTACAGGGGGCACTATCTACAGGGGGCACTATCTACAGGGGGCACGGTGTGTGTGTGTGTGTGTGTGTGTGTGTGTGTGTGTGTGTGTGTGACAGTTATATTTAGATGTGTTGAGAATTTTAACTTTGTTTACAGGTGCAGAAATGTTTTAAAAGTGAGAAGCTGAAGACATCTAAACGGAAAACTGCATAAATGGGTCATGGCCGGGAGAAATCCTGAACCGGAGGGAGAAGAAAAGAACTAGAATCTGAGACGTCACCGGTGAGTCACTTAATGTAAATGTTTATTCTGCCTCTAATCAGTATTGTAGTCACTGTATGATCTGCAGCGAGATGATGGTGGTATGATTTTTTTTTGTGAAACCGCATCTCCCAGCATATCCTTATCATTGTTTCGGCCATGCTGGGAGCTGTAGTTTTACGCCGTACAAACCTATACGCAGTGGCGTAACTACCGCTATAGCAGCCGTAGCGACTTCTACGGGGCCTGCAGCATGAGGGGGCCCGTGCCACCCGCCGGCACGGCCCCTCCCATGGCCGCAGGCTCCGCTAGCAGCCGCTATGGCTGCTACAGCGCGACGCCACTGAAGGGGTTGTTCCTACAAAAGACATGCATCCCCTAACCACAGGATAGGGGATACATGTGGGATCGCTGGGACGCCCAGCGATGAGGAGAACGGGGGACCGTAAGTCCCCCCTAAGTTCTCCATGACAAACCTCGGACTTCCGTAGTCTGTCTGCAGCTCCATGGAAATGACTTGCGCACCGGTCGTGCTTGTGCGCATGCGTGACCAGCGCTCCTTTCATTTTTATTGAACTGCGCAGACGCCGGAAGTCCGAGGTTAGTCATGGAGAACTTCGGGGGACTTTCGGTCCCCCGTTCTCCTTATCGCTGCCAGCGATCACACATGTATCCCCTATCCTGTGGATAGGGGATGCATGTCTTTTGTAGGACAAACTATAGGCCGTTTTTTTTTTGTGGGGGTCTGTATGGCGTAATCTACAGAGGGGGCTGTATGGCGTTATCTACAGAGGGGGTCTGTATGGCGTTATCTACAGAGGGGGCTGTATGGCGTTATCTACAGGGGACTGTGTATGGTGCTATCTATAGGGGGGCGCTGTGTGGTGGAATCTATAGGGAGGCACTATCTACAAGGGGGGGTTGTGTGATACCCAGCAGAGGGGGGGGGGGCAGTCAAAAGTTTGCTATGGGGCCCAGTCTTTCCTAGTTACGCCCCTGGTACTCACACCCTTGGTTTGCATTGAACATTGCATCTCTTACCTATTGAACAGGACTAGTAATTGCTTTCAGCTATGCAGATTTGCAAAAAGTCTTCTTTTGCACTGCCCCCTAACTATCATCCAATTTGCTAAACATAATGTACAACCTTTCAAGATCTATTTTAGGGGCTATATAATGGGCATTGTAAGCACCAACTAAATTAACCTTTTATGGGTATCTTGTAGAATCCCCTGTTTACAGATGCAGTACACATTACTGTATTTGTAATGGCATACAGTTCTTCTTTAATCTTACTAATGTGTTGCTTGCCTTGCTTATCATTCACAGATATAAAGTTTCTGTTTTTCTGTATTTTTTTCTTACCTTTCAAAAGAATCTCTGCTACTTTTAGTTACCTTTCATATAAGTACAATGACCTTTCACAGAATCACAATGCAGTAGTCAAACAACTTTTTAAATTGAATTATTGCTTAGAAAGCAGTTTTTCCTTGACAGGTACCTATTATTTATGAGTATGTGATGTATTACAGTAAGTTTCTTTGGCTGTCTATGTGTGCATTTCTTTACCCAGGACAGTTACAATTTAATAGTGCATTAAAACTCCATGTGCTCTGCCATTTGTCATGAGCTGTGTTTACATAATATATGGTGCAAATTCTTTCTAAAGTTCTAATTAATCCAGCAACCACCTCATTAACTTTTAAAACTGCTTTATCCTTAATACATTTAATTATATAACTGTCCAACTGAGAAATACATATATGTTATAAAATGCTGACAGAATGCAAATGAACCAGATTTTCATATTTTTTTTTTATATTTAAATGGAAGTCAAGCATTTATAATCAATGTAAATTGAGCATTTTAAATCAACACATTTATATATTCTTATTTAAATCAGTTCAAGATTTTATAATACTCTACAAAATGAAAACGTATCATACAATTTACTATAATTATTTTTTATAACTGATATATCTATTATTGTTTGCATTCAACAATCCCTTTTTGGTATACTGTATTTTACAAATAAACTATATAATCAAATCCTATTTTCTTTGAGAGCAGGAAACAGATTAACATTCTTAATCGAACTCTTGCACCATTTAACTGAGAAAGTACTATTTCTATCCATAGTGAAATTGATTTAATAATATGGGGTTCCTGGTTTAAACGATCCCCAACCTTTTTTTCTTTTCTTTTAAAGCTCAGAAGTCACATACAAATATACTAGATGATGTGTAGACAAAGTATTAATCTGTTCCTTTTAGTCCATCTTCCCTTCTCTTATTTTCTGCTGGTTAGCAAGGAAAGGAAGCATAGGGAGTGAGGCAGTCTGTAACCTTTGAAACACACAGTTCTGCATAAGAGCTGTATACACAAAATGGTAAGTTGCAAAGTTGCTCACAGTTTTATATTGATGTATAGGAGTAATACAATTATTGTTTATGTGATTTTTTTTTTGTATAATTAAAAGTTATGCAATTTCCAATATACTTTCTCTATTAATTCTTCATGGTTTTCAAGATCTCTGCTTGTTGTTATCCAGGATGAACATTCATTGTTTACTTCCAGTGGATAAAATTCTGTCTATGGTCACGTGATGGACACACTGGTGCGCGGCTCATTACAGTATGTGAATCAGAGCTGTGTCTTCTAACGATCCCAGCATCTGTGTGTCCATCACATGACCATGGACAGAACAACAACACTTTGAAAATTATATAACTTTTAATTATGCAAAAAAATAACATTAATTTGATGAAAGTGAAATAACCCTTTACCTATTTACTAGTAAACACAAATAAAACCACAAAAAAATTACTGTAAGGCATCGATACTTTGCTGATGTAAAGACCAGTCCATAGCAACAAGTGCTCATCATTCTGACTCAGGAACTGGTAACAACTCTGGTATGGTCCTGATCCTATTGCTAACTTTAGATAATGCTATGTCATCCCATGTGTCACTGGTGCACAATAGTAGTATCTACAGCTGCCAACACCTGGTGAACTACACACATGGGACCTGATAATAACATGTGGCTTCTGAACCACTGGTCAGAGAATGTTAAAAGGCCTATGCATAGGATATTAATGTTTTTATAGAGGAAAGCTGAAAGGAAAGGATGATATACCGTAGAAGCTCAACTTTAGGATCTAGTCATAGGAGTATATCATGATGAATAAAAGCTAAATCCTTCTGTAGACTAGCCCAATATTGGACTGTCATATTCAGCTTTTTCCGGAAAGCCGATGTATCTGAATACGGGCTCATAGACTTTCTATTGAGTCCGTACACCGATACATTTATTTCACACGAGCGCGTCAGATGCTTCGTTGTAGCGATTGTTGGGGGTCTCAGTGCTCGGACCCCCAGCAATCCAAACTTCTGACATGTCACTATGACATGTCAGAAGTTTGTCAAACGTTTGGCTACACTTTAAGTCTTACAAAATCAGAGAAACCAAAACTTTCCCTGGTTTAATTTGGTATTTCTAAATCTAGCTGCCAAGTAGCTTTGAATTTGAAATCTATTTTAGTATCCATTTAGCAGAAAAGACTGAGTTTATGATGTTGTCTGCAAGAGTAAGAATAGCAATGATCATTGGTTAATCTCTACCTTCTCCAGAACTCATGCCTATGCATAGTGGTAAGCACTACTGCGCATTGTGGGACATGTAGTGCTTATCCCTCAGGCTGTACTTTTTCACTTTTAGTGTTTTCTTCCATGCCAACCACACTTTTAATTGTAGAACTTTCCTTTAACAACTATAGTCCCTGATTAAGAAAAGTATGTCACATCAGTATAAATAATTTTGTTATTTTTCCAATATTTAGCACTGGCTAAAAGTGTGTTAATAGGAATAAGGGGAGATAGAATATTAAAATTAATGATTTACTAAGCAAAATAGATTAGAATGTTCTCCCAAGCACAGTGCATGGCTACAAATTTATTTGATTGATTTAAATTCAAGGACATTTCTCATAATTACATATTGAAGATTGCCATACTATATAATCAGGCTTAATAGAGTTAGTCGAAATCCAAGCACAAATAAAGTGCTATAAAGGCTGGCTGCTGAGAAATTATGATCTGAGTACAGATCAGAAAAAAATACTTGATCTTTTAGTCAACAAAATAAATCTACTATTCCAATAAGCTGATAAGATGGGCCTAGTTAATAAAAGTAAATGTTTTTTTTTCCATCATATTTGACTATGTTGAGTAATTCACTACGTATAGCAGTCTGGAGATTATCATTATACAGGTATATGCAGTTATTACTAATCTAATTTACCTTTAGAGCATCATTTATTGAAGATCTTTATGAAAGTGAAAAAAATGTGGGCAATCCAAGATTTTAAGAAAGAAATCGCGACAAGCAATCATACTTTAAGCTCTGTTTACTTCTACGTCATAGCTTCTGTCTATAATGAAAACCATGAAGCAGTGCCGGATTTGTCGTATGACGGCTGTCACCAGCACCAGACGGATCCCATTGACTTTTGATGGGAAAAATAGCGCTGTGTGCAGATCTATTCTTCATATCAAATATTATATGTGAATAGAACCTTTTTGGTAAGTTTACACGTAGCTTAAATACTGCAGATTTTTCTAAATATATTTTGTTGCAGAAAATCAGCAACATAATACAGTAGCAGCAAAGTAGATAAGATTTGAACAAATCTCATCCACATGCTGCGTTAATGATGAGCGTAAAAATTTTCTCAGAAATTGACCTGTGGTGCGTTTTTTTAATCCGCAGCATGTAAATTGTATTTGCGTAATCGCTGCTCTTGTGGTAAAACCTGTAGATGTTGTGCTTTTTTCAGCAGAAAAGTTGCGATACCGGCACAAAAAACGCAACTCAGAAAAAAATAAATCTTATACTTACCCAGAATTCTGTGCTTCTCCTCCCAGTAGGTAAGTAGCCTAAGCGTATAATTCTGTATGCAGTTATTTGTATCAGGATTCAGTCTGAAAATATATTCAGTGAATTTGTTTCTGTAAAATAAATGTTTCTTGGGCACAATAATGTCTACAAGGAAGCAATCTTCTATCTATCTATCTATCTATCTATCTATCTATCTATCTATCTATCTATCTATCTATCTATCTATCTATCTATCTATCTATCTATCTATCTATCTATCTATCTATCTATCTATCTATCATCTATCTATCTATCTAATGTTTGTTTTTAGTTAAAGAAATATGCAAAACAGCCAATGATAGGCCATAGCCGTGTCATCATTGAGGTCGACATGGTACCACTGTGACCAGTAACTATCAGACACTGTCATGTCTTGAGAAGACGCAACATTGATGCTGTGCTGTAAACAAAGACCAGTATGTGGGGCTATCGATATTGAAGATCTGGAGGCATTACATGGTTACATAGTTACATAGTTGATAAGGTTAAAAAAAGGACACAGGTTCATCAAGTCCAACCTACTTTACCTTCAATATAACTAAAGAGTAAACACAACAAAATTCTTCTAAGCATAGCAGTCAGAGATAATACCATCCACCTCTTACTCAGGAGATAATACAAAAAAAGTTATCTTTTCAATGGTACTGTTACATTTTATGCAACGGACATAATATGCTATGGCCAACACCACCTTACACTAGAAAGGTAATGTGGCAGTTAATGCACCTGCGTTCAGATGGAATTGAATATAAGTTACATAGTTACATAGCTAGAGACATGTGCATCAAGTTCAACCAAGGGATGGAAAAAGGGAAGAGGAAAATTTCTACACATAGGAGCTAATTATTTTTTTGTTCTAGTAAATTATCTAAGCCTTTTTTAAAGCCATCTACTGTCCCTGCTGTGACCAGCTCCTGCGGTAGACTATTCCATAGATTCACCGTTCTCACAGTAAAGAATGCTTGTCGCCTCAGACGGAGGGAGTGTCCCCTTGTTTTTTTTAGGGGGTTTTACATGGAACAGGCTTTCACCATATTTTTTGTATGTGCCATTAACCCCTTCAGGACAAGTTAATTTTGGCCTTCAGGACGAGACCCATTTTTTCAAATCTGACGTGTCATTTTATGTGGTAATGACTTCAGAATGATTTTACCTATCCAATCAATTATGAGATTGTTTTCTCGTGACATATTGTACTTTATGTTAGTGAAAAAATTTGGTCGATAAATTTAATGATTATTTGTGAAAAACACCAAAATTTTGAGAATATTTTAAGAAATTATGATTTTTCTAATTTTAAATGTGTTTGCTTGTAAAACAGATAGTAATACCACACAAAATAGTTACTAATTAACATTTACCATATATCTACTTTATGTTTGCATCATTTTTTGAACATCCTTTTATTTTTCTAGGACGTTACAAGGCTTAGAACTTTAGCAGCAATTTCTCACATTTTTAAGAAAATTTCAAAAGGCTATTTTTTTCAAGGAAGAGTTCAGTTCTGAAGTGGTTTTGAGGGCCTTATATATTAGAAACCCCCATAAAAAAAAAACATTTTGAAAACTGAACCCCTCAAAGTATTCAAAACAGCATTCAGAAAGTGTTTCAACTCTTTAGGCGTTTTACAGGAATTGATGGAAGTAGAGGTGAAATTTTCAAATTTAATTATTTTTTACAAAAGTTATATGTAATACATTCTTTTCTGTAACACAGAAGGTTTTACCCGTGAAACACAACTCAATATTTATTGCCCAGATTCTGCAGTTTTTATAAATATCCCACATGTGGCCCTAGCAAGCTAATGAACTGAAGCACAGGCCTCAGAAGCAAAGGTGCACCTAGTGGATTTTGGGACCACCTTTTTTTAGAATATATTTTAGGCACCATGTCAGGTTTGAAGAGGTCATGTGGTGCCAAAATAGTGGAAACCCCCAAAAGTGACCCCATTTATCTAGAGGTATAGTTAGCATTTTGACCCCACTGTTTTTTTGCTAAATTTATTCGAATTAGTCTGTGAAAATGAAAATCTACTTTTATTCTGCAAAAATTTAGAAAGTTGTAATTTTTACAAGGAATAAAGGTGAAAAGGCACCCCAACATTTGTAAAGCAATTTCTCCCAATTACGGAAATACCCCATATGGAGTATTAAACTGCTGTTTGGACCCACGGCAGTGCTCAGAAGGGAAGGAGCGCCATTTGGATTTTGGAGTGCTGATTTTACTTAAATGGTTTCCGGTGCCGTGTCGCGTTTGCAACGCCCTGGAGGGACCTAAACAGTGAAATCCTTGAAAAAGTGACCCTGTTTTGGAAACTATACGCATCAAGGAATTTTGTAGTGTATAGTTAGCATTTTGACCCCACAGGTTTTTTGCTGAATTTATTGGAATTAGTCTGTGAAGATAAAAATAGACTTTTTCTGAAAAAACATAGAATTTTCTCATTTTTATAAGGAATAAAGGATAAAAAGCACCTCAACATTTGTAAAGCAATGTCTCCTGATTACGGGCAATCCCCCATATGTGGTAATAAACTGCTGTTTGAACCCACGGCAGGGCTGAGAAGGGACCGAGCACCATTTGGATTTTGCACCTCAGATTTTGCTGAATTCGTGTCTGGGGGCCATGTCGCATTTGCAGAGCCCCTCAAGTACCAGTACAGTAGAAATTCCCCAAGTGTGATCCCATTTTGGAGACTATACCCCTCAAAGAATTAAATTAGAGGTGTAGTGAGCATTTTGATCCCTCAGGTGGTTTATAGATTTTATTAGAATTGGGCCATGAAACTGAAAAAATATATTTTTTCCAATAACCTGTAGATTTAGCTCATAATTTTTAATTTCCACAAGGAATACAGTACAGAAGGCACCCCAAAATGTGTTACATTATTTTTCCTGAGTAGGGAAGTACCCCATATGTGGTTCTAAACTGCTATTTGGACACACGGCAAGGGTCTAAAGGGAAAAAGCGCAATTTCGTTTTTGGAGTGGAGATTTTACAAAAAAAATGTTGGCGCCATGTTGCATTTTGCTGAGGTACCAGTACAGTGAAAACCCCCGAGAAGTAACCCCATTTTTGAAATTACACCCCTCAAGGCATTCATCTAGAAGTGTAGTGAGCATTTTGACCCCAAAGGTTTTGCAGAAATTAGTGCACAGTAAATGTTGCAGATTGAAAATTGCCATTTTCCACAGATATGCTATTTCAGTGCCCAATGTGTTGTGCCCAGCTTGTACTACTGGTGACACACACACCATAATATTGTTAAGCGGTTCTCCAGAGTACAGTAATGCCCCATATGTGATCATAAACTGCTCTTTGGGCATGCTGCTAGGCCCAGAAGGACCACCATTTGGCTTTTGGAGCGCAGATTTTGCTTGGTAGTAGTTTTTAGTGTTTTACTGGTGTTTCAGTTTATAATGTGGGGGCATATGCAAACTGTGTGGAGTACATCAGGGTATATGTAAGCAGGGTGGAGTACATCAGGGTATATGTAAGCTGGGTGGAGTGCATCAGGGTATATGTAAGCTGTGTGGAGTACATCAGGGTATATGTAAGCTGGGCCGAGGGCATCTGGTCATAATAGGATGATGTAATAATGGGGTAAATTAATAATAAAATTAATTATCCATGGATAGGGACCTACGCTTTCAACCAATACTTCATGCACAGGCCGAATTTTTGGGTGCAGGAGTCGTACTTCCAAGGGGTGTCCGCGGTATTGTACAAAATATTCGCACTCCAGCATTGTCTAATCTTTGACATCTTCACTAACCCTATTTGTAGCAGAGACCCCAAAATGTCATAGTTTCCGCTGCATTTACAAGGTCTATTAGTGGGGGCCAGCAAATGATGACGTGGGGTTTTAGGTGAAGAACTGCACATATAAATTAGTCTGGGCCGTCGTTTTGCATTAATGCGTTCCAAGAGTCAGAACTTTTTATTTTTCCGTTGACGAGGTGTGTGAGTGCTTGATTTTCATGGGGCGAGCTATAGTTTTTATTAGTATCATTTTGGGGTACATGTGATAATTTGATCAGTTTTTATAAAAAATTTGGGGAGGTGGAGGAGAACAAAAAACAGAAATTCTGACTGTTTTTTTTTAATTTTTTAACGGCCTTCTCTGTGCAGTATAAACAACATGTTTACTTTATTCTGCGGTTCGATACGATTATGGCAATACCAAATTTATATAGTATTTATATGTTTTACTACTTTTACACAATAAAACATTTTTTTCTAAATAAAATGTTTTCGTGTCACCATATCCTGAGAGCCATAACTTTTTTATTTTTTTGTTGACAGAACTGTGTTAGGGCTTGTTTTTTGTGTGACAAACTGTAGTTTTTGGTACCATGTTTTGGTACGTGCGACTTTTTGATCATACTTTATTCCATTTTTTTAGAAACAACATGACCTAAAGGAAATTCTGCAATTGTTTTTTATTGTATTTTTTTACGTGGTTCACCGTGCGGTATAAATAATATTATATTTTTATAGGTCAGGCGATACCTATTATGTCTAGTTTTTGTCCTTTTTTTCATTTTTTTCTAATTATAAAGGGCTTGATCAGGGAAACAAGGTGATTATTGTTTTTATTATGTAAAACTTTTATTTATTAATTTATCTAAAACATTTATTTTTATTTTTTTTTCACTTTTTATTTTACACATACTTCTGTATGTACTGATGTAGTGCAGTGTATTGTAACTGTGAATTTACAACTAACAGTTGAGCCTATTACGTCCTGCCTCGTCCTTCCTGGTTGCCATTGCAACCATCAGCACCCCACGATTTTTCGCGGGGGGCCATCGGGGTACAGAGGGAGCCCCCTCCCTCTGTGTCAACCACTTAAATGCCGCTGTCACTATTGACAACGTCATTTGAGGGGTTAAACGATCGGAGAGAACTATGATGTATATTACAGCCGACACCTGCTGAAGATAAAGCGCGCACAGCTCCCATGCCCGCTTCATCCTCAGGGCGTAACTGTACGCCAATTTGCGGGAATGACCCGCTAAAAAGGACGTACAGTAACGCCCATTAGTTGTCCCTTTTCAAGGCTAAATAGGTATAATTATTTTAATCTTTCCTCATAACTTAGATTCTCCATGCCTCTTATTAGCTTAGTTGCTCTTCTTTGTATTTTTTCCAACTCCAGGGCATCCTTTCTATTAACTGGGGCCCAGAACTGAACTGCATATTCTATATGAGGCCTCACTAATGCTTTGTAAAGTGGTAATATTATATCCCTGTCCCGCGAGTCCATGCCTCTTTTAATACACGACAATATCTTGCTGGCCTTTGAAGCAGCTGATTGACATTGCATGCTGTTATTTAGTTTATGATCTACAAGTACACCCAGATCCTTCTCAACAAGTGACCCCCCCCCCCAGTATAGCTCCCTTAGGACATATGATTCATGCAGATTGTTGATATCTAGATGCATAACTTTACATTTATCTACAATAAACTTAATTTGCCAACTGGATGCCCAAACACTTAGTGTGTTCAAATCAGCTTGCAATTTACCAACATCTTCCTTAGACTGAAAAATACTACATAGCTTCGTGTCATCTGCAAAAATAGAAATAGTGCTATTAACTCCCTTCCTCTATATCATTAATAAATAAGTCACCACTTATTACTGGGGACCATTCAGAGTAGGAATCATTGACCACAACTTTCTGGATACAGTCCTTGAGCCAATTCTGAATCCAATTACAAACTATACTTTCCAAAACCTATAGTCCTTAATTTACCCATTAGACGTTTATGAGGGACAGTGTCAAATGCCTTTGCAAAGTCCAAAAATACTATATCCACAGCGGCCCCTCTGTCTAGGCTTCTGCTCACCTCTTCATAAAAACAAATCAGGTTGGGTTGACAACTTCTGTCCTTAGTAAAACCGTGCTGGCTGTCACTTATAATACTATTTGTTGTCACATAATCCTGTATATAGTCCCTCAATAGCCCCTCTAAATTTTCCCCACGATGGATGTTAAGCTTACTGGTCTATAATTACCCGGGGAAGACCTAGAGCCCTTTTTGAAAATAGACACCACATTTGCCCTGCGCCAGTCCCTTGGCACTATACCAGTCACTAGAGAATCTCTGAATATTAAGAAGAGCGGGACAGATATAACTGAACTAAGCTCTTTAAGAAATCCTTAGGGTGTAATCCATCTGGTCCCGGGGCCTTGTATACATTTATTTTATTTAACTTAGCTTGGACCATATCTACATTTAGCCAATTCAGTATATCAACTGATATATTAACAGCACTGGAACAGGCTACATCAGCTGCTCTTTTTTCTGTTGTATATACAGAGTTGAAGATCCCATTTAGTACTTTTAAAACCTTGGCTTTTTTGCATTTATATACTTGAAGAATTTTTTGGGATTTGTTTTACTATCATTGGCCACATGCCTTTGTATTTTTGCTGATTTTATTACTTTTTTACAGATTTTATTAAGCTCTTTATCATTTATAAAGGCTACAGCTGTACCCTCAGATTTGTATTTTTCAAATGCCCTTTTTTTGTCACATATTGCCCTTTTTACGGAAGGTGTAAGCCATGTGGGGTTTAATTTTAGTCGTTTATACTTGTTACCTATAGGAATAGATTTTGCACTATAATTACCCAAAGTAGATTTTAAGATCTCCCATTTATCATTTGTACCATTATTTGACATTAGTTCTTCCCAGTCTATATCGTGAATTGCAGCCTTCATCCTGGGGGAATTGGCCTTCTTAAAATTAAGTGTTTTTGTCCTCCCAGCCTGTGTTTGTTTTTTACAGTATAGGTAAAATGTAACTATATTATGATCACTGTTACCGAGGTTTTCACGAACATTGACATTCCCAACAAGCTCTGCATTATTAGAAATGACCAGATTCAACAGAGCTTCACCTCTAGTCGGGTCTTCCACAAACTGGCCCATAAATTTTTCCTGCAACAGGTTCAGGAAATTTCTCCCCTTTGCAGTTGAAGCTGAACCATGACCCCAATTAATATCCCAGTAATTAAAATCTCCCATTATCACTACAGTACCAGCCTGTGCAGCCCGCTCCATTTATTTATATAGCTGACCTTCCATCTCCTCAGTTATATTGGGGTGTCTATAGATTACACCCAAAAGTAATATTTTCAGCGAATACCTCCCTTTGTAATCACACCCACAAGTTTTCAATTTTCTCACAACCTTCACCCACTATTGTCTCTTTCACACTCGCCTTCATATCACTTCTCACATACAGACATACACCACCACCTTTCCTATTTGTCCTGTCTTTCCGAAACAGTGTAATACACTGTACATTTACAGCCCAGTCATGTGAAGAGTTTAGCCATGTTTCAGCAACACCAACTATATCTATATTTTCTTCCAGTACCAAGTCCTCCAGCTCCCCCATTTTGCTTGCTAGACTTCTGGGATTGTGAACATACACTTTAACTTGCCTTTCAATTTTTCACTTTCAGTATCAGAAATGTGATTATTTGACATTATTTGGGCATTTTTGTTTTCACTGCTGTTTTGTAACATAAGGATCTCCTTATCTTGTTGTCTAGTCCTCGCCCCATAGTCTATTTCTCCCTCCACCAATTTAGTCTGACCCCTCTCTAACCTAACTACCCCTTTATTTTCTACATTAACCTCCCTCCTCAGCCCTAGTTTAAATACTCCACCACCCCAGCTAGAATTCTCTCGCCCAGCACAGCAGACCCCCTTCCATTTAGGTGCAAATCATTTACAGATTACAGTTTGTACCCCAATGAAAAATCAGCCCAGCGCTCAAGGAACCCAAAGCCTTCTCCTCTACACCAAGACTTAAGCCATGCATTTAGTTCACTGATGTCTCTAGCTGACAAGTATGTCAGATCATCTTCAGTGCTGCTACACAGCTGATTGAACAGAACAAATCAGCTGGAACTTGTAGTTTGAATGGCCTTAAAGCAGGGATCTCTACAAACAAGCTCTATGTGAAAAATAAAATGATGTAGTGCAACATTGTTTATATAATTCTCAAAGTATGGTATTGTATTTTACTAATAAATGAGATATCAAACTTAAAAATGACATGTCAGTGTCTCATCTGACCCATAGATTCACTTTCATGGCATCTTCTTTGCCATAGAGAGATTCTAATCAATGCTGAGTTCACAACACACTGTTGCAGTAGACTTGTTGGCTGCACATATATGCGGAAACTTTCCTGTTCCACGGCATTCCATATCGGTTGCCTTGGATGGAGAGCGCTCACTATGAAGGTCATTAGATCTTACCATTTGAATAACAAATCAGAAATTAAGATTTCTCAGAACAGCATACATTTTCCAAATTTTGGCTTCAACATTTTGATGAGCCTGTATCCACTATAGACTCAGATTTCTATTTTAGCTATCAGAAATAGAACCGAGTGTGGTCTTCTGCCATCTTCCTCACAGCATGAACTGGTCAGTTAACTCATTAATATAATTAAGTCTTAAAATATACACAGCCAGTTTGTTCCATATTTCCATCCATAGTTAAGCCCATATTTCATCCTTAATCGTGGCTTCTTGGCAAGGAGAGAGCGATAGCAGAAATACAGCTGAAAAAACACTGATAGAGCGCTGACATAACACAGTAATGAGTTAAGAAAAAAAAAACCATACTGGCACATGGAGGTAAATACAGACAAAACAAATATATTCTGTGTATATGTGTCTCCTTACTTTCATTATATTTCAGCATTAGAATGAGGTCTCGTACAGGGCCCATTATCTGGCTATACAGAACAGATGCATTTTCCCTATTAATGCAATGGTTGGTGCCCATATAATGTCAGGTCCTGGGCACACAGGATACTCCTCCAGTCCTCATGTGTTTCCTCAGTCAACTACACATGAGATTTGTCTTATAAGTAGGCGTCATGTCATGGCTGCTCTTGATAAACAGTTATGTGTTAAGAGGTTCTTAAATATTGTTTAGCAGAAACATTTCTGACAACTATTTGTACAATGCAATATAATATTCAAATGTCATATACCATAAGGAAAAGGCACATTGTTTCTATGAATGTTGCATAATAAGGAAGTGTATAATTGCATATATTAATAATAATTTTGTGTATTCAATCTTTATTGATGTGTTATTACACAACATATTGCAATATGATTTATTGTAATTTATTCAATTATATTTCTGTTTTAAATATTCCTTACTAAAGTACTAACAAAGTATTTTCCAAACTTATTTGCAGTTGAATTTGTTTTTAAGGAGAATAGCGCCTTTCAAAATTTTACTAGTACGTCTAAAATGTTCACTAATTAAAGGAAAATAGTATTTTAAAGGACAAGTAAATATTTTTTACAGTTTATTTTTCACAAGAGAATAGTTTTTGTTACATAGATTAAGCACATCAGAAGAATGAACCTGCAAAATTAGAGATATGCAACATTTGTTATAAAGCGAAAATTCTGGTGGGACTACTTCTGCATGTTGCATGTAGATCTTCAAATCAACCACGTCTAAATAATTCCAATTTATACAATTCTCCTAAACTTAACAGCTGCACCATTTTAGAAATGAGTCTCTTAAGACCTATCAGTGAGCAAAAACTGAGAATGCCTACCCATTATCTATAACAGAAACCTGGCACTAAATATTTTGACAAGACAAGCAAAAAATAGATGACAAAAAGAGAAAGAGAGATTGAGATGGTAGAGAGATCCAGTTAAGGCATACAGTTATTTATGTAGTTATGTAGTGAAACTGAAATGCCAAGCTAAACAATATACAGTATGTTTAGGTACATTTTAGAGATAAAAGACTAACATGGGAGAA
Organism: Rhinoderma darwinii; assembly: GCF_050947455.1. Classification (NCBI taxonomy): domain Eukaryota; kingdom Metazoa; phylum Chordata; class Amphibia; order Anura; family Rhinodermatidae; genus Rhinoderma; species Rhinoderma darwinii. Next base: position 138,958,502 of record NC_134688.1, read on the forward strand.
GTCATGAAGATATTGTGTAATAAAATGAAATAACAGAAGAACTATTTGCAGTACTGAAAGGAACAGAAATTACCTTAAAACACCCTCAATTTATGACACTCTATTTGTTAGAGAATACTCACTGTTTATATTTTAAGCAAAATACTATTAAAGTTAGGGAAACAATATCAAGCCAATATACAGTATGAAGAAAATAGTAAATTCGGGTATTGCATGATACTGGCTGCATGTATTTCTAATATATACTACGCTATAGATTTTTCCAAAAAATGGAAATATTACAGAACGAAGACAAATGGAAAGCATTTACAACGGTAGCATTATTATTGTGAACAATCGTAATGCAAATGGAAAGCTATGGTTTCCGTTTGGTTTCCGTTCATGGGTTCCTCTGACGGAAAGGTCTGGCGGAACCAATGAACGGAAGCCCGGCGCAGATATGAACAAAGCTTAAGTAAGCCATCCTGCCCTTCTTGCAAGCCATTAACTATGCTATTTGTTTCCAACTAAACTAAAAGTACATTCAAAGGGTTGTATGGGCACTGGGCAGTCTTATCCATAGGATAGGTCATCAGTATTTAATCAGTGGGGATCTGACAACCGTACCCCACACCGATCAGATGTTCTGGCTGTCTCTGGGCACCGGATGTTATGCAGTGGCCAGTGTCGGAAGCAGATGGCTTTGTAAAATGCACAGCAGTCATGCTGCAGTACTGAAACTCTTCTCCTTTTCATTTGAATAGGAGCAAAGCTGCAATACTGCAGCATGGCCGCTGTACTGTGACCGAAACCATCTGCTTCTGGCACGAACATCAGGTGCATCCTGTGGATAGGTCATCAGTATGAAATCCCCAATGGCAGATTATCATGGGGCGTTTTGGGCACTGTTCCACTATGTGGGCACTGTGCCAATATGTTGGCACTGGCACTATCTATGTGGCACTGACACTGTGGGCACTATTTACAGTGGGCACTGTGGCACTATCTACTTGGGCATTGTGGCACTATCTACACGGGCGCTGTGGTGTTTTCAGTGGGTTTGGTTAAAAAAAACTGACAAATAAAATCCATCCGTTTTTTTTACGTCCATGAAAAAAAAATGGCAAATGGATGACAAACAGCCATTAAAAACAGACAGACGGACTTAAAATGGATACAAATTTGGAGACACACTTATGCAAACTGTGACTTCGGTACATAAAAAAGTCAGGATGCTTTAAAAAATAGAAGTGTTAATAGTTTTTTTTTATCAATTAAATAAAATACAAAGTGAATGAACAGAAGAGCAATCTAAATCAAATCAATATTTGGTGTGACCACCCTTTGCCTTCAAAACAGTATCAATTCTTCTAGGTACACTAGTCTTGCCATGGTGGACCTGTGACATTAAACTGTCTTCCACAACCTCACCTTTGTAGCAGAGTTTGGCTGTTCCCCATCCAGTTTTATGCATCCTACACAGCTGTTTCTGTTACATTTAATGGTGGTTTCAACCTACATATGAAAAAGATTATTATCACCATTTTGGTACAATTGGTTAATCATACACCTGACTATAATCCTACGAAATTGATTACTTTGTGCAAGTTTACCTAGAATTGATGCTGTTTTGAAGGCAAATGGTGGCTACACCAAATATTGATTTGGTTTAGATTTCTCTACTATTCATTCACTATGTACTTTTTAGTTGATAAAAAAACTATTAATACTTCTATTTTTGAAACCATTACTACATTGCAGCATTTTTCTACAACTGCCTAAAACTTTTGCACAGTATTGTATATACAATAGTGATCATAAAAATAGCAGTCCAGCATTATTAACCTGATAAATCAATGTTTTTGGTAGAAGTGCTATTTCTACATAGTGTGCTGGGTGAGCTGGGAAAAAGAGTCTGCGAGGGCGCTGCTGCACACGGATGAGACCGAAGAAACAAAACTTCGGAGTGATGATGATAAATGAATGATTGAATGATAAATAAATAAAATTTATTGGTAATATGACTACGCGTTTCAATGCCGTACCGGCATCATCATCAGGTCATGAAGGAAAGCACACAAATCACTGTTTAAATAGAATGTTAAAGTTGGAAATTTTTTTATTTATTTATCATTGAAACGCGTAGTCATATTACCAATAAATTTTATTTATTTATCATTCAATCATTCATTTATCATCATCACTCCGAAGTTTTGTTTCTTCGGTCTCATCCGTGTGCAGCAGCGCCCTCGCAGACTCTTTTTCCCAGCTCACCCAGCATATTCTTTGCGGTCGTTCATCTTGAATCACCGGCCTTGAGTCCTGGCAGCAGCAGCACTTTATCTCTCCATCGCTTATTTTACATCGTTTTAAGGTGAGCATCACTCTTCTCATCTATCCACTTCAACTTGGGTAACCTGCACTATGTGGCGCCGTGTTTTTCGTTTCCTCTCATATTTCTACATAGCAAATAATTTACTTGTAAGTGTAGTAGAGTAGTAGAAAAAACAAACAAACCCAACAATTATGACATGTATGTTGCTCATTCTGAGTAATTGAATCATTAATTGAAAGAGGCTTGTTTAAAATAATAGCAGTGAGGAGTTAAATTGGTGAAGTCATTCATTCTGTGAAATAACAGGTGTCAATTCTGGTACTTATTAAGGGCAAAGCCCCACGTGGCGGAATTGCTCTGGATTTCCGCTGCGGACACTCCGCAGCGTTAATCCGCAGCGGACCCGTTTCTCCATTGCCTTACACTTCTTTTTAGTAGGCTTCGTTTAGACGAGGCGGAAAATTCCGCTGCGGAGCATAGGCTGCGGTGCGGAATTTGGTGTCCGCAGCATACAATGGATGTTGCGGACCAGTGCCGGACTGGTTGCGGACTCATTGCGGAAGTTCTCCATTGATTTCAATGGAGATTCTAATTTCCGCATGAAGTCCGCAGATATCATGCACATGTTGTGTGCTGCGGATGCGTATTGCTTTTTTAGCATGACATTTCTTCATTCTGGCTGGACCTATGTATTTCTAGGTCTACAGCCAGACTGAGGAAGTCAATGGGGCTCCCGTAATTATGGGTGACTATGTGTGTGCACCCGTAATTACGGAAGCGTTGCTAGGCGACATCAGTAAATAGTCACTGTCCAGGGTGCTGAAAGAGTTAAGCGATCGGCAGTAACTGTTTCAGCACCCTGGACAGTGACTACCGATCCCAATATACAGCAACCTGTAACAAAAATAGAAGTTCATACTTACCGAGAACTCCCTGCTTCTTTCTCCAGTCCGGCTTCCCAGGATGACGTTTCAGTCTAAGTGACGGCTGCAGCCAATCACAGGCTGCAGCGGTCGCATGGACTGCCGCGTCATCCAGGGAGGTCGGGCTGGATGCCGAAAGAGGGACGCGTCACCAAGACAACGGCCGGTAAGTATGAAATTTGTTTACTTTCACTAGGGAAAGTGCTGTCCCTTCTCTCTATCCTACACTGAATATCCTCCACGTGGGGGGCATGTCTTTAACGTAGGAGGGTGGCAAATGCTGCACATGTTGGTTAAAGTGCCTTTCCTTCTGACATACTTAGGAAATTGAGTCGTTCCAGACATTCTTCTGAGGAAAAACGTACTTTGATTAAAACGTTAATTGAAAAGGGAAAAACATAAAGAGAAGTGCAGAAAATTATAGGCTGCTCAGCTAAAATGATCTCAAATGCCTCGGATTGGCAACCGAAACCTGAAAGATGCAGAAGGAAGCGGGGAACTATTATTTGAATGGATCGAAAAATAGACAAAATGGTAAAGGCTCAGCCAATGATCACCTCCAGTAAGATCAAGGAAGATCTGAAGTTACCAGTGAGTACTGCTGCAATCAGAAGTTTATTAAGTGAAGCCAAGTTACCAGCATGAACTCCCTACAAAGTCCTGTTGTGAAAAAAAGACGTCCTGAGTAGGTTCAAATTTGCCAAGGAACACATTTACTGGCTCAAAGAGAAATGGCACAACATTTTGTGGGCTGATCAAAGCAAAATTTTTCTTTTTGGGTCTACTGGCCACAAACCGTATGTTAGATGACCCCATGGTGGTGCAAAAATTATGATATGGGCATGGTTCTCATACCATGGTGTTGGGCCTATTTATCGCATACAAGAGATCATGGTATGAATATATCAAAATACTTGAGGAGATCATGTTGCCCTATGCCGAAGAAGAAATGCCCTTGAAATGGGTATTTCAACACAACAATGACCAAACCCAGAAATGCAGAAGAACTGTGATATGTAGTCCAATCTTCCTGGACTGGAATACCTGTTCAGAGGTGCCAGAAGTTGGTCGACTCCATGCAACACAGATGTCAAGCAGTTCTCAGAAACAAGGGTTATGCTACTAAACATTAGTTCAGTAAAGTGAAATCAAACATAATTTCAGTTTATACGTTACAGTTTTGATTTTTTAAAGAAAAAAAAAGCCGGCACTGCTATTTTTTTGAACATTCCTTTTTCTTTTCTTTATGTAAAGGATTAGCACAAACTGGTTAAATGTTATTGTTCTGATTTGGAAGATTCGGAACTGAATGTGTAGAATTTCCAGTGCATTTGCATTTTAGGCAAACTTTGCGCTTTATATGCTTCTTTAAACTCATTTCTATTTTTTAACTCATATATATATATATATATATATATATATATATATATATATATATACATATGCATATATATATGTATATATATACATATATGTATATATATATATATATATATATATATATACATATATATATATATATGTATATATATATATATATATATATATATATATATATATATATATACATACGTGTGTGTATAGTGCAAAAGTTTGGATATGTATACAAGAGAGGGAGAGATGGGGTATATAGATGTCATAGAAGGCCCACCTGCAAAATCAATTGTTAGGGAGCCAGACATTCAGCAAACAGCTGATCACCTCAGCAGCACCCATATTAAATGGGTTGCCTGTCAGACAATTTTCAGAAGTGACCATATAAATCCAGTCAACTTTCACAAAAGCTAAAACAATTTTCTCCTCCAAAACTCTATGAATTTCATTGATTCAATAACTGTCACAAGATGTATGATATATTGTATTGAAAATTTGATCCAATTTTATTTTTTGTGTCCATACTATACCTTTGCTAATATTTCCTTTTTTTTATTTCTTTAGTTTAAGGACTATTTCTGCTGTCTCAATTTGGAAACATAAGGACAACACAGCTTTGTTTAATAATATATTGTAACCTGTATTAGTTTAATTAAATGCCACAATGTAAATAATATTGATAATTTATGTGCTTTTACTTAGCAAATGTGGTCATCTGCATGTTGTGAATGAAGATTTTCATAGAATGTCAAGGTCTTTTTGTCAGACCAAATCTATGTGCCAGATGGTCACTTTATTAAAATGCATTCTGAGCTGCATCCTAACAACATGGGACTCAAAAGTTGCCAAGTTGTTCAATTCTGTACGGAGCTCTGGCAGGTGGTTTCGGCACCGCATATGGGTTAAGAAATTCTTAGGATAATTTATCATTATGGCAGCTTGCAAATGGCCATTCTAATGCAAAAAAAATCAAGCAACAATTCATATTGAACAGTACCTGCATTCGATAATCATATATGATATTAAAGCAAAAAAATTAGAAACAAAGAAATGGAAAACTAAGTTACATTGACATAAATTGAGAAATAAAAATTTAGGTAAGTTGAAAAATGGAAATGGAAAGTTTTTATATTCAAATTTTGCTTAATGTTGTAATATCTTTGACATACTTACAATAATTAAATAGTTAAAAGTTAATTAAAATGATCTTGGAGTAATATTAAAGGGTTATTCTCATCAACCTAATTTTTTCCCCCCAAATCAGGAATATAGGTTAAAATAAACATACTTAATGCAGTAAATATTTTTTCCTACCACCTTTTGCTCCTTCTCACTTGTGCCTTGTCCACTGATTGTTTATTTTTCCTCAGGTTTGTGGGCAGTATTATTCCCCTGCCCACACGTGATAAGCTAGTGGCACCATGATGACATCACGACGCCGTATTTGTGTAAGTGTTCGCTCCAAAAACTGCTCTGCACCTTCATGCTTTGTGCATCAGTGTAGAATGGATTCAGGGCTACTGCACGTGTCTGGGAACGGTCCTATGCACCTGTGTAGAGCTGGCGAGGGGTGGTTGGGCAGAGAGTTACTGCACATTCTCCAGCATGCCCTTTCCCACTAGCCTGGACAGATTAGCAGGGAAATGCTCAGAAGAAGTGCGCAAGTGTGGCCACCACTTCGAAAACGCAGCGGTGGCCATATCTATTGGCCACTGTGACAATACTCAGATGGGGACATGAGATACATAGAAATCCACATCTCAAGAAAGGTAAATTTTTTTAAAAATTAATGTATTTCCCAAAAAAAATTAATTCTTAATTGTATTATTTGGGAATTTTGTTTTTACTCCTGGAAAACCTCTTTATAGGAGTTGTCCCACCATTAAAAAAAAAAATCATATTTATTGTATAGAACATACAAAATGAACATTTATCATTTACATGCTGTTAAAAAAAAATATCCAGGGAAGAGTTATGACATTTAATTACATAGTATGGCGCCACCTGGTATCAAAATGTTATATTAATGTACACGTCCATCTAATGAGCTGGGTGCTCAGTCGCTCTCCCACAGCCAGGTCTCTGCATAGTGGTCCGCTGAGTACTGCAGAACAGCCAATAGAAATAGCTTTCTTCTTCTTGTCAATGGAAGAAGAGCCTCTGCAGTATCATGGCAGTATACAGCAGATGACGGGACTACTTCTGCAGGGAAAGTAAGATGGGAATATATTGTCAGCTATCAGAGAGTGAAGAAGATTGTAAGACAATTTGCGCATTTTGGTCCATCGATACCTGTTTATTGTAGCTGCCGTAAAGCACAAACTCACTGTGTCTCCAATGTGGCAGTTTCCAGGGAAGTTTTTTTTTTTTAAATAAAAAATAGCTACATTTTCGTAATAAAAAAATATATAAACACATTTGTTCTCTTTTACACACTTACATTTAATTAATGAAACTAAGATGATTACCTTTAAAGGGGCATTCCCATCTAAGAAATGCATGGCATATCACCAGGATATGCCATAAATATCTGATAGATGCGGGTCCCACGCCTTTCTCCAGAACGGGCTCCCCCGTTCCTGTCTTGCCTGAAAAGACGGCCTCTGTACGCTGCATTCAGGCAGAGAATTAATTAAGATGTTGCCAGGATCACAGAAACAGTCAAGCTTGCTGCGCTCGGTTGTTTCATTAACTCCCATTCACTTCTATGAAAGTTATGGAGCTCGGCTGTTTTGTGTGATCTTGGCCACCTCTTTCTTCGCTCTGTTCAGGCAGGACAGGGTTTGTGGAGCTCCATTCTGGAGATAGGTGTTTGGTCCCAGAGGTGGGACCTGCATCTATCAGACATTTATGGCATATCCTGTGGATATGCATATATGTCTGAGATGGGAATAATCCCTTCAAAGCAACTTGAAATTAGATGACACATAGGATTATGGTAAATAGCATAACAAATGACATTCTCAATCATAAACAGATTTTTGCATAAATGTATTTAATTTATTTGTAGCTGAAAAAATATTAATAAAAAACCTGTCTATGAGCAAAATCTGAGCATAATCATTAAGCTTTCAACTTCAGATCTATTTTAAAATCACTTCCGTGCTTGCTGATACAGTTTTTATGATATTATCTCTAAGAATCATCGCTCACACCAATTTACCTTATAAAATGCTGATACTTTACAGGTAGCCGATAGTTTATATATTTTCTTATTACCTGAGCAATGTCACTAGTATTTTCTAGTCAGTATTGCTGGCTGTAATTGATTCAGGATGTCTTTAGTCATCCTTCAGAAATTGTCAAAATTCTTACTTATGACATAATATTATAAAAATTCATAAGCATTTTGCATTAGTTACCAATCTGCCGCTGTGTTAAGGTGTGAATCCCAGTGCAAGATCTCGATGGCTACAACAGTAATTGTAACATATAGCTTCTAAAGGTCAACATGAATATTTCATGAAAGAGTTCACGACAGCTGTCATTTTTTCTTCAATTTACAGAAAACTAGACTTGTAAGGACACTTGGGAAATTCAAGGCATTTCAACACCGAGGGTATACTATTGCTATTCCTATATGTCAGTTCTATTTACAGAGGGCTACGTAGATAAATATTTGCAATGTTTGAACTAAACTGACACCAACTTGTTCTTTTATTTAAAGTTTGGAACTCAATAACTTGTGATTAATTCCAGCATTTTGTTGTGCCACACTTTAGGAAACAAGGGCATTCTTTAACAAAAGAACTTGCTTTATAGCAGTGTGATTAATTTCTTTGACTACCTCCTGCTGAATTGCCATATAGTACTGTCAAATGAGAATATATTAAGAATAAAAAGTGCCAAACTCCTTTATTCTGGTTAACACTTTATCAATTATAGATATACAAAGAATTTCTTTTCACATTTTCTTCAATTCATTGTATAAAAATAATAAAAACCAACAACTAGCGGATGATGTATATTTGTTCTTCTGGTCATTATGTTTGATGCTTGGTAGGAACTGAATTGCACAGTCTATAGAGACATATCACACAATATGTTACTAGTATTAGTAATTTTTTACGATCCTTAACCCCCTAGTGACCAGCCTATTTTAGGCCCTAATGACCAAGCAATTTTTTTCATTTTTCTATAGTCGCATTCAAAGAGCTATAACTTTTTTATTTTTTGATCGACATAGTTGTATAAGGACTTGTTTTTTGCGGGATTAGTTGTACTTTGTAATGGCACCATTTTGGGGTACATATCATTTTTTGTATTAACTTGCATTAAATATTTTTTGGGGGAATAGAAAAAAAACCTGAAATTCTGCCATGGTTTTATGCGTTTTAAATTGACGCCTTTCACTGTGCAACGTAAATAACATGTTTCCTTTGTTCTATGGGTCGGTACGATTATGACAATACCACATATGTGGAGGTTTTTTATGTTTTACGACTTTTGCACTATAAAAACACTTTTGAACTAAAATTATATGTTTTTGCATCGTCGCAATCCAAGAGCCGTAATTTTCTTATTTGTCCATCAATGTAGTGATATGTGGGCTTGTTTTTTACGGGACGAGACGTAGTTTTGATTAGTACTGTTTTGGGGTACATGGGACTTATTGATTAACTTTTATTATGACTTTTTTGGTGGGCAATGAAAAAAAATAGCAATTTTGCCATTATTGTTTGCGTTTTTTTTTATGATGTTCACAGTGCGGTTTAAATTACATATTAATTTTATTGTTTGAGTCATTACGGTCGTGGTGAAACCATATATGTGCACTTTTATTTATTTTTTTACACATTTACTAAATAAAATCAGTTTTTATAGAAAAAAATGGTTTTATTTATTTTTTACGGTAATTTTTATTTCACATTACTTACTTATTTTTTTAGTCCCACTAGGGGACTTTACTATGCGATCTTTAGATCGCTGCTATAATGCTTTGGCATACTTAGTATACCAGAGCATTATTGCCTGTCAGTGTAAAACTGACAGGCAATCTATTAGGACGTGCCTCTGGCATCGGGCCGCCGATGGGTGAGAGAGGGATTTCCTCCCTCTGTAAACAAGTTAAATGCCACGGTTGCTATAGACCGCAGCATTTAATAGGTTAAATAGCCGCAATCTAAGTAAACTTCAATTGCGGCCGTAGGAGCAGGAGCCCGGCTCCAGCCTGTACGGGACACCCGTGCAGGACTTAGACTGGGCTGCCATGAAAAGGCAACGGCCTAGCCTAAGTCCCCTTAGTGACCGCCGTGAAAAGGCGTATTGGTGTTCACTAAGGGGTTAAGGTTATTCCCATCTCATAATGGCATATTGGTAAGATATGCCATCACTTTCTGATCAATGTTTTTTTCCCTTATATGTTTTTTTTTTTAGTTTAAGTTAAATGTATCATTGTAATTAAAATTAAAAATTGCAAGAAAAATTCACCAGAAATCACAACAAAAGCAGAACAAAATATTGTATCAGGATAGGTCTGATAAGGATCGGTCTGATTTTTATTTAGCAGATTTAAAGAAAAGCATCACCTTTATTTAAAATGTATTTTAGGAACCTGTCACGTGGTATATGCTGTCTAATCTGAGGCCAGAATGTTGTAGAGCAGCAGGAGCTGAGCAGATTAATATATACACTATATGGAGAAAAGTATTCGGACACATATCTTAATCATTGAATTCAGGTGTTTCATTCATTCCCATTGCCTCAGGTGTATAAAGTCAAGCCTGTCTGCCTTTACAAGCATTTGTGAAAGAATAGGTAATTCATAAGAGCTCACTGAATTTGAGCGTGGTATAAAATCAAGCACCTAGCCACACCAGAGCTTACTAAATTAGAGCATGTTACTGTAATAGAATGCCACCATTGCAACAAGTCATTTTGTGAAATTTCTTCCCTCCTCGATATTTCACAATCAACTGTGAGTGGTATTATTGCAAAGCGGAAGCATTTAGGAACCACAAGAACTCAGCCACGAAGTGCCAGACCACGTAAAGTTACAGAACGAAGTTGCCGATTGCTGAGACAAATAGTGCATAAAAGTCGCCGATACTCTGCTGACTCAATAACTGCAGAGCACCTAACCTCCTCTGGCATTAACATCAGCACAAAAACTGTGCGCCGGGATCTTCATGGCATGGGTTTCCATGGCCAAGCAGCTGCATACAAGTCTTACATCACCAAGCACAATGCCAAGCGTTGTATGGAGTGGTATGCAACACACTGCTAGTGGACTCTGGAGCTGTGGAAACAAGTTCTGTGGAGTGACAAATCACGCTTCTTTATCTGGCAGTCTGATGGACGAGTCTGGTTTTGGCAAATGCTTGGAGAACTCTACCTGCCTGACTGCATTGTGCCAACTGTAAAGTTTGGTGGAGGAAAGATAATGCTATAGGTTTGTTTTTCAGGGGTTGGCCTAGGTCCTTTAGTTTCAGTGAAGGGAAATCCTAATGTCTTAGCATACCAAGATATGTTGGACAATTGTATGCTTCCAACTTTGTGGGAACAGATTGGGGAAGGCCATTTTATTTCCCCCAGTGCACAAAGCAAGGTCTATAAAGGCCTGGCTGGGTGAGTTCGGATTGGCCCACACAAAGCCCTTACCTCAATCTCCTGTAGCTGCAATATGTAGGTGTCCCAATACTTTTATCTATATAGTGTAACTTTGTTGGAAAGGATTCAGGAAGTCTTATATTTTATTGATATAAATCCCTGCTTACTTTGGGCTAAAGAGTCCAGTGGGCAGTCTCAACTATTAATTGACAGAGTTCCCTATATGAGTGTGCATACAACAACAGTTGTCAATCACTGAGTAGGATCACCAACTGGACTCCTGCCCAAAGTTATAGTGAAGGATTTGCCTGACAGAGCTTCTGTGTCGACGCCCGTGGTTAATCAGCCTGCATCTGTTCCTAGGTCTGCTAGAGTGACTCGATCTGCTACCACTCAGGCTTGTAGGCTGAGGAGTGGGAGAGCCTATCGCAGCCTGGCCAGACGGTTCTAGCTCCCGCCTTTGGTCCACTTATACCTTCATTTAATGCTTGTCCTTTGCCTGTGATTCTCCTGTTTCCTGGCTCTGCTGTTCCTGCTGTTACTATTGACCTCTGCTTCATATTGACTCTGGCTTGACAGACTATTCTCCTGCTCTGCATTTGTTACCACGTTCACTCCTGGTTTGACTTGGCTCGTCCACTACTCTGTTGCTCACTGTGTTGCCGTGGGCAACTGCCCCACATTCCTTTGCTTTTGTGTTCCCTTGTCTTGTTTGTCTGTCGTGCACTTATTGAGCGTAGGGACCGTCGCCCAGTTGTACGCCGTCGCCTAGGACGGGCTGTGCAAGTAGGCAGGGACTGAGTGGCGGGTAGATTAGGGCTCACCTGTCTGTCTCCCTATCTTGTCATTACAGTTATTTTGAATCTTCTTCCCACAAAGCTATATAACAATCTGCTCAGCTCCTGCTCTATTGCAGGTTGCCTACAGTTCAGACATGAACCACTTGAGAGATATCCTTTAAATTCTAGTTTGTGACCATGCTCAGCACAGCTTATCTCACAAACCCACCCCATCCTTATAAATACATAAACATCTTAATAGAGGAAGACGAGTTATATTTGGAAGTTTTAGGCCATGTTCACATCTGAATCAGAGGCTATTTTTCCCATCAAAACAAAGGACACCTTGGCGGAAACCGGTCATGTGACGGACCCAGCACTGCATCATGGCTTCTGTTATAAAAGGGAGCCCCACCAAAGACAGGAGAAGAGTCTTGAGCCGTTGATTTTTAGTGAAATCTCAGGCTGAAACTCTGGATTTGCTTACAGATTTCTACACTAATTAGCTTTATTAAGGTTTAATGGAACTAATTTTCAGCTTTCAGATTTTTTTTAGAGCATGTGAATTAGGCCTTATTCACACAGATGTGTTTGTTTTGCGCACGCAAAAAACGCTGCACTTTGCGCGTGCAAAAGGTCCGTGTGGCATTAGCATATGGTGCGTGGTTGTGTGATTTTCGCGCAGCCGGTATCATTATGACACTCTGTTTTTATGTTTACAAACAAAAAAGCACGAGGTGCTTTTCTGTTTTCATTCATTCTTTTTACTACTGTTGCGCGAATCACGCGCGGCATCCAAAAGTGCTTCCATGTGCCGTGCGCGATTTTCACGCACCCATTGACTTTAATGGGTGCGTGCTCCGCGAAACACGGGCAAGTATAGGACATGTCGTGAGTTTTAGAAAGCGCACATACGCTGCGTGAAAATCACTGACAGTTTGAACGGCCCTATTCACTTACATAGGTTTGTGCGACGCGCGTGAAAATCACTCGCGTAGCACGGACGTATAACACATTCATGTGAATAAGGCCTAAGACATATAAAAACCCTTTTACATGCATTGTGTCACATACTCTCTGCCTGCGGCTCCCTCGGTCTCCAGGACATCGAGAGTTACTCGCTCGGGCGTCGCCCAGCCTGGCAGACTGAGGCAGTCTGCAGCCAATAGGAGCTCAGGAGCGTCAGGCCAATCAAAGCCTGGCTGATGCTCCTGAGCTCCCGCCCTTTCCTTATTTAGTTAAGCTTGGGATAGTTGGCCTTTGTCTGTAATTAGAGTTTCCTTGCCTGGTGCTTTCCCTTGTTTCAGACTCCCCTGAGCGACTTGCTTTTTGACTTCTTGTGACCTGACTTCGGCTGGACTCGACTTTTCTTTGCCTTCTGACTTTCGTTTTTTCCGCACTCTCCCCGTTTGACCCTGCCTGCCTGACTCTGCCTTTTGCACCCGGACTTGTCCGTGGCGCAATTGCCCTGCCTCTCCCTCCGTGTACTTCCCAGGTGACCCTTTGTTATTTCGTACTGTCTCTGTCTTATCTGTTTGTCAGTTTCAATTGTACCAGTATAGGGAACGCCGCCCAGTTGTGCGCCGTTGTTTAGGTCGGGTCTTACAAGTAGGTAGGAACAGAGGTTTGGGAAGAACAGGGACCTCACTGTTTACTGTGTATTTGTTCATGACACATTTCTAATGAAATTGCTGTGGGTTCTGTCGGATTTAGGTGCAAAAAATACATGTAAATCCGAAAAAATTAAAAATGTGTGAACATTAGTAAGAGTATTGTATAAGACTGTTTGAATACCTAAGTATTAGTAATTGATATACTAATACAGATTTTTTGGAAATATTTTCACTGTTTACAATTGATTAGGCCGTACATGAATACTGAATTTTTCATGCAGACGATTAGCCATTGAAAATGAAAGACTATTATTGCAACGTGAGGCCTTCTGGAACACTAAACTAGGAGCCCTAGCACCTAGAGTTAAATGAGGCATGTAGTTTTAAGGTATTCTTATGAACAATCCATATAAGTACCCATATAGAGGGATATAAGAACATTTTCAAAATACCATAAAATTGTTACCTGATGATTATCTCATGTTTATAATATATAGTGTATGTTTTTTAAACAAAAATGTGTAAAAGAAACATTTTATGTGAATTGTCTACTATTTAAGGCTCTAACCTGTTTCCACCTGTCCGCATGAGTAATGGGACAGAGTCTCCCGAAACATTGCGGCAGGGTGTGTAGGTTAGAGAAAAGAGCTCAGCATTATGGAATGTACCAAAAAATGGAAAATAAATAAATCCTAAGGGATGTTTCACTACAATGCCAGTATCATGAGTAAATGATTTTTTCATTCAAATAGTTACAAGGTGAAAAGAATGTTGCACATGTTTGCATATATTGTATACTAGGCATTGAGTTAAGCATAAATAATGCATAAATGTAGCTGTAAATATGTAGAACAACATCAAATAGTAAGGATGATGTACACACCATACTCAGGCAGCTGACCAAGGTAGGCATAGGAAGAAGCAAAAGGTAACATTATAACATATGAAAAGAAAAAAAGAATGTTAACTAATAAAGAAGGGTTCTGTCTAACATCATGAAGTACATTAACTGCAGCCAATTTTGACCTTCCTGACAGCCTTTTTTTTTCAAATTTGACATGTGTCAATTTTGTGGTAATAACTTTGGAATGCTTTTACCTATCCAAGCGATTCTGAATTTGTTTTCTCGTGATACATTGTACTTTAAGTTAGTGGTAAAATTTGGTCGATACATTCAGTATTTAAATGTAAAAAACACCAACATTTTGTGAAAAATTGCAAAAATTTGCATTTTTATGTATTTAAATGTATCTGCTTGTAACACAGATAATAATACCACACAAAATAATTCCTAATTAATATTTACCATATGTCTACTTTAGATTGGCATAATTTTTTGAACATCCTTTTATTTTTCTGGGATGTTACAAGGCTTAGAATTTATCACATTTTCAATAACATTTCAAATGGCTATTTTTACAGGGACCAGTTCAGTTATTCGGTGGCTTAAAAGGGGCTTATACAAAACAAACCCCCATAAGTCATCTCATTTATGAATTATTTTATTGTTTTTTTTTTACCCCACTATACCACCTGACTATGCCCCTTATATACTCCGCCTGCCTTACATGTACCCCCACATTATAAACTGAAACACCAGTAAGACTCAAAACAAAACTGCTACAAGTGAAATCCACGCTCCAAAAGCCAAATGGCGCTACCTCCCTTCTGAACCCTACAGTGTGCCCAAACAGCAGTTTACTTCCACATATATGGCTTCGCCATGTCCGGGAGAACCCTTTTAACAATTTTTGGGGTGTGTGTCTCCAGTGGCACAAGCTGGGCGCCACATATTGACATATCTATTGAAAAACCATTTTGACTCTGCAACATCGAGTGCACACCAATTTCTGCCAATCACCTGTGGGGTTAATATGCTCACTACACCTTGAGGGGTGTAGTTTCCAAAATGGGGTCACTTCTGGGGGGTTTCCACTGTTTTGGTCCCACAGGGACTTTGCAAATGCGACATAGCGACCAGAAACCAATCCAGCAAAATCTGGACTCCAAAAGCCAAATGGCGCTCCTTCCCTTCTGAGCCCTACTCTGTGCCCAAACAGCAGTTTATGACCACATATGTGGTATTGCCGTACACAGGAGAAGTTGCTTTACAAGTGTTGGGGTGCTTTTTTCACTTATTTGTTGAGAATATGAAACCTTTTCAGCTAAAACTACGTCTTATTGAAGAAAAAGTATTTTTTTTATTTTCACTGCCCAATTCTAATAAAATCTATGAAACACCTGTGGGGTCAAAATGCTCACTACACCCCTAGATTAATTCCTCAAGGGGTGTAGTTTTGTGAATTTAGTCACTTTTGGGGAGTTTCCACTGTACTGGTACCTTAGGAGCTTTGCAAAAGTGACATGGTGTCAAGTAACCAATCCAGCAAAATCTGCACTCCAAAAGCCTCTAGGTGCTCCTTTGCTTCCGAGGCCGGTGCTTCAGTCAATAAGTGCACTAGGGCCACATGTGGGGTATTTCTAAAAAGTGCAGAATCTGGGCAATAGATATTGAGTTGCATTTCTCTGGTAAAACTTTCTGTGTTACAAAAAAATAGATGAAAAATGAATTTCTGCAACAAAAAAAAAAGACATTTGAAAATTTCACATCTACTTTGCCTTAATTCCTGTGAAACATCTAAAGGGTTAAGAAACTTTCTAAATTCTGTTTTGAATACTTTGAGGGGTGAAGTTTTTAAAATGGGGTTACTTATCGAGGGTTTCTAATATATAACGCCCTAAAATCCACTTCACAACTGAACTGCCCCCTGTAAAAATAGCCTTTTGAAATTTTCTTGAAAATGTGAGAAATTGCTGCTAAAGTTCTAAGCCTTGTGAAGTCATAGAAAAATAAAAGGATGTTCTAAAAACAATGCCATTCTAAAGTAGACATATGGGTGATTTTAATTAGCAGCAATTTTGTGTGGTATTACTATCTGTCATACAAGCAGATACATATAAATTTAGAAAAATGCTAATTTTTCGCTACATTTTTGTGTTTTTCACAATTAAATACTTAATGTATCGAGCAAATTTTGCCAGTAACATAAAGTCCAATGTGTCACGAGAAAACAAACTCAGAATCGCTTGGATAGGTAAAAGCATTCAGAAGTTGTTACCACATAAAATGAAACATGTCAGATTTGAAAAAATTGGCTGTGTCCTGAAGGCCAAAACAGGCTTGAAGGGGTTAAAGTGAAGTAGAGGTGAAATTTACAAATTGTATTTTTTTGCAGAAATTCATCGTTAATCCATTTTTTTCTGTAACACGGAAGGTTTTACCAGAAAAACGCAACTCAATATTTTTTGCCCATATTCTGACATTTTTAGAAATTTGTGGCCTTAGTGTGCTAATGGACTGAAACACAGGCCTCATAAGCAAAGGAGCACTTAGTGGGTTTTGGGACCTTCTTTTTATTAGAATATATTTTAGGCACCATGTCAGGTTTGATGAAGTCTTGTGATGCCAAAGCAGAGGAAACACCCCAAAAAATACCCCATTTTGGAAACTACAACCCACAAGGAATTCATCTAGGGGTGTAGTGAGTATTTTGACCCTACAGGTTGTTCATAGATTTTATTCAATAAGATGTAGTTTTAGCTAGAGAAAAAGCAATGTCCACAAGGAATAAAGAAGAAAAAGCCCCCTAACATGTGTAAGTCAACTTTTCTGGAGTACGGAAATAACCTATATGTGAACATAAACTGCTGTTTGGGCACACGGCAGGGCTCAGAAGAGTAGGAGCGGCTTTTGGAGTACAGATTTTGATGGATTGGTTTCTTGGCACCATGTCACTTTTACAAAGGGTAGCAGTACAGTGGAAACTACCCAAAAGTTGACTCAATTTACAAAACTACACCCCTTGAGGAGTTCATCTGTAGTAAGCATTTTTACCCTACATGTGTCTCATAGATTTTATTAGAGCTGGGCAGTGGAAATAAAAAAAATTCTTTCTCTTCAATAAGACGTAGTTTTAGCTAAAAAAAACTAAATCATTTTCTCAACAAATAAAGGAGAAAAATCACCCCAACATTTGTAAAGCAACTTCTCTGGAGTACATAAATACTCCATATGTGGTCATAAACTGCTGTTTGGGCACACGGCAAGGATCAGAAGAGGAGGAGCAACATTTGGCTTTTGGAGCACAGATTTTGCTGGATTGGTTTCTTGACACCATGTAGCATTTGCAAAGCTCCTAAGGTACCAGTACAGTGAAAACTACCCAAAAGTGACTACATTTTGGATACTACGCCCCTTGAGGAATTAATCTAGGGGTGTAGTGAGTATTTTGACCACACAGGTGTTTCATAGATTTTATTTGAATTGGGCAGTGAAAATAAATATAATTTTTTTTTCCAATAAGACGTAGTTTAAGCTCAAAACTTTTCATTTTGTCAACAAATAAAAGAAAAAAATTACCCCAACATTTGTAAAGCAATTTCTCCCGTGTATGGCAATACCCCATATGTGGTCATAAACTGCTGTTTGGGCACACAGTAGGGCTCAGAAGGGAAGGAGCGCCATTTGGCTTTTGGAGTGCAGATTTTGCTGGATTGGTTTCAGGGCGCTACAAAGCATTTGCAAAGCCCCAGTGGAACCAAAACAGTGGAAACCCCCAAGAAGTGACCCCATTTTGGAAACTACACCCCTCAAGGTATTCACCTAGAGGTGTAGTGAGCGTTCAATCTTAGCCAAGTGGAAGGAAAGTTAATTGCTACTCAAGTAGAAGGGACGGTGAAGTGGTTTCACGTTCGAAATGCTATGGTTTTATTTGCTCGACTGACCGTAAAGGTGATGTGTTTGTCCACTGGCGTGCTATAAAGCGGAGCAACCCCCCGGAAGTCTCTGCACAGCATTGGAGAAGGAGAGATGGTAGAATTTGATGTGGTGAGAGGAAGAAAGGGCACTGAAGCTGCCAATGTCACAGGCCCCGGTGGTGTTCCAGTTAAGGGAAGCAGGTTTGGCCCTGAAAGGCGGCGACCTTGTTGGCCCTTTCACCAGCTAAGGTCAGCGGATTTGGAAGAATCAAGAGGCCCGGCCATAGGTCAAGTGTCAAGCCAGACGTCTCGTAACCAGTCATCCCTCCTTTCTCCTGCAGCGGCGGAATTTACACCAGCAGTCTTCCAACTTCCAAAGCAGGTAGTAACCAAAATCTCGAGAGCAGGATTGATTCCTAAAGAACCACAGTTTCCACAGCATTTCGTCTTTTCAACTGATCAGCCTAAAGATCAGCAGGACCTGTCGACAGCAACAGAGCCGGTTGCAGTGGGACTCCAAGAGGTCGACAAAAAGGAGAACACAGTTCTACAAGGATGGGGAACAGTAACCGCTACAGAAATGAATGCCTGGCTCGCCTCTGTGAGTGCAAGGGACTGCACTCGAAAAGGCTGGGGGAAGTTTAAGGGGGTGATACTGCCCTCTTTAAATTGAACTATGTTCCCTGTACATCTTTCATGTTTGTTGGTACTTTCATTCTGTGTTATTTAGTATATGTCTGCCATGTTATTAGCAGCCACTAGGTGTCACTGCAGGACCAGTTGCTTAAGATATTAAGGGGTTAATGGTGGGGATTGGAGCTAATTTCGCTCCGCGCCACTACAGCTGCACTACACCCGGGGATTATGAACCGACTCAGCTTCTGAGCCGTTGCCATCCATTTGTCGTAAGTATATGACAAATTTCAGGAAGCACTGCCTTTACATGACGTATACATATGACAAATGTCGGGAAGGGGTTAAGCTGGTTGTCCACTTCAGACAATCCCTACTTGAAGTGTCCCTTGACAATAAAATGATCACAAAGTGTCCCCGTGCTGGGACACTATGCAATCAGGTTTAATGTTTAATAAAAACTGGCAGTAAGCTTATAATTTCCCTGCAGCACCGCCACAGGTGAAATTAAGCATTGCACGGTGAACATTCAAATCAATGGGTTGTCTATGTAATGTAGTACAGAACAGGTCCTTGAGAGAGCAAGAAGCTTTTTTTGTTACTGTTCTCTTCTCTGGCCAAAAGATGAGGATCCTAAACAGATAAACAAAGTGTTCCTTCTTTTTTAACTCTGAATTTCCTAACAGGGTACTTTATATAAAAAAAAAATTCTCAACTAGACAGCCTTTTTGACGGAGAGTGGACAAGAACATGAGAGGATAAGAAACAGGAGCAATTGGAGTGTAGTTGGGTTACGTTTTAAGTTCAGAGGGTGAGGTTTTATGAGGAGATACATAGGATATGACGCATTTTGTAGGAGGTAGCGTGGATAAGTTAAGGTTGCCAAAGGCCTTAAAATCTCTTTACAGTGACACATTTTTTTGAAGAAGTCTACTAAATTCACACAGTTATGCAAAGAAGAAGATGTGGTCTGATTAATTGGTATGACAACCTTTGCAACAATTTTTTGTGTTACACCAATGCATCTAAAATAAATAAAAAGAGACTTTGCAAA
This sequence comes from Rhinoderma darwinii, assembly GCF_050947455.1. Classification (NCBI taxonomy): domain Eukaryota; kingdom Metazoa; phylum Chordata; class Amphibia; order Anura; family Rhinodermatidae; genus Rhinoderma; species Rhinoderma darwinii. The sequence continues at coordinate 138,978,499 of NC_134688.1, forward strand.
TAGTCTTGATTAATAAATATCCTACCTTTTTGTGTCTGCAACTACTATGCAGACCTTTGTGTGTCTAAAGTCACATGCTACAAACAAACCTTATGTGAGGTTTGATCCTCCAGTCATACTCCATAACTTCCATCTATCCGCCCCCCCCCCCTTTTTGTTACCCTACCAAATTTACATTAGAAAGAAGCTTAAACAGATGATAAGTAGTATGACTGCATTGAGATACCAAGGTCTTTGTAGTGGCTGTAGGCACCAAATCGTAGGATATTTTATTTCATATATGTTATATTCATAATGTTGTTTCTTTTTATTATTTTATATCAATAAAAAAGGACATACTTACTGATACAAGAGCACGTTAAAATAGTAGCAGGATGGAGTCCAACTACAATGTAATATGAGGGAGGACACAAAGGTCTAAAATACTGATGATGCCATTTAAGTGGAGAATGGGGTCAGCGTGAAAGGTTAGCTGCTTAGTATTATAATTCCACATAGATAAGGCTTTTATTAGCTGTCAGTCACATGTTTTTGAGTTGCGCACTATGATGACTATTTTTTATTTTAGATGCATTGGAGCTTTAAAAATTGTTTTGCAAAGGTGGATATACCCTTTAAAGGGGTATTCACATGTAATTATGTTATGTCGTATCAATAGGATATGCTATAACATTCTTATCGGTGGGGGTCAACCTCTGAAAGACCCACTAAACCCTTAAACAAAATGACAGATGTCCTTTGGGCGGTTTTACTGCACATCAGCGCTCCTTGTCACCCGCTAACTATAGCACAGCTCGATTCCAGTGAATGGGGCTATGGTGTAGTTTCCTGCACAGTGTGTAGTTAGGAGCATCATTGTACAGAGAAAATAAGTGAAGGCCCCACATCAGTTAAGGGGTTGTCTCACAATGGACATTTATTACCTTTCCACAGGATAGGTGACAAATGTCTGATCTCTGGGGAGTCCAAACACTTGGGACTACCACTAGAACAGGTGCCCCTACTCCTCCTCATTGCACCACTGCAGTGAAGAGGAGTTTATATGGAGTGGTGGTCATGCATGCGTCCTGACACTCTCTTCATTGTCTATGGTGCTGACGGAAACAGCTGAGTACAGCAGACCCCAGGGATCAGACATTTATCACTTATCCTGTAGATAGGTGATAAATATCCTTCCTGGGACAACCCATTTAGCTAGCGCTGTGGCCCCTGAGATCTGTGGGGGTTCCAGCAGTCAGACCCCCACCAATAAGCAAGTGATATCCTCGCGATAGGCTATTACTTCATATTATGGAAAAGCCTTTTAACTCGTCTAATAAGGGATTATGTAGGTGTCATTAAAGTCCTTTAACAAAAGTAGATTAAAAGTAGATGCACTACAAATACCACTTTCTACAAGCCTGTCTTGTTCCTACCACTTCTGTCAATGAAAGAGAAATAAAACTGTGGATTGAATAACCCAATGTTGCCCGCACAAAAAAATAGCTTATGGCAGCTACAGTACCAAGGATTCATTTTCATAAAGTTCTGCTGAATGATGGTTTTCCTATAAGGCTGGGTTCACACGACCTATTTTCAGGCATAAACGAGGCGTATTATGCCTCGTTTTACGCCTGAAAATAGGGCTACAATACGTTGGCAAACATCTGCCCATTCATTTGAATGGGTTTGCCGACATATTGTGCAGACGACCTGTAATTTACGCGTCGTCGTTTGACAGCTGTCAAACGACGACGCGTAAATTGCCTGCCTCGGCAAAGAAGTGCAGGACACTTCTTTGCAACGTAATTTGAGCTGTTCTTCATTGAACTCAATGAAGAGCAGCTCAAGATATACGAGCGTCACAGACGCCTCGTATATTACGAGGAGGAGCATTTACGGCTGAAACGACGCAGCTGTTTTCTTCTGAAAACAGGCTGTCATTTCAGCCGTAAAAGCCAGCTAGCTTGTGAACATACCCTAAGACTGAGAGTTTACTGATCTGTACCCTTAAACTCTTTTGCCACAACAGAATAATGGTAATTTAAAAACATCCAGCATATTTATTTATTTTTTAGAATTTTTCATGAAGAGGTCGTCTAAATTATTGTTAAGGTCTGTTTATTATCCACAAACATTTTTTGTAGCATTTCTACTGAGGGATTAGATGAGAACATTGCTTTCGGACTGTGATACAAATTCATCACGGTTTCTACTAATTATAACTCAGAGCTTCTCCTTGACCTGTCAATGTCTAACCTGTATTGAGTGAGTTATTTAGGTTTTGAAATCAATGGAAGTACTGAGGAAGATATTTTTCGTGAGTGACTGTCTATTTACTGCTATGCAGTATATCTTCTCAGAAATTACCAATTCATTCAAGTGAACTTATTAAATGTAAAAGACAGAAAAGAGTAACTGTGCTCTGCTGAAACTTCCAGTGGTTTTGACAAGTGATACACAATTGTAGAAATTATATGATATATGTTTCAATCAATCTTTTGTTATATATCATGATGCTTATGTGCTTGGAATTAAAAAGGTAGTCTGAATTTCCTTACAAAGTAGATTCAACATAACATGATATCTTAAATAAGGACACTATCGCCAAAATAACACAAATTATATTTTAAAGTACTAATTATTAATTACCTATTTCTACCAATAAATGGTTAGAGGGATCATAGAGGTGCTCATCCATCATTATTCCATTTAATACCTCCACATGAAAGCTCATTTTTATTATAAGTACTTTACAATTCTTAGAAATATTAGCTAGCAAAAGTAAGTAATTATTTTACCAATAAATTTGAGACAATCCAAAAATTGAGCTACCAATATAACAATTCTTGTAACATACTTAACCCACCGCAAGCATCATGTCTCGCTGCAGGCTGCTGGTACAATATTTTGGCGGGGCTGGCAGGCATAACAAGTGGCGCACGTGCAGAGCTCATGAATATCCGACTGGTCAGATTGCCAGGTACCGTATTTAAAGTGCCAGCAAGCTGGCCTCAGTGCCAGTTATAGTTTTTATCTTCGTGTGCCATACTGTTTAACCTGATTTTTTTTGTGCCTGACTACTCCTTTGGATTATCCTCTGTGCCACATATCCAACTCTGCTGCATCCCTATTCTGAAACCAAGTTTTGACTACTCTCATGAACTCTCAAATTGTACCATGTACCAAACTCTGCTATATCAACGTTGCTGATCCCTTATTACGCAAGTCCTTCTTCTCTTCCCTGGAACTTGTTATTTTGTAGTGAGCATTTTCACCCCACAGGTCTTTTGCATAAATTAATGCGCTGCGGAAGGTGCAAATTAAAGATGTATATTTTTCCCTAGATATGCCATTTCAGTGGCAAATATGTCATGCCCAGCTTATGACACTGGAGACACACACCCCAAAAATTGTTAAAAGAGTTCCCGCCGGGTATGGCGATGCCATATATGTGGAAGGAAACTGCTGTGTGGGCACACTGTAGGGTTCAGAGCAGATGGAGCGCCATTTGGCTTTTGGAGAGCGGATTTTGCTTGGTAGTAGTTTTGTTTGAGTATTGCTGGTGTTTCCGTTTCTAATGTGGGGGCACATGTAAGCTGAGCAGAGTACATCAGGGGCATAGTCAGGTGGTATAATAATGGGGTAAAAAAAAACAATAAAATAATCCATAGATGTGTGTTACGCTGTGAAGCAATCCTTTCTGCACAGGCCGGTGTTGCACTGATATATGGCGTCCTTTCTTATGTCCCTTTTGGTCCACACTCCGTACCTTTGCAGTTTGGGGAATTTTACAGGGAAAGTGTTGTCCTGGTATAATACGGGCACCCTCGCTTCCAGCAGATATGTTTGGGCCCTCCCTTTCCTGGTTCCCTAATTTTAGGTCCTTGATAAATCGCCTCTTCAAACAACTGCATATTTTTTATTTCCTGACTTATTGGAGCCATAACTAATTTAATTTTTTCATAGACGTAGTTTTATGAGGGCTTTTAATTGTGGGACGAGCTGTAGTTGTTATTCTACCATTTTGGGGTACATGCGACTTTTTGATCACCTTTTATCCTATTTTTTGGGAACCGCAATTCTGGCATAGTTTTATTTCGTTTTTTGATACAGCGTTCACCAAGCCTTATAAATTACATGTTAACTTTATTCTGCGGGTCAGTACGATTCCGGCGATACCTATTTCATATGACTTTCTTATGTTTTGCAACTTTTTGCACAATAAAACTACTTTTGTAAAAAGAATGTATTTTTTCTGTCACCAAGTTCTGAGAACCATAACTTTTAAATTTTTTTGTCGACGCAGTTGTATGCAGGTTTGTTTTTGCGAGACGAGCTATAGTTTTTATAGGTACCATTTTTGGAATACGTGCGACTTTTTGATCATTTTTTATTCCTAATTTTATAGGTCAACGTGACCAAAAAATAGAAACTCTGGTATAGTTTTTTAAGTTTTTTTTTATGCTGTTCACCGCGTGCAATAAATAATATAATATTTTGATACATCAGGTCGTTACGGTCGCGGCGATACCAAATACGTATGGTTTATTATTTTTTTTCAATAATAAAGGACTTGATAAACACAATCCCCCTTTTACTCTTATTTTATTACTTGCAACTTTTATTGTTTTCAAACGTTTATTTTTTTCACCTTTTTTTTACACTTTTTCTCAAGTCCCACTAGGGGACTTGAAGGTCCAGCTGTCAGATTTATTTTTTTCTAATACATTGCACTACCTACGTAGTGCAATGTATTAGATCTGTCAGTTATTCACTGACAGCAAGCCGATTAGGCTTCGCCTAATTTTGCCTAATTTAGTGGAATTAGGCCATGAAAATGAAAATCTACGTTTTTTCTAATAAAATGTCAAAATTTTCAATTTCTACAAGGCATAAAGGAGATAAAGCACCCCAACATTTGAAAAGCAATTTATCCAAATTACAGCAATACCCCATAAGTGGTGATAAACTGCTGTTTGGACACATGGCAGGTCTCAGAAGGAAAGGAGAACTATTTGGCTTTTTAAGCTCAATTTTTGCTGCAATGGTTTTCGGGTGCCATGTCGCATTAGCAAAGCCCCTGAGGGACCAAATCAGTGGAAAACCCCCAAACGTGACCCCATTTGGGAAATTACATCCCTCAAGGAATTTATGGAGGGATATAGTGAGCATTTTGGCCCCACAAGTTTTTTTGCTGACTTTGGTGGAATTAGGCCATGAAAATGAAAATCTACAGGGTGGGCCATTTATATGGATACACCTAAATAAAATGGGAATGGTTGGTGATATTAACTTCCTGTTTGTGGCACATTAGTATATGGGAGGGGGGAAACTTTTCAAGCTGGGTGTTGACCATGGTGGCCATTTTGAAGTCGGCCATTTTGTATCCAACTTTAGTTTTTTCAAAGGGAAGAGGGTCATGTGACACATCAAACTTATCGAGAATTTCACAAGAAAAACAATGTTGTGCTTGGTTTTAACGTTACTTTATTCTTTCATGAGTTATTTACAAGTTTCTGACCACTTATAAAATGTGTTCAAAGTGCTGCCCATTGTGTTGGATTGTCAATGCAACCCTCTTCTCCCAATCTTCACACACTGATAGCAACACCGCAGAAGAAATGCTAGCACAGGCTTCCAGTATCCATAGTTTCAGTTGCTGCACATCTCGTATCTTCACAGCATAGACAATTGCCTTCAGATGACCCCAAAGATAAAAGTCTAAGGGGGTCAGTTTGGGAGGCATTTCTTCTGCGGTGTTGCTATCAGTGTGTGAAGAGTGGGAGAAGAGGGTTGCATTGACAATCCAACACAATGGGCAGCACTTTGAACACATTTTATAAGTGGTCAGAAACTTGTAAATAACTCATGAAAGAATAAAGTAACGTTAAAACCAAGCACACCATTGTTTTTCTTGTGAAATTCTCGATAAGTTTGATGTGTCACATGACCCTCTTCCCATTGAAAAAACTAAAGTTGGATACAAAATGTCCGACTTCAAAATGGCCGCCATGGTCAACACCCAGCTTGAAAAGTTTTCCCCCTCCCATATACTAATGTGCCACAAACAGGAAGTTAATATCACCAACCATTCCCATTTTATTTAGGTGTATCCATATAAATGGCCCATCCTGTACATTGTTTCTAATAAAATGACGAAATTTTCAATTTTTACAAGGCATAAAGGAGAAAAAGCACCCCAACATCTGAAAACCAATTTCTACCAATTACGGCAATACCGTGGTTATAAACTGCTGTTTTGACACACGGCAGGGGTCAAAAGGGAAGGATCACCATTTGGAGCTCAAATTTATCTGGAATTGTTTTTGGGTGCCATGTCACATTTGCAAACTGCCTGCGGGACCAAAACAGTAGGAAGCCCCCAAAAGTGAACACTAAAAAGTTTAATTTTTTCATTTTTACAAGGGATAAAGGAGAAAAAGCACCCCAACATTTGTAAAGCAATTTCTCCAGGGTACGGAAATACCCCACATGTGGTCATAAACTGCTGTTTGGACACATGTGGTGGCCCGTGGGTGGCGGGGAATGCAGGAACCCAAAATGGTGGATACTGGGCTCTCTGTCTTGTGTCACGGTGGTATTTTGCCTTGCAGGCCTTCCCACCTCCCAGGGACACACACACACAGTGATGAGGGGGTTGCACAAGAGGATGATGATGACTGTTGTTTCCCCCGGGGCACTCCCTTGGTGGCTGACTCCTGTCTGGTGTTATTTGGGGTGCCCTTGGTGTAGAGTGCAAATAGAAGACAGGAGACGGTGGTGGCAGTTAATCAGGAGAGCTTGCAGCACACTTTTACTTTTCAAGATGGAGATTGTACAATACAAATATGTCATCCAAATTCAGCTCAATCAGTGTAGCCCAATACTAAATGCAGGAGTGCTATTATCTCTCTACTCACAGTCTCTCTTTCTGGACTCTTCTGGCTCCTTGAGCTGTTATTCCAATAAATCTCTTTAGGCCTGTCTTTCTCTGTAATCCGCAAATGGCTGAACTCAGGAGCACCTTCCCTGTGCCTCCTGCTGCATCCCCTCCTAGCTCACCACTCTCCCCACTCCCTCATTAACTCCTCCCAGCTTTTGTTACATTATAGAAAAACACTCCGCATAGGCTGAAACACAATGTCATAACATTTCTGAACCTGTAGATGGCAGCATAACACAACACATGAAGACAAACATAGTTTTCATAGTAGTGCTCCTGTGGGACACTACATACACCCCTTCTTTAAATAAAGCCGTCCTCGGCGTCCGACTCTCCAGGCGGCAGGTTAACCTAAAACAAAGGTTAATCACAATTGCAATAATAAACTAAGAGTCCATACAGTCTCTGAGGAATATGAGGATATAATGCTGAACAGGGAAAATGTCCAAGAGTCCTTGTCCTATGAACTGGGGAAAATGAAGGGCTTGTTACCCAATTGGGATGCAAACAATACAATGTCTCTGGTGAAGGATAATCCAAAAATGAAGTCTCAGATTCAACAGTTCAACCTTGATATCGAGCTGGCATCTTACCTCGGGTAGCTCTATCAGATCTCCTCAGGGGCTCCTCTATAACAATTTCAGGGTCCCTGGATTCCTCTGGACCAGGCCGGAACTCGGATGACGAGGTCACTTGGTCTTCGCCGGGATCAAGAACAGTTCTTGGAACAAAAATAGACAGCCAAGGTTGGAACAGCCAATCAAGAGGGGACATACTAGTTGTTGGCGGTAGCGGTTCAGCTGCAGGAGATTTCTCAGTTGTCTGTGGTTCTGCTGGTACCTCTTCCTTTAGGCAGAGCTTGAGACGATTACGGTGGACGACTTGGGAATCTCGGCCTTCGCGCACAATCTCATAGACATCAGTCCCAGGGTGCGGGATGGACTTAATTGTGTATGGTTCTTTCTGCCACTTGCTGTCCAACTTACTTGAACGATGGTTGTTTTTCAGCCACACACGGTCTCCAATTTGGAAGGGTTCTGCTTCGGCCTTTTGATCAAAACCTGCTTGTTGCCTTTGACGAGCATCTTCCATCCGTCTTTCCACAATCTCGTTGGCTTCAGCCAAGCGACGCTGGTGATCACTAACCCACTCGGTGTTTGGCAGGGGGTTGATAGTATCTGGAACTTCGACATCCATGGCCAAGTCCGAAGGCAATTTGCCCAGACGGCCAAACAGGAGATAGTAAGGAGTGTACCCTGTGGAGCAGTGCACAGTGTTGTTGTACAGGTACACCAATTCTGGCAGGAGAGTCGGCCAATCAGCCCTCTTCTGGGACGGAACAGTTCTTAACATCCCAATAAGAGTCTGGTTCATCTTTTCACATAAGCCATTACCTTGTGGATGATAAGCGGTAGTTCTCAGCTTCTGACAGCCATAGAGGGAACACAACTCGTGGAACAGTTGAGACTCAAATGCGGAACCACGATCAGTCAGGATCTTGTCCGGACAGCCATAGGGGAGTACAAAATTCTTCCAAAAGATGGCAGCGGTGGTCTTGGCAGTCAGGTCTTTCACTGGCATAGCTACCACGAACTTCGTATAGTGGTCAATTATAGTTATAGCATAAGTATACCCAGTGCGGCTTGGTTCAAACTTGACATGGTCAATGGCTACCAGTTCCAGCGGTCTATGACTGATGATGGGGTGAAGTGGGGCTCTCTGGTCATGACGCTCTCCTCGGCTCTGAGCACAGGTGGGACATTCTCGGCACCACTTCTCTATGTCGTCTCTCATGCCAATCCAGTAAAATCGTCGGCGTATGGTATCTTCCGTTTTATGAACCCCAAAGTGTCCCGATCTGTCATGGTAGGCTTCCAAGATGGATTTGGAATCTCGCTGGGGTACCACAATTTGATGTAGACGCTCACCCGTTACTGGATCCAGGGCAGTCCTCTGTAGTAGACCTCTGGACACGAAAAGTCGATTCCTCAGTCTCCATAGACAAATTAATTCCTGATCAGCTTGACCTCTACGTATTCGGTCCGGAGTCCTCTTCTGAAGAAGGGAAGTCTGCAATTCCTGTAGGTTTCTACTCTCCCGTTGGAATCTAGCCCACTGTCTGGAATCTTGGGAGCAGTCAGGAACATTTGGTTGCGGATGTTCGTTTCACTTCCTCTGAGCGATCACCGAATTCTGGGTTGCAAACTGAGCATAGAATGTAGGCATCTCTACCTCTTCCCATTCATCATTACATCGGACCAGTTCTTCACCCACAGGCAAACGGGATAAGGCATCGGCATTCACGTTGGACGCACCAGTCCGGTACTTGATGACAAACTGATAATTCGCCAGTCTGGATGCCCATCGCTGTTCAAGAGCTCCCAGTCGCGCTGTATCCAAGTGGGCCAGCGGATTATTATCCGTGAAGACGATGAAGGGTGTTGCAGCCAGGTAATCTTTAAATTTTTCGGTCACTGCCCACACAAGGCCCAGGAATTCCAGCTTAAAGGAACTATAATTCTGGTCGTTCCGTTCAGCGCCTCGAAGACCTCTGCTGGCATAAGCGATGACTCTCTCTTTCTGGTCCTGTACCTGCGACAGGACGGCCCCCAATCCCTTCTGGCTGGCATCAGTATACAGCCTAAAGGGTTGGTTGTAGTCAGGATATCCCAGGATAGGTGGTTCGGTTAACAGCTGCTTCAGCTTCTGGAAAGCGGCTTCATGGGCTTCAGCCCACTCAATCGGGATCCTTCTCTTCATAGCTTCCTTGGAGTGACCTCTTAACAATCCCTGGAGGGGTTCTGCAATCTGGGCAAAGTGTGGGATGAACCGTCTATAATACCCTGCAAATCCCAAGAAACTTCTCACCTCCTTGACTGTGGTAGGGGCTGGCCAGCTCTTTACTGCTGCTACTTTGCCTGGATCAGGAACCACTCCTTCTGCACTCACGACATGGCCTAAGTAATGGACTTCCGGCTTCAGGAGATGACACTTGGAGGGTTTCACTTTCAGGCCATATTTGATGAGGGTTTTGAGGACTTCTGCCAGGTGCTGTAGGTGTTCCTCATAAGTCTTTGAGTAGATGATTACGTCGTCCAGGTACAAGAGGACGGTCTCGAAGTTTTGGTGACCCAGGCAGCGTTCCATCAGCCTCTGGAAGGTTCCCGGGGCATTGCATAGCCCAAAGGGCATACAATTAAACTCGAACAACCCCATGGGAGTAGTGAAAGCAGTCTTTTCCCTATCTTCGAGAGCCATAGGTACCTGCCAATACCCGCTGGTCAAATCCAGAGTTGAGAAGTAGGCAGCAGACCCCAAAGCAGTCAGGGATTCCTCAATGCGTGGCAGGGGATACGCATCCTTGTGAGTGATATTATTGATTTTGCGGTAGTCCACGCAGAATCTAATGTTGCCATCCTTTTTTTTCACCAGGACTAGGGGTGCAGCCCATGGACTGTAGCTCTCCCGAATCACATCTGCGTCCTTCATCTCCCGAATCATTTTCTTCACTGGCTGGTACATGGCTGGTGGAAGGGGACGGTACCTTTCTTTGATGGGTGGATGGACGCCTGTAGGGATGGTGTGCTCAATGATAGTAGCCTTCCCAAAATCCATAGGATGTTTACTGAAGGCTTGTTGATTGTCTTTGGCCACCATCAGGGCTCCTTCGATCTCCTCTTCGGTAGTATTAGCATCGCCAACATGGATCTCGGTCCACCAGGGTTTTGTTGTCATCTCAGGGGTAACTTGATTCTGGGTAGCTTGCTGGAACACTGTAGTCTCAGGGCTCCAGACATCTTGGAAGAAGACCTGTGAGAGCTTAGCAACTGGACGGTATTTACTCAGTACCACAGCCGTATCACCAATGTTCAGGAGGCGAATAGGTACCCTCCCATTAGAAACAGTCACTAGACTTCTGGCTGCTAGCACGGTCGGATGATCTTCCAGAAGAAGAGGTTCCACAAGGGCCTGGTAATCTTGACCTTGCAAACCTGGACGAGCTCGACACCACAGAATGGTTTCCGTCTCTGGTTCCAGAGTCACTGGTTGTGAGTCCATGATGCGGGCACGGCAGATCTCACCCTTTTCATTCGTGAACCTCTGTTGGGCATTCAAGAGACGGATAGCATGCTGAATTGCATTTTGATTGGAGACAGGGACTGTAGAAAGTGCTCGGTGTAGGGCATCTAGCATCTCTTCATAGCAATTCCTAAGAACATTCATGCCCAGCACCACTGGTGGAAAGTCATCATCCCAGACGTTCACTACAATTACGCCTTGCTGGGGCAGTTCAGTTTCTCCCATCTGGATAGTGGGTTCCCAGTAGCCCCGATGGGGTATCGATTGTCCATTACTGGCTACAATGTTAAGCCACGTGTCTGGGGGTTGTATCAGCTGGTCGAGGTCCCAGTACTTCTCAAACCAACTTCTCTGCAGAGTGGTGACTTGAGAGCCAGTGTCCAGTAAGGCCGACAGTGGGATCCCATTTAGGTGGATCGTAATCACTGGACACTGCCCAATGTACCGGGGAATCCATTCTGGTGTTGGGGGACCTATTGGTCTTCCTCCCGAGGGGCGGTCCTCTGCCTCAGGGGATTGTTATTTAACTGACGACATTCTCTTTCAATATGGCCAGCTCTTTGACACCTACGACAAATGGGTCTTCCGGTGGTATCAAATCTGTCAGAAGAGCGTCTACCCCAATTCCGGTAACTTTCCCCTTCTGATCGGTTACTGAACCTGTTACTGGAGTAGCGGCGGCTTTCTTTCTGGCGTTGCTCCATATCTTCCATTTTCTGGCACATTTTACTGAGGCTCTTGGTGAGGACAGCAATTTGGTCCCTCAGTTCACCAACTGGATCTTGAGCTTGCATGTGAGCACACTGAGCTAGTGCAACTTGACTTCCCGCTGCTGTAGGATGATCTACTTGCGACTCCGTAGGAGTCTCTATGGAATAGGGGAAAACTTTGGCTTGAACCGCTGCCGCTTCAGTCCCCAGGATTCTAATTGCGAGCTCTTTAAAGTCCAAGAAAATACAGCTTGGGTTCTGGGAGGCCAACATTCTGAGCTGACTTTTAAGAGCTTCAGATGCAGCTCCTTCAACAAACTGCTCCCTTAAGGCCTTGTCAGCCTCTGCAGCCTCTAAGGGTTCTACTTGCATAATTGCCCGCTGGGCCTCCTTAAGGGATAAAGCAAAGTCTCTCAATGACTCACCGGGCTGCTGCTTCTTTCCAAAGAATCTCATCTTGAGCTCTGCCACAGTCCTTACTTCAAATGTGGCACGCAATCGGTCCAGTATCTGTTCCACTGTTTTTTTCTCTGTTCTGGGCCAGGATTTCACTTCTCTTAATGCTGCGCCCTCTAGTTGTCCTATCAATATCTCAACCCTCTGGTCTGTTGAGACAGGATACAAACGGAACATGGACAGCATCTTCTCTTTGAATTCCCTCAGGGAATGAACTTCGCCTTTGTAGCGAGGAAGCCATGGTGCTCCAAAGTAATAGGGCATAGTGAGTGGCATCACTTGCGCTGTTGGAGGTGACCCACTGGGGCTTGGAGAGCCGTTATCTCCGTCGTCAGACATTTTCTGCAATAAGTCCTACAGTAACCCCTAGCAACGGGTGTTCAATTTCAGGCTATGCACTAAGCCTCTTTTCCGGATATCTTTTCCGGTGTCTCTACACTGTTAACTGCCACTTTTTACTTTAAATCTCATTTACTGGCCTATTCAGGCACTCACCAGCTTTCTCTTAGCTGCTCCGCTGTTTTCGCGGGTTCTCTTGCCCAGCTCCTTGCCACTTCCAATATGGCGGCGACTTGGCGGGAAACTTTTATTCCGGCTGTATCTAAATGTCTGTAACTCTGCTCCGGCTGCGATAATCTGGCTCCGGCTGTGGCGCATCAGCGCTGACTTAGTTCATAAGGCACAGAGGCCATAGATATCCTGTTCGTGACGCCAAAATGATATGTGGTGGCCCGTGGGTGGCGGGGAATGCAGGAACCCAAAATGGTGGATAATGGGCTCTCTGTCTTGTGTCACGGTGGTATTTTGCCTTGCAGGCCTTCCCACCTCCCAGGGACACACACACACAGTGATGAGGGGGTTGCACAAGAGGATGATGATGACTGTTGTTTCCCCCGGGGCACTCCCTTGGTGGCTGACTCCTGTCTGGTGTTATTTGGGGTGCCCTTGGTGTAGAGTGCAAATAGAAGACAGGAGACGGTGGTGGCAGTTAATCAGGAGAGCTTGCAGCACACTTTTACTTTTCAAGATGGAGATTGTACAATACAAATATGTCATCCAAATTCAGCTCAATCAGTGTAGCCCAATACTAAATGCAGGAGTGCTATTATCTCTCTACTCACAGTCTCTCTTTCTGGACTCTTCTGGCTCCTTGAGCTGTTATTCCAATAAATCTCTTTAGGCCTGTCTTTCTCTGTAATCCGCAAATGGCTGAACTCAGGAGCACCTTCCCTGTGCCTCCTGCTGCATCCCCTCCTAGCTCACCACTCTCCCCACTCCCTAATTAACTACTCCCAGCTTCTGTTACATTATAGAAAAACACTCCGCATAGGCTGAAACACAATGTCATAACATTTCTGAACCTGTAGATGGCAGCATAACACAACACATGAAGACAAACATAGTTTTCATAGTAGTGCTCCTGTGGGACACTACACACACAGCAGGGCTCAGAAAAGCCGGAGCGCTATTTAGCATGCAGGATTTTGCTGGATTGGTTTTTGGGTGCCATGTCACATTTGCAAAACCCTAAGGTACCAGAGTACAGTGGAAGCCCCCAAGAAGTGACCCCATTTTGGAAACTACACCCCTCAAGGCATTTATGATTTGCCTAGACATATGACAGGGCTCAGAAGTGAAGAGCAACATATACATTTGAGGTCCATTTTGGTGATTTTCACAGCATTGGCCCACAATTGTAGGGCTCTGAGGTCAAATAGTAAAACAAACCCCAAGTAGTGACCCCTATTTTGGAAACTGCACCCGTTAAGGCATTTTAGGAGGTTAAGTGAGCATTTTGCCTCCACAGGTGTTTTTCCATTAGTAATTAATGCACAGCGGATGGCGCAAAGTGAAAATTGCAATTTTCCACTGATATGCCATTTTAGTGCACAATATGTTGTGCTCAGTTTGTGCCACTGAAGACACACATCTCGTAAACTGCGAAGCTGGTTCCCCCGGGTATGACGATGCCATATGTGTAGACGTAAACTGCTGTTTGGGCACGCTGTAGGGTTCAGATAGGAGGGAGTGCCATTTGGCTTTTGCAGGGCAGATTTTGCTTGGTAGTTGTTCTGTTCGGAGTTTTGCTGGTATTTCAGTTTATAATGTGGGGGCATATGTAAGCTGGGCAGAGTACATCAGGGTATAATAAGAGGGTATAATAATGTGGTAAATAAATAATCCGCAGATGTGTGGCCGGTGTCGCACTGATAAATGGTGCCCAATCTTATCAGCTTTTGGAAACTCTGCACATTTTGTGTCATCATATTCTAAGAGCTAGAAATTATTTTTATTTTTCAGTCAAAAAAGCTGTGTAAGGGCTTGTTTATTGCGGGACGGGTTGTAGTTTTTATTGGTACTATTTTGGGGTACATGCAACTTTATGATCACTTTTTATTCTATGTTTTGTCCTGGGTGGTGATAAAAAAAATAGTTCACCCTAGTAGTGCAGTGCATTAGAGCTGTCAGTCATTCACTGACAGCAAGCCTATTAGGTCCTGTCTGTGGGCAGGTCCTAATAGGCTATCGCAAGTGACAGACCAGGAGGCCATTATTAGGCCTCCGGTTGCCATAGCAGCGATCAGCATCGTCACAATAACATTGTGTCGATGCTGATCGCTACAGACCCCTAAGATGCTGCGATCGCTTTTGGTCAGCACGGTGTCAGCTGTAAACATACAGCTGACATCAGTAGCTGATGTCGCAGGCTCAGTTTCTGAGCCTGCACCATCTTGTTACTGCGGCCAGACGCCTTTTAGGCCCCACCTCTGGGCGGGACCTAGCGGGCTTCCATACTTGGCAGACGGGAGGCCATTGTTAGGCCTCCGGTCTGCCGGAGCAGTCATCGGAACCCCGCGAGCGTTGCATCTAAGGGGTTAATCGGACGGATCGGAGGCTAGTTCTGGTCCTGGCCTTGAAGCAGTGATAGGTTAAGCTATCACTGATTTAAAACTGTGTCTGCAGACGCGACAGTACCCTGTTAATGCTCTGACATAATAGTCAGTTTGCGTTAACAGGACAAGGCCTGTGACGTACTATTACGTCACATAATGTTAAGGGTTTAAAGGAGAATTGTTATGGGTACTTGGTCAGACCAGTGTATTCTTCCCATATCTGCTAAGATGGTGTGATCAATTAGAGGCATATCTATCGAGAACAGGTCAATATAAGAGTATGTTTTATGCATTGCAGAATAGTATGTGAAGGCTTGTTTGTTGGCATAGACTATGCATTAACTATCGTGTATGTTTTTGATCCATTTCAATTTGTCCAACGTGCATCTTCTGGAAGGGGTAGGTGAGGAGGAATCGAGAACCTGATTAAACGTTCCGTTAAAGACTTTGCAGAGAATTAGTGATCTTTTTTCAGTTTTTGCACTTTTAACTCGTTAGTGACCGCCAATATGGCTTTTCGTGGTGGCCACAAACTGGCTTTATTCTGATGCATGTGCCTTTTTACGGCACTGCCGGTCCTACTGGGCTACCAGCGCTGTCCACAGCATCCCTGATTTTGCAGCCATTATGGCCCGAACATGTTATGAAACTATAATGCATTTTTATCCACTTCTCTGATAATTCCCAAATATCCCCAAGAAGTGACCTAGGCTATGATCGCCTTAACAAATTGAGACCCCTTATCTCCCACCTAAGAGAGTAATTTTTAAATTTTATACACCCCAGGTCCAAAATTATTGGTAGACGAGTCTCTTATGAGCTTCAAGGGCCGTCTATACATTCGCCAATTTATCTTCTCCAAAAGAGCCCGATATGGTGTCAAACTGTATACGGTGTGCGAGAGCAGAACGGGCTACACTTGTGTTTTTTTATTTATGAGGGCAGGGACCGCCACCTTAATCCTCCAGGCTGCCCAGAGAATATTAGCATTAGTGGGAAAATCGTCTGGGAAGTTATGGTGCCATTCCTACAAAAAGAGTACCATGTGTACACGGACAACTATTACACGAGTGTCCCCCTGTATAATTCCCTCCATGCTGCTAGTACAGGTGCCTATTGGAAAAAATAGAGCCGGCTTCCCTCAACAACTGATGTCCAGGCGATTAGAAAGGGGTGCGACACTCTCATTTGTTGGGTGACCAGTTGCTTGCTATCAAGTGGAGTGACAAAAAAGACCAATCAGCATCATACACTTCTCATTGTTCCAGCCTAGCTTCTTTCACTGAACAATCACACTGTAACAATGGTCTGGAACAATGAGAAGTGTCTAACACTGAATGGTCCGATTGGTCAGCATCATATACTTTTCTTCACAACGCCCAGTTGGTAAAAAGTAAAAACACCCCCAGTTGTCTATTAACCCCTTCCCGCACCTTGGCGTAAATGCACGTCCAGGTGAGCAGTAACTTCGCGCACCTGGGCGTGCAGTTACGTCCGCGCTTCAACAGTTAACCGCCGCGCGGCGCTACACCGCAGCGGCGGTTAACTGTGCAGGGCGTGTGCCCTGCTCTCCCCGTTGCCGATCAGCGGCCTGTTGCCGCTGAAATCGGCAATTAACCCCTTCGATGCGGTGGTCGATTGCGATTACCACATCAAAGAGGTTTACAGCGGATCGGCAGCCCCCCACATGCATTTGCGGGGGCTGGCGATCCTTATCATGGCAACCAGAGGCCAGACAATGAACTCCGGGTTGCCATGTACGGAAGCCTCGGAGGAGCAGCCTCCGGCCGGTCCTCTGATGCTTCCTGTCAGTGTGACTGTCACGTCACAATGACAGTTGGAACACATTACACTACGTGTGTAGTGTAATGTGTTCTAGCAGCGATCAGAGCTGCAAGTCTAAGTGTCCCCTAGTGGGACAAGTAAAAAAAGTCAAAAAAAGATAATAAAAATGTTTTTAAAAAGTGTAAAAATAAAAGTTAGAAGTGACATAAACAAAGAATGTTTTTTTTCCTATAATAAGTCTTTTATTATAAGAAAAAAATGAACACGTTAAAAAAAGTACACATATTTGGTATCACCGCGTTCGTAACGACCCCAACTATAAAACTGTAATATTATTTTTCCCGCACGGTGAACACCGCGAAAAAAATAAACGAAAAACAGTGCCCAAATCACAATTTTTTGGTTACCAACTCTCCCAAAATATACAATAAAAAGTGATCAAAAAGTCGCATGTATGCCAAAATTGTACCGATACAAACTACATCCCGTCCCGCAAAAAACAAGCCCTTACACCGCTTTTTTGACTGAAAAATAAAAAAGTTATCGCTCTCAGAATACGGTGACACAAAAGATTATTTCTTTTATAAATAAGTGATTTTATTGCACAAACGCTGCAAAACATAAAAAAATTATATACATCTGGTATCGCCGTAATCGTATCGACCTGCAGAATAAAGTAAAATGGTTATTTATAGCCCAGGGTGAAGGCCATAAAAAAAACGAATAAAAAACATTGTCAGAATTGATGGTTTTTGGTCACCTTGCTTGCCAAAAAATGAAATAAAACGTGATCAAAAAAATTTCTGGTACCCCAAAATGGTACCAATGAAAACCTACAGATTGTCCCGCAAAGAATAAACCCTCACGCAGCTCCAGTGGAGAAAAAATAAAACAGTTCTGGGTCCCAGAATATGGCGATGCAAAATGTGCAGTGTCCAAAAGCAGATAAGATCGGGCGACATTTATAAGTGCGATACCGGCCACATATCTGCGGATTATTATTTATTTACTGCATTATTATACCCTCTTATTATACCCTGATGTCCTCGCACAGATAACATATGCCCCCACATTATAAACTGAAACACCAGTAAAACCCCAAACAGAACAACTACCAAGCTACATCTGCGCCCCAAAAGCCAAATGGCGTCCCTCCCTTCTGAGCCCTGCAGCGTGCCTAAACACCAGTTTACGTCCACCGATATCGCATCGCCATACCCGGGAGAACCCGGTTAATATTTTATGAGGTATTTCTCTTTAGTGGCATAAACTGGGCATAACATATAGTGCACTAAAATGGCATATGAGTGGAAAATTGTAATTTTCACTCCGCACCATGCGCTGCGCATTAACCCCTTCGCGCACCACAACATAGCATGTCTTAGTATGGGGGGTGATGTATGGAGGGTCTCACGTGAAAAAGAAAGAATTTAAAATGGCAAAATCGCTGTTTTCTTGGTCACCTTGGCTCTACCTAAAAATTTAATAAAAAGTGCTCAAAAAGTTGTATGTACCAAAAAATGATACCAATAAAAACGACCGCTCGTCCCTCAATAAATAAGCCCTCATACGGCTCTATTGACTGAAAAATAAAAAAGTTGTGCCTCTTGGAACGCGGGGAGGAAAAAACGAAAAAGGAAAATAAAAAAATGGATCAGTCCAGAAAGGGTTAATTACTTTCTAATGAAAAACCATTTGTGACCACACGTGGGGTATTGCCGTACTCTGAAGAAATTGCTCTACAAATGTTGGGCAGCTTTTACCCCCTTTATCCTTTGTGAAATTGAAAAAATGCAACATTTTAGTGGAAGAAATGTTGATATTCATTTTCACGGCCTAATTCTAATAAATCCTGCAAAAGACTTGTGGGGTCTAAATGCCCACTATATCCCTAGATAGATTCTTTAAGTGGTTCTAATTTCCACTTTTGGGGGGTTTCTACTGTTTTGGTCCCTCGGGGGCTTTGCAAATGCGACATGGCACCCAAAAACCATTTCAGCTAAATTTGAGCTCCAAAAGCCAAATAACCCTCCTTCCCTTCTAAGCCTTGTGTCCAGAAAGCAGTTTATTACCATGAATGTAGAGAAGAATTGATCCAGCGCTGATGGTAAGTTAAAAGGGAAACCGGAGTCCCATGTTTATTGGAGAAAAAAGCATAAAACAGAAGGGAGACGCAGTCCCAAGGTGTGAGTAGTCAGGGCTTGAACCTGAGCCTACGCGTTTCGATCGCAGTCTGCGATCTTAGTCATGGCAAATGACTAAGATCGCAGACTGCGATCGAAACGCGTAGGCTCAGGTTCAAGCCCTGACTACTCACACCTTGGGACTGCGTCTCCCTTCTGTTTTATGCTTTTTTCTCCAATAAACATGGGACTCCGGTTTCCCTTTTAACTTACCATCAGCGCTGGATCAATTCTTCTCTACATTCATTGCCTTACACCGCGGGCCGTCGCGGGGATCCGACTGACGCTGTCTGGAGACGCACACTGGTGAGCTGGAGGTTCTCTCCCTTTCTTCATTATACAGTTTATTACCACATATGGCATATTTCCGTAATCGGGAGAAATTGTTTTACAAATGTTAGGGTGCTTTTTCTCCTTTATTCCTTGTAAAAATTAAAAATGGCTACCTTTTTTTAAGAAAAAAAGTCGATTTTTACCTTTACAGAATAATTCCAATGAATTCAGCAAAACAACCGTGGGGTCAAAATGCTAACTTTACCCCTAGAAAAATTCCTTGATGAGTGTAGTTTCCAAAATGGGGTCACTTTCCGGGGGTTTCCACTATTTTGTTCCCTCCATTTCAAGCGCGACACGGCACTGAAAACTATTCCAGCAAAATCAGAATTTCAAAATCCAAATGGTGCTCCTTCCCTTCTAAGTCCTGCTGTGGGTCCAAACAGCAGTTTATTACCACATACGGGGTATTGCTATAATCAGGAGAAATTGCTTTACATATGTTGGGGTGTTTTTATCTCTTTTATTCCTTGAAAAAATAAAAAATGTCTACGTTTTTTCAGGAAAAAAAGTAGATTTTCATCTTCACAAACTAATTCAAATTAATTTATCAAAAAATCTGTGGGTTCAAAATGCTAACTATACCCCTAGATAAATTCCCTGAGGGGTGTTGTTTCCAAAATGAGGTCACTTTTGGGGGTCTTTATTGTTTTGGCCCCACAAGACCTCTTCAAACCTGACATGATACCTAAAATATATGCTAAAAAAAAGGAGGGGTGCAGTTTTCAAAATGGGGTGATTTATAGGGACTTTCTAATATATAAGGCCCTCAAAGCCACTTCAGAACTGAACTGGTCCTTGCAAAAATCGCCTTTTGAAATTTTCTTGAAAATATGAGAAATTGCTGCTAAAGTTCTTAGTCTTGTAACGTCCTAGAAAAATAAAAGAATGTTCAAAAAACGATGCCAAACTAAAGTAGACATATGGGAAATGTTAACTAGTAACTATTTTGTGTGGTATTACTATCTGTTTTACAAGCAGATACAATAAAATTTCGAAAAATGCAAATTTTTGCAAATTTTCTCCAAATCTTGGTGTTTTTTACAAATAAATATTGAATTTATCAACCAAATTTTTTCACTAACATAAAGTACAATATGTCACGAGAAAACAATCTCAGAATCGCTTGGATAGGTAAAAGCATTCCGGAGTTATTGCCACATAAAGTGACACATGTCAGATTTGAAAAATCGGCTTCGTCCTGAAGGCCAAAACAGGCTCAGTCCTGAAGGGGTTAAGAAACTAATTAGCATAAATCTAAAATTGTTTATAACTTGGTCAAAAATTATCGTTTTTCAAAATAAAAACCACTGTTATCTACATTACAGCACTGATCATATTATGTAGGAGATATGGCGCTTATAATCTGGTGACAGAGCCTCTTTAATATAACATTTGCGGAACACCAAAGAGGGTTGGGAGGGGGGATTCTTTTTAGAGAGTCAATTTCATTTATTCACATATTTTGTTAAAGTTTCTGGGCATTCCAAGGGAGGGAGGGATTCTCATGGGGAGGTAGTAAAGTGTATTTATTTCAGACTGAAAAACTAATTTTACCCCTTATGATTTGTTATACAATTCTTGGACAATTACTGTAAATCCTGGACTTGATCACTCACAATTTTTTGTATTTTTTTTTATTAACACAGTTTATTGTGCAGGAACCCACATCTGTCTTTTCAGAACATTGACCCCCACAAGTATTCTTGTAATAAAAAATAAATGTGGGCATTGTATTTATTAGTTGATAAATCCAAAACGTGCGGTCCATGCCACCCCTGAATTTGTGGAAGTCATGCGTTTTAGTTATGATTACAAAAATAAATTGAGGATGTATTTCCTTTTTCTTATGACTATGTTCTGCCAAATACAGCTGATATATTCCTTTTTCTGTACCATGATATGGGCATGATTTTTTTTTTTCTAGAGGATCTCTAGTAATCGAGCTGTTCCTTATCAATACACCATGGGCTTTGTTACAGTTTTGTTCTTCTGGAAATACTGACATAATTTTGGGGACTAGTGATCCTTTACTGTTCCTATAGATAGTTTTGGACACTGCCCCTTTATATATACTTTAACCTCTTAATACCGAAGGTATTTTAAACCTTAATGACCGAGCAATTTTTAACGTTTTTCCATCGTCGCATTCAAGGATCTATAACTTTTTTCATTTTTGAGTCGACATAGCTGTATAAGGACTTTTTTTTGCGGGATAAGTTTTATTTTATAATAGCACCATTTTGGGGTACATATAATTTATTGATTAACTTTTTAATAACATTTTAGTGGGGTACTGGAAAAAAAAACTGAAATTTCACAATTTTTTTGTGTCTTCATTTTACGCCGTTTACCGTGTGGTATAAATAACATAATAACTTTATTCAGCGGGTCGTTACGACTGCGGCGATACCAAATTTATATGGATTTTTTTATGTTTTCCTACTTTTACAAATTATTTGCTTTTGTGTCACCAAAGAGCCATAACTTTTTATTTTTTTGACCGATGCAGCTGTATGAGGGCTTTTTTTTGTGGGGCAACTTGTAGTTTTTATTGGTCCCATTTTTTAGCATAAAAGTATTTTGTAAGGGGAAAAAGTGGGGGGGGGTTTATTTTTTTTTTACTTGGGACATTTATTTATTTATTTCAAATTGTAACTTTTTTTTCTTTTTTTTTAGTCCCACTAGGGGACTTTACTGTGCAAACTTTTGATCTCTATTATAATACACTACAATACTTCTGTATTGCAGTGTATTATTGCC
Source organism: Rhinoderma darwinii (assembly GCF_050947455.1). NCBI lineage: Eukaryota > Metazoa > Chordata > Amphibia > Anura > Rhinodermatidae > Rhinoderma > Rhinoderma darwinii. Next base: position 139,000,628 of record NC_134688.1, read on the forward strand.
GGTCAGTGTAAAACTGACAGGCACCTGTTAGGTCATGCCCCTGGCATGGCCTAACAGGCAATTACTAAAGGCAGACCTGGGGACCTTTGCCAGACCCCCAGGCTGCAATAGAACCCATCGGCACCACGCGATGCATGCGGAGATGCCAGTAGGATGAGAGAGGGAGCCTCCTCCCTCTAAAATCACTCAGATGCGTTGCTCGCTATTGAGCACAGCATCTGAGGGGTTAAATATGATCGGAGACCACTGCGAGTGGTCTCCGGTCGTTGCCCTGAAGCCCGAGGCTGTTACTAACAACCGGGCTTCAGCAGCACCACGCACGATGAAGGGCAAGTTCTTCTGAAGTGCCGACGTGAAAAGGCGGTGCTTCAGAAGAACTAGCCTGAACGGCCAACGTAACAACACTATACGCCGGTCGTTAAGGAATTGAGTGATTGGTTGTTTTGTGCATATAGCGGTTTCTACTCTGGCGAGCAGGAGCCTGTTATGGTGTACTGCGTCACTTGGCATGTTTGTCCCTCATGTAGAAATCGAGTTTGTCACATAGTTGGATACATTTTCCTCAATTTTTTTGAAGATATTGCCTGTCACTCCAGTACAGTTTATTTTTTCCTCTCTGACTGATTTTATATTAGAACAGAATTCTGTCCACAAAGACATCATAATGACACAGGTGCGGGACAACTGCTTCTTTAGCAAGACATAGTCATAAGTACAGGCAAATGCGTTTATAGTGACATGCATCCGTTATGAATACACGGCTTCACTTCTCTTCTGTATGCCACCCAAATTTAATAATGTGGCATATTTCTAACAAAATAACCTGTTACCACATGTCTCCTCTATTTCATGTGGAAATGTAATAAGAATTTAAGAAAACATATACCCATATTGTCTAAAATAATACCCATTATTTCCTCCTTTAAAAATGTTTTGGTCAGCATGCTCACTACACCACTAGATGAATAGCTTAGGTGCCTAGTTTTTACAATGGGGTAATTTCTGGGTGTTTTTTTTTTGTTCAGGCAGCTCAATGCCTGTAAATGCATATGGGGCCTAGAATTTATTCAATTGCGCCCCGAAAGCCAAAGGGTGCTCCCTCTCTTTTTGGCCCAGCCACAATTCCAGTAACAAGATTGAGGCCACAATGGGGTATTTTAGAACACAGAAGAAACAGGGTGATGGATTTTGGGATATGTTTCTTCATTCTCATGTTTGCTTTTCAAAGAAATCTGTCTCTAAAATGATACATTTGTGAATATTTTTTTTTTTCACCTGCTTCAATTCAGCAAAAAACTGGGGTCAAAATACTCACTGTACCCCTAGATAAATACCTTGAGGGGGTCTAGTTTTCTAAATGGGGTTAGTTGTGGGGAGTTTATATCGTTCTGGCAGCTCAAAGTCTCTCCAAATGCGCAGTGGGGCCTAAAACATTTTCAAGCATACTATGTGTCCTGAAAGCCTCTGGGTGCTCCCTTTCTTTTGGGCCCTGCCGTGTGTCCAGGCAGCGCATTAGGGCCACAATGGGGGTATTTTTGAACACAGGAGAAACAGGGTGATAGATTTTGGGATGTGTTTCTTCATTTTCTAATTTTCACTTTTCAAAGAAATCTGTCTTTCAAATAATACATTTGTGAAAAAAATGTAATTATAGTTTTTTTACACCTGATTTTCATTAAATTCAGCAAAAAAAACTGTGGGGTCAAAATACTTACAACACCCCTTAATAAATACCTTAAGGGGTGTAGTTTTCAAAATGGGGTCATTTATGGGGGTTTCCATCATTCTGTCACTTATGAGCCTTTGAAAACTTGGCTTGGTGCAGCAAAACAAAATGTACTTCAAAATGTATTCAATTATTATTACATTTGTATGTCTTCTAAATAGTTCAAAAATTTATTTATTTTTTCAAACGTGCTGCCAAAATAAATTAAAGAGATGTAAATATATATTTAATAAAAATAATGCATACAGTATGTATATACATATGTAACATACTGCAGTTCAAAATAGTGAAACATTTTAATTTTTACAAAATTTCATCCATTTTTGTATTTTTTTTAATTAATTTACGCAAATCGTATCCGTCTACTTTTACCACCTAAATAAAGTACAACATGTGACGAAAAAAACAATTTGATAAATACTTGGATATGCAAAACTATTGCAGAGTTATTGTGTGATAAAGTCAGACATGCCAGATTTGAAAAATCTGGCTAGGTCTTAAAAGTCCAAACAAACTTGGAAATTAAGGTTAAAGTAATTTTGTTAAGGCATAGTTTTTGGTTGCGATTTGGCACATAAAGTATCTGCTAGGATCATGTCACTTGTTAGGGAGTGGATATTTGTCCCGGGCAGTTGCCCTTAAAGCGCTGGGTTAGCTTTGATATGCCAGAGCTCAGAGACTATGCGGTCATCAGGATTGCCAGCCAAATCAAACCACTCCCCATCCTTCTCTTCTGCTTCTATATTCGGCCTCGGCCCTGCTGGTACCGGCTGCAGCCGTCTTCTTCTTTATGCCCAGCAGCGTCAGTTTGCCGGCGCCAACTGGTGCTCCTGGACGACATTGGCGCCAATGGCCTAATTAAAGTGGACTCAGCCTTTCTTCATTCCCCACCTACATATAAAGGTACATTCTTGCGTGGTTCCTGTTTCCTGGTGTTATTGACTCCTGATCCTGACCTTGATCTCGGCTTTGTTTCTGGTTTATGCTTTTTTCTCGCCCTTTGAAATTGTTCTCTGATTCTTGAGCTTCTACTCTTGGTATCCACTCCTAGCATGACTCCTGTCTCATTGTTTAGCTCAATGCATCCTGGCCACTAATTTGTTGATGACCCTTGGCTGCAACCTGCTACAGGCTCACCGCCGCAACGCATCCGCCAACAAGCGACCATTCTGAAAATCATGACTTGGGAATGTCCATACCTCCTTGCTGGAGTTTAGGGTGAATAATGGAGAGAATCCTTAGACTCTGCACTCCAGTCTAGCCGACGCCAAACCAATTGCGGCTTAGTGGATCCACTTCTCCAGTGAGAAAATTAACAAAATCATTTTCCAGGGCTATATATAAGAAAGTAAGCTTACTTCCGGGCTCCACATCTACACTCATATTTCTCCAGTCGCATATTCCAAAAAAGTTTCAACAGACAAAAATATTTAACACAGCAAAACTTAAATAAATACTCTTGGTTTCTTATATTAACTGGTTGCCGACACAGGACGAGTATGCTCGTCCTGAGCGGCGAGCACTTCGCGCATTAGGACGAGCATACTCGTCCTGTGTGATAGCCGTCTGTGCGCGCGATCGAGAGCGGGGCAACGGCTGTAACACACAGCCACGGCCCCGCTCTGACAGCGGAGAGGAGAGAATCCTCTTCTCTCTGCCGTTAACCCTTTGAACGCTGTGATGAAAGCTGATCGCGGCGTTCAAAGAGGGGGAACTGCACATTGATCGCGTCACAGAAAATAACTGTGACGCGATCAAAGCCCACAACTCGTATGGCCAGACAGCCCAGGGTCCATTGAAGGACCCCAGGGCTGTCTGAACATATTTCCTGTTGTTAGGGCATACTGAGGTATGCCCTAACAACTGCCTGTGTACAATCAGTACACAGGCTAATGCACTGGCATATAGATCTATGCCAGTACATTACAGTTACAAAATAAAAATCAAAATGATAAATCCCTTTATGGGATTAAAAAAAAAGTTAAATGAATGTAAAAAAAAATTAATGATAAATAAATAAATAAATAAAATGTAAACAAAATACACAGAAACACATTTTTTATAATAAATAAACTTTTTAAAATATAAGTCCCAAAACATGAAATAATATAGACATATTTGGTATCGCCACGACCGTAACAACCTGTACAACAAATGTATGCCATTATTTATGATGATCGGTGTATGGTGTAAAAAAAACAATATTAAAACTGCAGCGGAACTGCTTTTTTTCTGCATTTTCGCCAAAATAAAAATGTATAGAAATTAAACGATAATGTATTTGTACCAAAAAAATGTACCTACATAAAGTACAACTCGTCCCGCAAAAAACAAAGTCTCATACAACTACGTCGTACAAAAAATAAAAGAGTTATGAGCGTCGGGATGCAAAGAGGGGAAATGTAAAAAAATTGCTCTGTCCTCAAGGCCAAAATTGGCCGTGTCCTTAAGGCCTCATTCACACGGCAGGGTTTCCTGTCCGGGTGCCGGACGTTCATAAATCGTCCGGCACCCGGCTGCATTAGGAATGATAGACCCCTAATGGGGCTATTCACACGACCGATTTTTTGACGGCCGTCAAAAAATAGGACATGCTCTATCTTTGCCTGGGCACCCGGCCGCCCGGCTCCCATAGAAGTCTATGGGGCCGGGTATTACACGGCCATCACCGGAATGTGTTCCGAGTGATGGCCGGGTTTCCCGGCGCTTGCGCTCTATCTCTTCCTCCTCACAGTGCAGAGTGCATGTGAGGAGGAGGAGTTGATGCCATTCTGACGAATGGCATCGCTGTACACTGTGTTGCAGGGCCGGGGTGTACAGCAGGTGGAGGGAGCGCTGCGCTGGCTCCCTTCCCCTGCTTGTTAAAAGCACCCTTGCCCGGCGACACCTTCGATGGCGCCGCTAGTAGCAGCAGCTACTGCTGCTGCGGC